>NC_091980.1:210891846-211201916 GCF_044704955.1 Pristiophorus japonicus
AAGCGTATCTGGGATCACATGGGCCTGGTCTGCCAATGACAAAATTAGAATTCTATTGCAATCATTTATGAAGGAAATCTCCTTATGATATGCAATGGAATTGCTAAATAATTATACAATGTACAGAATTCTAATAATTAAGAGTGTACAGAATTGCAAGTTCACTCATTGCACCAACCTCAATAAAAATTAAATTTTTTTGGTAAATAATTTTAAACATTAAGGGCTAGAAATTCGGTTCTCAGCGAAAACAGTATTTTTTCAGCAAAATTACCGTTTTCGCTTCGTTATTGTTATCAGGCCAAAAATTCAACCTTTAATTTGCACAACAGTAAAAATCAGCGTTGCCCGAAGATTCGTGGCGCAAATCGCGATCCTTGCCAACTTTACTCCGAGGCTAATAACGCTGCGAGTTAAGCCTTGCAAGGTCGAAAAAATACCAAAAAATAAATTAGAAAAAACAAAAAAAAATACACAAAACATTTACAAGACACTTATCGAATCACTGAAAAAGAATTAAAAAATAAAAATTTTAACACCCTTTTTGCAGGTATTCATACTTACTGCTGCTCCAAGGGCTGTATCGCAGCTTTTTACATGTCGGTATTTTTTGCGCAAAATACGGAAGCGCAGAGAACCAAATTTTTGGCGCAAACGATATTTCGGGTCTTGCATGGCGGCATTCCTCTCCTCAGCGGTACTTGAAAACCGCCGCAGCAAAACATCACTGAAATTCCCGCCGACCGGTTTTTCACCAAATATCGCCCAAAAAAATGGTCGCAAAGTCGGTGAATTTCTAGCCCTAAGCCAGGCCAATATTTGTATAAGACCATTTAAAGTGTATGTGTACAATTTTGGATTTTTAAATGTTTTATTTAAGCCTTGTGTATACCCTTATGCTGATTGCCTCTACCATAGGACTTACGTGGGCAGTTGCTGACCAGTCGTTGGGCAAATTGCCCAACTCTGTGCCAGAAATACATACTTTTCAGTATCTTGGATGATCTGTCAAGGCATACCTTAACAGATTGAAAGTTCCGGATTTCACGCATGCGTAATCTGGCAGTGCGCCGTCACAGACACCGCAATTTCAGAGCCATTGTAATAAGGATCCAGAAAGACATTCAATTGCAGCTCTAGAAGACATTGCAATGTATAGAATTCAACTCTAGTCCTGGCATGTCTGTGATTTATTGAAGAATAGTTGCCCAATAAAGCTGAATTGAGAAGGAGGGGCAGAAAATATTCGGTGTTTCACAACCCCTCCAGCATGCACTAGAGAATGAGAGGTTCCAGTGGAGTAAAAGAAAGAAAAGATTTTGCATTTTTACAGCACCTTTCACTTCCTCCGAATGTCCCAAAGCGCTTCACAGCCAATGAAGTATCCTTTTTTTGTAGTCACTGTTGTAAAATAGGAAACGTGGCAGCCAATGTGCACACAGCAAGGTCCCACAAACAGCAGTGAGGAAATGCCCAGATAATCTGTTTATGTTGTTGGTTGAGGAATAAATATTGACCAGGGCACCGGGAGAACTATCTCATCAAAGGTCTAACCATATGTCCTAATCTGTCAAAAAAAAGTAATACATCTGGAGGTAGTGGTAGAAATCACCATCTTCAAAGTCATATGATCAGACCTCCCCCCCGCCCCCAAATCAACTAACTGATAAAGGAATTTTTAAGTACTTAACTCCTCAGAGGAAATCTCTTAATATGTTTAAAAGTCATACATTTCCCATTGTTGTTTAAATACACTCCACACTTTCATAGCAAAAACATTTTCCAAACCATAAAGGTAATTAATATTAAAGCAGGCTGGCAAGAAACCCCCATCAATTGAATGGATAATGATGAATGGTTTGTGCAACAGAAATGAGTTCATCCCTACCTATTGTGTAACAGCACGCCTATAGTAAATGTGACATCTGGATGCTCCATCGTAGTGAGTTGGTTTACAGCATCTAGAACGTAGAAGAAACACCACATTCCTCCAAATACACACATGGCCTCACAAATCACTTGAGACACACTGCCTTTGGATAAAGAAGCAACATCAGAGATGGGAAAGGGTTAGCAACATCCCTATTCCATCCTTATGGATTGACTACCCATAAATATGTTCTGTGCATAGCATATGGTTGTGCCACCGAATAATAAAGGAAAACATTTCCTTTCTTTCTTGGAGACTGGGGTTGAAGAAGAATGCAGATAATCAAGAATGATTCATGGACACTTCCATTTCATAGAAATAGCAAATCTTGATAGTGGTACGAGAGATATGAGCCAGGGGTATTTGAAATAAGCATAATAAAGGGGAAGAACATTACAGTTTAAGCACACTGGCAATAAAAGTGACAGTGCAACCCAACAGGTTAAATCATCTTGTCTAAATTTGGAAGAAGAATTGATCCTGATAGGTCAGTAATTTGTATCCCCCAGGTATTTGAAATCCAAATTACTATTCCATCTCGAGGAGAATTAGTCTTTAACCTCAGGTGCAAATGGAGGACACTGAGTTATAGCCATTGTCCTAATTATTTTACTTTGCATGCTGACAGAATAACATACTGTTCTTTTACAATTGGAAGAGCTGGCTGAATTTATGAATTAGAGGAACACATTGTCTATAGATTTTAGGCTCTGAGCCAGGAAATGAGAAGTCTCTAATACCTGAAAGAGCAGGTATTTTAATAAAATCCCAGTTCCTTCACCACAAACTGAGTCATTCAAAGTGCAGATGATTCAACATTATATAACCTTTCACACCACATCTAGGAATTATTCCCAAATCCATAAAAATGCAGTAATTAACTCCAAAAATGGAATATTGGATGGAAGCCTTAAGAGGATGGTATTATACTCTCTACAGTCCTCCATAACTCTGATGATTTAATTGCTTCTGAGCAATCCTTACTCGTGTAAAACATATAGCCCCCTTTTTCTCAAGTATATTCCAAACAACTTGCCAATCTTCACAATAGCAGTGCCTCATTTGCTTGTATTTTGAGTTTCTACTGACCAGGAACATCTACACAACATGGTCTTCTCAGACTGATATAGGAATCTGAACTGTAGTGACTCAGATTTTGACTTCAGAGTGATGATTATCTCCAAATCCCATACATGACTATGTTCAAGCTAAATAGGTTATAACTTATGTTACAGCTTTTTAAAAAAAATGATTGAAATTCTATAACAACCAAATGATGGGAATAAACCTGCTTTAGAACTAGATTTGAATAAAAGATTTTGAATAATTTGAAAAACTAGGACTCAACTGCATTTACTGTCCTGTTTAATATTTTTAAATTATTCTCTTGCTATGTCTTTGCTGTTTTTCCTTCCCTAAAATTTATATTTATACTTTTTGCATGTGTGTAGTTTTCAGCAGTCGATTATTGGACTCGTGGTGGTGCTGAGGCAATTACATCATTGTCCTACATTGCTTTTGTGATTCACTGTACAGTCCTCTTTCAATCCAAATCAGAGTCAGGTTTGGGTTTGTCTTAAAATGAATATCAGAAAAGATTTAAAGGAACAAATAATATATTATGCCATAGGAAGAAGCTGTGAACGTTACTGAATAATATTTTATCCTTGGCTGAGCTGTACTTTTGACCAGATGTGTTTTTTTTCCAACATGTCATTTCATTATGTTCAACAGTATTAACTGACCAGCTTGAATGTATGATGAATAATTAGTGTTAGCATTTGAAGTTATCAAAGCAAATTAATTCTGACCTTAAAGCTTCTTTGCTGGAAGGTTGCAAACCTTCAACTCTGTAGCTGCTGTGTTTGTTCACAATGGTGGCCATTAGAAAATATTTAGTCCTCTGAACCAGAAACCAGCTAGACCAGGATCTGAGGCGTTATAATGCCGAATGTTTATATGTTTTTTTTGAAAAACTGACCTGATTTTTTCGTGTTCTGTTTTGTTGCAGGGTTAGTCAGCAGAGCAAAACAAATCGTATGAATGCAGATAATCTTGCCATTTGTTTCTGGCCTACCTTCCTGAGACCAGATGCCCTTACCAATGCTGCAGTAAATCAGACTGCAATTGAGACGTTTATTCAGCAATACCAGTTCCTCTTTTACAATGGGGAAATTGTCGAAACGTTCATCCCTCCTGGGGTGCCTTGTACAGGTCAGTTGGTAGAACCACTGTTACCACTGCCCTCATTGCCGCCGCCGCCACCACCACCACCATCTCAACAGTTCCAAACACAAATGCAGACAGATCAACTTGATATCATATGAGCAAAATAGGAACAGACCTCATTACTAGAAGAACTAAACTGTGTATCTGACAGTACAATTGCTAAAAGTTTGGAAGATCTAAAAAGGTTATGCATTTGCAAACTATAATAGCAGCATTGCTTTAAAATCAATCTAGCATTCCTTTCCTCACTTTCCAAAGGAGACAATTGTAAGTGTGGGTATTAATGGAATTTCTAATATTACTGTGTACAAAACAAACTGGCTGCAATAAATACATTCCACTTGCTGCATGAAAGAAAAGCAATCTTGACAATTTCTGTGGATTCTTTTGTGGTTGTTTTCTTCACAAACTTTTTGACAGTTGTGAATAACAGTTTATGTATACACTAAATTGTACAAAATGAAGTCAACTATATTTCTCAGCCAACAAGATAAAGTAAAATAACTCCATCTGTTTGACTGGATTTGACCTTTTATTTGTGCTGTTTTGGGAGTCATTGTGTTTGTGTCCTGACATATTTGTGTGGGTGGGTAGATGGACATGCTGTCATTATAGCAGCCTCCCAACATTTGCACTGCTTCTGAAAATGTAGTTTTAAGAAAAATTGCCAGGTGCACTGTAAAGGACTTGATGTCTACTGCACCTTCTGTTTACTGGTAATAGAGCTGTGGTAGTTCTTTGTTATGGGAAGAATCCACTTATTTTAATGACCAACAGCACAATAAGGATCAGTTCAGGAGAAAAAACTGAGCTTAAAATTACCGCAGTTTTATCCTATATGTCTTATTGCATTTGTTTCATTTAAAGGATAAAATTTAGACATTTTATAGTATCCTTAATTGTTGGAAAATAATGCATGTGTTTAATTCCTGGTTGGTCTTGTACCTTATCCTAATGCATTTTTAGAAATAATTTTCCTCTTTGGGAAGGAAGGAGAGAATATTGGGTGTATAGAAAAGTCATTTTTCATTTGAGATTGTAAATCTTTCCATAATCTTCAATTATATGGCTTTCACATGTTGTGTTTGCAATAAAGATGGTGTATTAAATAGCTATAAGTACTACTTGTTTCTGTTAACTCATTTTAATGTGACTCTAACAAGTAACCTGTTATGACTTAAATATTGCTAACATAGCAATCAATATTTTGGGTATTGGCAATTACACACAACAGTTTATGTATAATTTTGTAAAGCTTGTATTCATGTTGTTTCCTGTGGTATATTGTACTAAAATTTATTTAGATTATTATTTTAGCTTTCATTGTGCAAATTGTATGTATGTAGCACCATCTTGTTTTTAAAAAAACACATTTTCTTTTCAAATCGGTACCCATTTTGCTGTAAAATTATTCAGCTTTAAGTAGATATTTTGTTAATTTGAGTAAGTGCTGTAATTTTTCCTGAAAGTTAATGTAAAATAAATTGTTGAGCTGGATGGTATGTACTCAGTACTTGGTGGAGAAACGCTGTATGAATAGCATCAATTCTACTTCAGTTCATAAACTGTCAGTTAAAAGCTGCAGCTATTTGACTATTTTGTCAGAATACTACTTTTCCTTTCAGAGAATTGTTAATCATTTGGTACACATTCTGCTGCTAGTATATGTTTTGTATAGGTTTTGGGTGCTAGTTAACTATGAAAACAACTCATTTTGCTCAGTGTTGTTATTTGCCTCAGTGGGACTGGTATGAAAACTCTTAAGATTTTGACATTATCTACAATGTATTATAGTAAATAAATAATTTGAGAAGCAAATCTTAAGAGTTTGTACTCCATTTTCCTTAATAAAACTGCCTTTTTTCTATGAACTGCAGCACTGCTGAATAAGACATTTTTGCACTCCTTGGAACATTCTTTATAAAACACTGAAATAATACTAAAGAGTTGCACAGTGCAGGTGACCATTTCAATTGCTGCCTTAAAAGAAATGAAACTTGCTTTTTCTTTTTTCTAGATTGGTAAGTCTATTAATATCTTTATCATGAAACTCTTGTTTGGTGTTGTCTCAACTCGCTAAGTTAGAAGAGTTTGAATCCTGTTTTGAGCCTGCTGTGCTAACTGCTGACTATTATTGTAACCAACTCTTGCGTGCAATGTTTAGCACAAGAGGTAACAACAGTTGACTATTACAAAAAGCTGAAGTTTAGTTTCTTTAAATGCTTATTTTCAGAATCTAAAAGATGCAGAATCAAATAGTACAAGGAACTATTCCTTTTTATTATGACTAGACTTGACTATTCCAATGCACTCCTGCCTGGCCTCCCACGTTCCTACCCTCCGTAAACTTGAGGTCACCCAAAACTCTACTACCCGTGTCCTAACTCTTGCCAAGTCTCATTCACCCATCACCCCTGTGCTCACTGACCTACATTGGCTCCTGGTTAAGCAACGCTTTGATTTTAAAATTGGCACACCTGGTTTCAAATCCCTCCGTGGCTTTGCCCCGCCCTACCTCTGTAACCTCCTCCAGCCCGACAACCCTCAGATATCTGCGCTCCTCCAATTCTGACCTCTTGCACATCCCCAATTTTAATCGCTCCACAATTGGCGGCTGTGCCTTCAGCAGTCAAGGCCCTAAGCTCTGGAATTCCCTCCCTAAACCTCTTTGCCTCTCTTTCCTTCTTTAAGATGCTCCATAACACCTACCTCTTTGACCAAGCTTTTGTCATCTGCCCTAATATCTCCATATGTGGCTTGGTGTCAAATTTTAAAAAACACCTGTGAAGCACCGTGAGACGTTTTACTACGTTAAAGGTGCTATGTAAATACAAGTTGTTGTTGAAATAATGGACTGCAGCAGTTAGTAGTATTACAGATTAATTTAATGGTAAAATGTAACCAGAACTCACTGTGCCCATATAATAAATTGATAGTGTCATTTGCAAAATGCACTAGTGCTAAATGCAAAAGAGTATGATAAACTCATGACAGCAAATTAATTGGCAAGTATACTGTGTGGTGGAGGATCTTCCACTTGGAAGATATTTATTCAGTTGAAATAAAGTTATGTTATGAACTGAGCATAACTTCAGATTCCAAAATTGCTTTTTAGTTTTGGAATTGAATTCCTTGAATTACTTGATGCTGGTGCATGTACAGAAACTAAGATTATACTTCAGAAAAATGGGTACTGAAATATTGGTAAAGGTACATTACCACAGTGAATACATTTCAAAAAGTACTTCATTGGCTGTAAAGCACTTTGGGATGCCATGAAAGGTGCTATATAAATGCAACTCTTCTTTTACTAAAATATTGGACCGTAATTTGCGGTCAGCGGCGAAGCAAAAGCTTTCGCCACTGGCAGTGAAGAAAGCTGCCCACAAAGATCTTGCGATCTCTGGTGAGGAGTTTGGCTTTTTCAATGTTCAATTGAGATCAATGCATCGTAGTGGGAATCCCATAGTGTGAGCTGCTGTGACGTCGGTAAGCTGCCTAAGCAGCCAATCACAATGTATTCTCAGATGGAATCGGGGAGTCAAGTTAATTTTATTCTGACCTTTTATAAATATTAGAGAGCAAAACAAAGCTTGGGGTTCTCACATGAGTATACCTGAAATAAATATGAAAAAACTTTTTTAAAAGGTAAAAACGTTTTGTTAAAGTTTCTTAAATTAATTTTTTTACCAGAATGGAGAAATTTGACACTCCACAAAATTGAAGTGAGTTTTTCAGGGCCATCAGATTTGTTTAGCAGTCAATACACTGTTAAAACTTCAGTTACAGCTAATCCAACAAATTCTAACTTTTAATGGGGTACTTAATAGATATTACTGTGGAAAAGCCAATGTTTTCGCTAGTTTCACTGATTTCCCTGGTTACACATGATTGTCGGCTATGGTGGGGTTGGGGAGTTGGCACAGCGCAGCCAGTGCCGGAGCAGTGAATGACCAACCATGAGGATTTCTGCATTAGGATGTGCATGCGCAAAAGATGTGGTCAGTTTCAAAGGGGGTTTGTTGTTAGCCACCACAAATTCCATTGACTGATTCAAAAAAAATCTGTAGGGTAACTGTCTGGAATCTGGAAAACCATTCATATTAACTGATTTATGTGGTGAATAGTTTGGATCGATGGATGGAAGAGAAAACTCTGATGAACCAACAGCAATTAGGAGAATATCATGGAACGATGTGGTTGGGGAAATGAAAGAAATGTGAGGGAGTTTACTGTAATTTAGTGTGACCAGGATTTAGTGTGACCAGGATTAGCTACTTTTTTGAGTGCAGTACACATGAAAAAAATGGCAAAAGGTATTTTTCCCATTTAATGATCACAACAGTACTCCCTCTGCCATAGTTTTGAATGCTGAAATGAAAAACTTGCATTTTGCCACGTATAGTTCTCACATTCATGCATTTGAGTAATTAATGGAACAGTATTTGGCCGCCTGCCACTTGATTCTATAAATGAATGCCTTTTAACTCACACATATATACTCTGTCTCTACTGCTAGTGTTTCCTGTTATTATTTAGCCCAGTCAGAAGTAAGAGACTCAGTTCAGGGTGCTTGCTGACTGGTGGAATCTTGGAATGCTCAACAAAATACAACATTTTCTGTGTTTTCTTTTGCTACAATTAAACAATATTTTGAGTGAACAGAGTAAATATATTTACTTTTATATAACTATAGAAGATGGAAGATTTCTGAGAGTGCAATCTTCTATCTCAAATGTTACTAAACTATTGGGTCTCTCTCCATATTTGCTTTGTTGGCCATAATCTTTTTCGGAGATGAAGAAAGCAATTGGTATTGTTCAAAATTAACCTGATTGGAGACTAAGTAGTGCAATAGGTTAATGCATTATCTTTTGCTTCTCAGACCCGAGTTTGAATTGAGCCCAAAATAATGGGATGAAAGTCGTCGTCTCTGTCACATGTAGAAGTCCTGCATGAACTGTGATTGTATCGTTTCATACCAGTTTTTATTGAGTATAAGTCCACAGCAATTTCATGTGGCTATCTTGCTCATTAAATGAACAGAAAATTAATAGATTTATTTAACAGTTTGAAAACTATAAAGAAGCAGGGGACAATAGAATACTATCCTTGTTGCAAGGTCTCCTTTTTAGGTATCGTAGCTTAGTGGTAGTACTGTTGCTTCTGGTTGATGGTTCAAACTCTACAGAATTTGAGCACAATGTAGACCAAAACTGAGGGAATGCTGTATTCCAAATGAGACCACTATTCACGTTTTCAGATGAATGCAAAAAAAATCCCAGGGCACTATTGGAAGAAAAGCAGCATCACCGAAACAGATAACTCACCATTTACTTCATTTGCTGTTTGTTGGAGATTGTTGTGTGGAAATTGGCTGCCACATTTGCCACCAAAGCTTCAAAAATAATACATTGGCTGTGAAACACTTTGAAGTGCCCTAAGGAAGTAAAAGGGCCTATTTAAATAAACGTTCAGGGTCTCTCATAATGTTATAAAGATCTTGGGGTGGGATATAAATGCCTGTAAGATATTGCCCATCTGAACTTGAGTCAATAACGTGGACCTCAAAAGTGTGTAGCAAACAGGATAATTGGATTTTAGGCATTAAATTGACAGCAAGACCGATTCTTTTAAAACAAGTTGGAATAGTTTATTAAACACACACTTGCACATCTATCAGAGAAACAGCAGTCATCAACTATCCTATGGATCTACATAGTTACAACAAATACAATGATGTTCCAGTTAAAAAAAAGGTATACTTCACTTCCCTCTGACAAAGCACATGGCCTGCTTCTTGGTCTGTAGAGGAAGATCCTGCTTTTGCTGTGTGCTTAAAGAAAGAGAGCCAGCAATCTTTGGCTTGACTTTTTATATCCCTGAAGGCCATTGTTTCTCAAAGCCTCGGGATTGGGTATTGTTTCCAGGGCCATTCCTGATTGACTTCTCCTCATACATATCTGTCCGGAGGCCTGGTGCCATTCCTTAATTAGGTTAATGGCTTTCCAATTGACACCTTTTCTACTTTGGTGAGTTTCAAAGTCATGCTTCCTTTGTTCCTTGAGCTCTGCCCAGCCAGAGGAGACATGACTTGGGGAAGTTATCCATTTTGTTTCTTTCAAAACTGCAGCCTTTCCGTATAATCTACACTTTAACATTTATTTATATATATACATACACAGAATCAATGTTATCATTACTAAACATTTTTATTCTTTTATTCTTACACCTAACAAAGGAAAAACTCGAGTCTGAGGCTCTTGGACAGCAAACCCTGACCCTTATTAATCATTTTCATACGTGCTAAATGTCAGCGTTTCAAGAGGCCCAGTCCCATGTCAGTACTTGCTGACCAAAAATCAGTGCCGATTGGACCCTGCCCCACAGCACCACTCTACCCCTGTTCCTTTGCCAAGTGATTCTCATTACTTCATACTATAGGTGGGAATTCTTACAAGAACTGTAGTATATGTCAGCTGCTATAATTGTTTGGGTAGGAGCAACAGAGTGGAGGAGAGAAACAGTGTAGTGTGGGACAAAAGAGCAAGTTTGAACTGGATTGGAGGTGGAGAAGAATGCCATGTTTATGGGAAGGGTGGGAGGAAAAGCGAGACGAGTGTCAGCTTGAACAGGAGGTGGAAGAAAAGTACCAAGTTGAATTGGGAAGAGTCCCAATATGAACTGGGAGAGTTGAAGGAACAAGGGGTGACTCTGAAGGAGAGGGAAGAGTAGGGTGGAAAACGATGTCTGAACTGAGAATGGAAGGAGGTTTGGATGTGGAAGAGTGCCTGTTGTAACTTTTAGGGAAGTGATTGTTTTGCCTGTTGAAAATCCAAATGCCAACGTGTTTTACCTTTTTTTTAAGATTAACTGGACATTATGAAGCTTGAAATTAATCAAAATGCATCATTTTTTTAATGTAGAATTCAAAATTTTCTGCGAGTAGGACGGGTCCAAGAAATGCACGACCAATTTTGTGTTTTTAATATTTGGATTTTCTCTTTCAGACTTCAAAGTACTTTTTTCCCCCTCATCCTATACAAGTGAAGGAATGTTGGATTAGCTGCATCTTAAATTATAAAACCCATGTAACTCCTTGTTTTCATGTGACTTATAATCAAGTTCTTGAGTTGTCCGCTTTCTTGAAGCTATTAGTCAGCATTTGCTAGTTTTCTAAGTTGGCTTGTATGATATCTGTTTCCATCAACCTTTCCAGACCGTAACATCCCCAATAATGTTCTTGTGATTCCCAAACAGTGTCATTCTTCATGTCATTGCTTTATTCGCCCTCTTGTGCTAACTTAAAGACCCTTTCATTAATCATTCTTTTCCATTCTTAGCATGCGTCTAGCACCATAACTCAAGCACCAACTTATTTCAGTGTTCAAGGTCCAATTTTCACAGCCATACAATATTCTTCACATTAGAACAGAAGAAATAGGAGCAGCAGTAGGCCATTTGGCCTCTTGAGCCTGATCCGCCATTGAATAAGATCATGGCTGATCTGATCCTGGCCTCAATTCCACTTCCCTGCCTGCTCCCCATAACGCTTGATTCCCTTATCTTTCAAAAATCTGTTTATCTCCACCTTAAATACATTCAATGATTCAGCCTCCACAGCTCTCAGGTAGAGAATTCCAAAGATTCATGACCCTCTGAGGGAAGAAGCTCCTCCATTTCTATTTTAAATAGGCAAGCCCTTATTCTGAAATTATGCCCCTTGTTCTAAGTTCCCCCATGAGGGGAAACATTCTCTCTGCATCTACCCTGTCAAGCCCCCTCAGAATCTTATACGTTTCAATAAAATCACCTCTAAGTCTTCACACAAGAGATTAATGTGCAAAGTTAAAGCACATGGGATTGGGGGTAGTGTGCTGACGTGGATTGAGAACTGGTTGTCAGACAGGAAGCAAAGAGTAGGAGTAAACGGGTACTTTTCAGAATGGCAGGCAGTGACTAGTGGAGTGCCGCAAGGTTCTGTGCTGGGGCCTCAGCTGTTTACATTGTACATTAATGATTTAGACGAGGGGATTAAATGCAGTATCTCCAAATTTGCGGATGATACTAAGTTGGGTGGCAGTGTGAGCTGCGAGGAGGATGCTATTAGGCTGCAGAGTGACTTGGATAGGTTAGGTGAGTGGGCAAATGCATGGCAGATGAAGTATAATGTGGATAAATGTGAGGTTATCCACTTTGGTGGTAAAAACAGAGAGACAGACTATTATCTGAATGGTGACAGATTAGGAAAAGGGAAGGTGCAACGAGACCTGGGTGTCATGGTACATCAGTCATTGAAGGTTGGCATGCAGGTACAGCAGGCGGTTAAGAAAGCAAATGGCATGTTGGCCTTCATAGCGAGGGGATTTGAATACAGGGGCAGGGAGGTGTTGCTACAGTTGTACAGGGCCTTGGTGAGGCCACACCTGGAGTATTGTGTACAGTTTTGGTCTCCTAACTTGAGGAAGGACATTCTTGCTATTGAGGGAGTGCAGCGAAGGTTCACCAGACTGATTCCCGGGATGGCAGGACTGACCTATCAAGAAAGATTGGATCAATTGGGCTTGTATTCACTGGAGTTCAGAAGAATGAGAGGGGACCTCATAGAAACGTTTAAAATTCTGACGGGTTTAGACAGGTTAGATGCAGAAAGAATGTTCCCAATGTTGGGGAAGTCCAGAACCAGGGGTCACAGTCTGAGGATAAGGGGTAAGCCATTTAGGACCGAGATGAGGAGAAACTTCTTCACCCAGAGAGTGGTGAACCTGTGGAATTCTCTACCACAGAAAGTAGTTGAGGCCAATTCACTAAATATATTCAAAAGGGAGTTAGATGAAGTCCTTACTACTCGGGGGATCAAGGGTTATGGCGAGAAAGCAGGAAGGGGGTACTGAAGTTTCATGTTCAGCCATGAACTCATTGAATGGCGGTGCAGGCTAGAAGGGCTGAATGGCCTGCTCCTGCACCTATTTTCTATGTTTCTATGTTTCTAAACTCCAATGAGTATAGGCTCAACCTTTCTTCATATGATAACCCTTTCATCTCGAATCAACTTCATGAACTTTCTCTGAACTGTCTCCAGTGCAAGTATATCCTTCCTTAAAGAAGGAGACCAAAACTGTGGTGTGGTCTTACAGTTGTAGCAGGACTTCCCTACTTTTATACACCATCCCCTTTGCGATAAAGGTCAACATTCCATTTGCCTTCCTAATTACTTGCTGTACCTGCATGCTAACTTTTAGTATTTCATGTACAAGGACCCCCAGATCCCTCTGTACCATCTCCATTTAAATTATAATTTGCTTTTTTATTTTTCCTACCAAAATGGAGAACCACACATTTTCCCACATTATACTCCATCTGCCAAATTTTTGCCCTCTCACTTAACCTATCTAGATTCTTTGCATCCTCCTTACAACTTGCTTTCCCACCCATCTTTGTATCATCAGCAAATTTGGCTACATTACACTTGGTCCCTTCATCCAAGTCATTAATATAAATTTAAATAGTTGAGGCCCCAGCTCTGACCCCCATGACACCCCACTAGTTACAGTTTGCCAACCTGAAAATGATCCATTTATCCCGACTGTTAGTTAGCCAATCCTCTATCCACGCTAATGTATTACCCCCAACCCCGTGAGCTCTTATCTTGTGCAGTAACCTATGTGACACCTTATCGAATGCTTTCTGGAAATCCAAATACATGACATCTACTGGTTCCACTTTATCCACATCCTCAAAGAACTCCAGCAAATTTGTCAAGCATGATTTCCCTTTCATAAAACCATGTTGACTCTGTTAACCATACTTCACACTTAATCTACTTATCACCAGTTGATTTTATGGTTACAAGGCAACTCCTTAATGCTAGTAAATGTCTCTTTTGCTATTATCAGTTTAATGCCTTTATTATTGCAGCCATGTAAAATTTATTTATTCGTTCTATTTTGAAATTCATTCTAAGGTCAATTTTTGGCTAAAACTTTGTGATTACTATTCGTATCATTTTAGCATTTATTGTCAGTCTCTATTCCAAAATTGCGTGATTTATCTTCAAGCACTCTTTGTAATTGATAGTAAGGGATGACGTTATAAAGTCCCCATTGTCACTCAGAGATGCTTTTGGCTAAGGATGTTTCCATTTTGATTGGGAGGTACATTTGTTCCAGGAAAAACTCACTATTTAGAAGTAAGTTGGAGATTCTCTCTTGGAAATTCTTCAGAACAGGTGTACCAAATCTTCCTAGCATCTGTGGAGCTAGGACTGAAAGACATTTTGTATTTTGTGTCTCTAAATAACATCTTTATGTTCTCCTTTATAATACAAGGCCCTGGGCTTGGGAGTGCCAACATTATGCGCATATTCATTGTAAAGGAATCTATTTTATTTCCCATACACCGAGGAAGCATGTTATCCCTTAATATCCATTTATGTCTTCCAGAGTTAATGAACTTTTTAATCCTGATTTGGAATAAAAGTTACCCAATATACTTGTACAACTAGGATGGAACACTGAAGATTACTAGATTAGAAATTAAGATGTTTCACTTCTAGAAGCAGAATGTTGCAAATCAGTTGAAGATAAAGAGGTCAGATCACAAAAACAGGTTAGTGACAAAACTTGGGAGATGATGTTAACAATCTTGCAGAACACAAAGTAATTTAATTCAGCTGATAAAGTGCTCTATTAGTTACATCTACATAACCAATATTGCATTAGTTAATATGTATGACAATCATTTCTTTAGAGTGATGTACAAAAGCTTAAGTTTCATGGTGGTCATTGAGATGCAAACTAAGTACCGTCTCAAGAAAAAGGATTTTGGGGAGTATTCTTGGTAGAAACTTGTGTTGTATCGCACTTCGTTTTTGGTCTTGCTGGGGCGAGATGGTGAAATAACTGAAGAGAGAGTGCTTTGCATGTGTAGTTTTATTATTTCAACTGTAAAGTAAATTTGCAGTAAGGTTTATATTTTTCATTGAATGTATCAAACATACCTAGCAATGGATTAAAAAAAACCCTAACAAACATTACATTGACAGTTAACTCAGGATCAAACCTGTGATTGTATAAATGTTACGCAAAGGAAAGGATAAGTTTGTTCTTGTCTGCTTCATACTATCTGTGAGCCTGTTAAAATCTTTCCATTCCCTTTCCATCTGATCATCAAAATGTGCCATATGGAGTAGTTGGTAGCAACAATTGAGCATAATTCCCAGCTCTAGCATTTTAAAAGTATTTTCAAAACCAAGTTTTGATAATATTTTTGTCATCAGTAGTGTTGAATTTCTGTTCACTGAAGGACCAGGAAGTGTGTTCTTTTCCACAGACATTGTTTCTAACATTTTAAAATCTGAGTTGCACTAAATTGTCATTTTCTCTACAAGGATTTTGCAAATCACTGATGTATTTGGCTGGCTATTTTAATGATCCTCCAGTTAGTTCCAGGCCAAACTGATATTCCCAACAGTAGTTTTAAATAATTATTTAAGTCAGCTGGCTTCATACCAGTTTTCTTCTTGAAGTTCTGTCAGTTTCAGTTTGATATCATTGATAGAGGAGAACAGATGTAGGGAAACCTTATAAAACTGGATTTAGATTAGTCCAAACAAAATAAAGATGACATTAAAATTGAGAGATAATTTGTGTGTTACCTGTGGATCTGCAGCTTTCTTGAGGTAGCACTTCAGTCAGGAAGTCTCCTTAGGTTTCCTACTGGAAGCCTATCAGTTATATTGACATTTGTACTCTGGTTTGATAACCGGAGGGGCAGTGTTGTATGGCGGGGTCAGGTTGGTAGAGGACCTTTACCAACCTGAATGAGGTCGAGAGCATGGGCCTTACACTAAACATTCGTAAGACAGAGGTCCTCTACCAACCTGCCCCCGCCACACAGCGCTGTCCCCCAGTTATCAAAATCAACAATGAGGTCTTGGACAAAGTGTACTATTTTCCATACCTTGTGAGCCTATTGTCAACAAGGGCAGACATCGACGACGAGGTCCAACACCGCCTTCAGTATGCCAGTGCAGCCTTCGGTCGCCTGAGGAAGAGAGTGTTTGGAGAGCAGGACCTCAAACCTGGCACCAAGCTCATGATCTACAGAGCAATGGTGATACCCGCCCTGCTATATGGCTCAGAGTCATGGACTATGTACAGCAGGCACCTCAAAACACTGGAGAAGTACCAGCAACGCTGCCTCCGCAAGATCCTGCAAATCCATTGGCAGGATAGGTGCACCAGCGTAAGTGTCTTAGCTCAGGCCAACATCCCCAGCATCGAAGCACTGACCACACTCGATCAGCTCTGCTGAACGGGTCACATCGTCCACATGCCTGACACGAGACTCCCAAAACAAGTGCTCTACTCGGAACTCCAACACGGCAAGCGAGCCACAGGTGGGCAGAGGAAACACTTCACGGACACCCTCAAAGCTGCCTTGAAAAAATGTAACATCCCCCCGGCATCTGGGAATCCTTGGCCCAAGACTGCCAAGTGGAGGAAAAGCATCCAGGAAGGCGCTGAACACCTCCAGTCTCTTCGCGAAGAGCAAGCTGAAGCCAAGCGTCGACAGCGGAAGGATCGCATGGCAAACCATGTACCTCAGCCACCCCTTCCTTCAACCATCATCTGCTCCACCTGTGACAGAGACTGCAGATCCCACATTGGACTCTTCAGTCACCTGAGAACTCATTTTTAGAGAGGAAGCAAGTCATCCTCGACTCAGAGGGATTGCTTATGATTGATGACTCGGGTTTGCATTTGCCAATGTATCTAAAATAGTTTGAGAATGGTTTCACAGATCTTCACTGGGAGTTCAAAAGGTGGCAAATTTTTGTCTTTTGGAAGTTTGGTTCAGTTTCAATAAAAAAAAAAATCTGATAAAGTACTTTATGTCCAGTTTGTTTTACTGGGGGGAAAAAATGCAGTGTAATATTTGAATGTGAATTCCACTGCTTGTGTGTATTTGTAAAGAATGGAATAATTCAGTGACAGGAAAAAAATAATTTTTCATCAATAAAAGTCTACTTGGATTTAGGTAATTAGCATTAAGGGAAATGTAGAGCTTAGAAAAGCAATTAATGCAGTTCCATGCCAAACAGTGGAATTCATTTATAGTTTATGTAAATATTTTAACGGTCCTATATCCTCACCACAATGATGGAAGGTGCTAGAAGTGTTGCTTTTTAAAAAGAAAGAAATTGCACTCCAAACACTGGAGGGTTACTGGAATGGTAAAACAAGTCCATTTATAAATTAACATAGCTTTGGGGATTTTAAATGTCTGTTACATGTTAACCAAAAATTCTGGCTTATACAGTTCATTGTTTTCCTTTGGGAGCCAGTGGTCATTGCATTGTATTTAGAGGCTGGCTGGTTGGCTCCAAAGTGGAAGGGTTTCCTTCCTCTAATTCCCTTTGCCAGAAATTCAATCCAACAAAGAGGACAGGGCAAGGAGAATCCTTCCAGGAACTCCTCCATGTCAGTATTTCTTGTTTGGAAACTCTAGGAGATAATGACACTTCCTCTTTGTCTACAGCCTTGCCAACTTGAGACGTGGAAGCTAAGGGCCTTTGAGTTCCTCTCTCTGTCAGCCGGGGTGTCCATTTTCCCATGTTGCTATTAACTATAATGTATGTATTTTAAGTCTTCCTCGATTTTGAGGGGCTGCCTATGATGATGATTAATAGCTTGTTTTCAAACTGCCCCCAGATGTACTTTTACATTCCCATATAGGAAATTGTGGCAATGAATTGTGGTGCTAAAATCTTGATATTTGGCCATTTTTTTTAAGTATCACTGCTCATCATTACATAACAACCATTGGCTCACTTTAGTAACAATTTCCCCTCCCTTTGGCACAAGGTGGAGAGAATGATTATTGCTCATATGAGGAGTTATCCCAAATTATATTGTGACATTGAATCACTTCTTGCCTGTCTGCACTAAACAGAAGAAAATTATAGAATCGTGTATTTCAAAGTATACCAGAAGGGACTAGCCGGCTTTGAACTGGGTTATCAGTTGTTATCGAAAGGATTGAAGAAATTGCATTTTATTTTCAAAGTGATGGAACCCAAAGTAGTTTTATTTGTGTAACTGCTCAAGATGCAATTGTAATGTAAGTCCTACACATTACTTTCTACAATGACAAATCGAACAGCATAAATGGCAGCAGGCTATCGAGGCTTTGCATTTCATTAAATGCTCTATTTTGCATTGCCTACACGTCATAAACAATCAGAGTGAAGAAACACTGCTAAATAATCTATGATTCACTAAGTACTGAACATAGTAAGCATTTAACTGTTCCTTGAACCACTGAGGCAATACTATAATTTCAGAAAAGCAGCACTTCCTGTGAATATATAAAGCCAAGGATGTTACCAGAATTGAGAGGATGCAACTATCAGGAAACATTGAGCAGTCTGGGATTCTTTGCTCTGGAAAAGAGGAGAAATAAAAACTGAAAATACTCAGCAGGTCAGGCAGCATCTGTGGAGAGAGAAACCGAGTTAACGTTTCAATTCGATGACCTTTTATCAGAACTATCTAAGAGGAGACCTGATGGAGATCTTTGGTGTTCGACAGGGTGGATGTGGATAAATTGTTTCTACTTCTGAGTATGTCCAGAAAAAGAGTGAATAAGTATAAGATAGCCACTAACAGATCAAATTGAGAATTTAGGAAGAATTGCTTTACACAGGGTGCCGAGAATGTCGAAGATGCTGCCACAGGAAGTGGTTGAAGCAGGTAGCATTAATGCATTTAAAAAAATTAATTCTTTGAATGTGGGTACCACTAACAAGGCCAGCATTTATTGCCCGTCCCTTATTGCCTATAAACCTCATGCCTTGGTCCTGCTTGGTGGTGGAAGTCACGTATTTTGGGGAGGTGCTGTCATGGAAGCACCTTTTAAGGGGCTTTTGTCAAAATTGAATTTTGTATTTTTCCTGCTCGAATAATCCCACAAATTATTTTGAATCACTTTCCTTTGAAATTAAACTATTTCAGATGTACATCGAGATTTTGTGGTGTGTGCCTGCCACCCAGAGGTTAATGACGGCATAAACAGAAAATGTTCCCATTATTAATCTATTTTACCCAGGATCTGATATATTCCTTTTGTAGAAAATTCTACAGTAACACAATCCTGTACAATGTTTAATATTTTAATCTTTTTACTTTGTTTTCATTGAAAAATTACATCACTTCCAAGCTCTGCAAAATAAAAAGTCAAATAATGTTAAAATAAAAAAACATTGAAACAACTTTACTTTAGAATGAGGTGAAGTTAATTTAGTAGTTTATCCAACTAATACCAGTCAGTGCGTTTTCAGACTTTTTATAGGAGTGATGTTAAATAAAATACTTCACATAATAGATCTTGCACCAGAACTGGCTTTCGACATCTCTGAAACCTATCTCACCATTAAATTACTGTGTTCATTTATTTAGACCAACTAAAATAGCAGAGAAACAAGTACTTGGTAGGAATTGTGGGTAAATAATCATTGCAAACTCAAAAGTTCACCCTGCCAATCATTCTCTATTCAATGAGAAAGCTGACATCATATTGGGATGGGTTTACTTACACAATAACTATGAATCCTTGAACATACATTTGCTGATGCAAAAGCATCATGGAAACCCAGGTGACCTCAACAAGGCAAATAATGCCCTAACCAGATGAATAATTACCAACAGAGAAACATTCAGCGTCATTAATGGAAACCAATGGATAACACACAGGGAAATGCCTTCATATTAGGATTTAGCTCCCATTAAAATGAAAGGAGAAGTAGAGTTACAAGCACAGATAGCTGGCCAGTGCTTGTAGTTCCTTGAATCCGCCGTTGTTGAAATATGCTTGGTTAGCTATCTGCTGGGTGACCAAGTAAACTGTCTAATATGAAGGCATTCCTTTCAGTACATGACTCATTGGTCTTTGTGTAATTTCTCTCAGCTGGTTATTATTCATCTGGCGAGGGCATTCTCGCGTAGAATGCTCTAGCGAGAGGAAAGAAGAAAAACCTGACATGGCCTGTTTGCACCTACAATGAGCCAGTCTTCTATTATCTGATTATGGCGTGGCTTTGGCAGCAATCTTGAAGGTTATGTGGAGGTGAGTGGTCTCTACACAAATATTTTTTACAAAAAGAGGGGAATTCTCCAAAATGTAAAAAAAACTCAGAAAAATGAATTAGTTCATGGTAATCAAATGCAGAAATATATCTTATCTTCTATTTGTTCATATCTCAAATTTAGTCAAAAGAACTGAGGGTGCTTGTCAACTGTGCCATCAGTAAGAGGCGTCCACATTTCCATTGGAAGGAAAACATGAATAGAGGGCAAGGCCAAGGTTGTCTGCTGTCTTTATGATTGAATACAGCAGATGTCTTGTATTCTCTGGTTCTCTTTGATAGATTGACAAATAATGACAGACCATATCATGCAGAGAATGAATTCGGAATCAGGCTTATTCAGAAATTAAATAGAAGCAAAAATAAACAGATCGATGACAATGAATCACAATATATTCCTCATCTCGTGAACCGTTGCAGACCAGCTTTTTTAAGTCTTTAAAATCCTAGAGGTTCTCTGATAGCACATCTGTAATGCAAAGTTTATTAACAAAATTGGGTATTCAGAGTACTCATGAGCTGCAGATAGTCAATTATCCAGCAAAAGCATACCTTCGCTCTCGTCTAGATTAGTGCAATAATTATACCCACTCTCTATTTTGAAATCCAAACTGAGACTAAGGAATGTGAAAAAGGCGTTTTCATCATTCAATACAGCGGTCATTCAGTAGGGTTCAAAGTCATTCCGAGAAACGTTTCTGACTAGACACTCCCTTTTAGAACAAAGCCAAGCTGTGAGAATGTTTCTTGTAGGGACTCCCTGATAGGATAAATGATTTAATCTGTCTCAACCAAAGAATTATATAAAATATTTTTGTCGTTTGTATGGCTATGGCAATTCACACCTGTTGAGCAATGTACATGGGCCCTTTGAAGTGACATTAAAACGGGAGATGAGGAAAGCTGCATATATAGAGAAGAGCACATTAAATGTTAACTGACTGTAAATGAATTGAAACTTCCTCAACTCAAGATTAGGGGTTAAAAGAAGTCTTCTCGCCTTAAAGGTGGACTCCCTGATATAAGGAACCGACACCCGTGCCCGTATAACGACCACGGAATCACTCAAACGAAACCTTCGGTTCAACTTGTTTATTTCGAGCACATGCAAGGGAAAAGTTCAAACGTGAACCTTCCCAGAACAATGGTTTTTACCCACAGTTTATACACCAAACCCAAGTGTGTGCCTCCCTCACAAAAGCACCGGTTGGTTTACTGCTTATCAGCAAAGTTACATTGGCCCTGAAATTCCGAGGAGGGCTTTCCACGGGTAAATCCTGAAAAAATAGAAATAAACTGTGCGCTTACCTGGAGCTGCTGCGCACGTTGGGACTTCCGATTCACAGGCCTCCTCTCCCAACGACACGCAGCGTGTGCACGTCAGGACGTCCGCAGGAGTCACATGTGCCTGGACACCCAATCACAGGTAAGTCTTTTCTCATTCATAGTAGTAGGAGATTCGTAAGTTACTATAAATGAGAAAAACCCCAAAACGCACAAACACTACCAAACATTTAAAAAACACCACACAATAAATAGAAATTAAAAATGTTACACGTTTTTTTAGATTAAAAAAAATTCCAGATTTTTAAAAAAATTAGGGTTCGGGTTTAAAATAAAATTATCTGAGTAGGCAGGGTTTTAACATAAATGTGTTTTTTAAATTTTTATTTTAATCATGTTTTTTCTATGTTTTTACACTCTTATGCCTGTAAAAATAGGCTATATGCCTGCTTTTTCAGGCGCAAGATTTTAAAGGACATTTGCAGGGCAATATATTCGTAAATATCGGAAATCTTGCCCTGCAAGTGTCCTCGATCCCAAGATACGGAGGATCTGTCAAGCTAGAAACTTGACAGAGCGGAAATGCCGGTTTTCAGCGCATACGCATTGCGCGCTGAAAACCGGCTTTTCCGATGCCTTCCCGGGTCCGTAAAAACTTCGTACGGACCCGGGACATCGGAATTTCAGCGCCATTGATTTGGCATCTCGTATCAGACTGGCTCTGAGTGGTGTTTCCCAACTGTCCATCTCCCATCCTATGTTAATTGTGTTTGTTCAGTGATGTGAACTTTGCCTTCGTCCCCATGACGCCTGACGTAACTGTTCCCAAACATTGGCTTTCTTTTCTCTTCCCCAGAGATTCTAGTCAAAATGTATCTTAACAAAGACAGTAGGTCAGCAGTTATGTGTTACTAAGTTAAGGATGGTTCATTAACCATCAGCCTTAATTATGTTATAAGTGTGCTTTACATACATAAGCTAGTGTTATATACAATAGGCAATTATAATCCATACCATAAGGTAGAAGAACTTCACCGATTCCTCAGACCCTCCTAATATTGATAAGCCCTTTTAATCTGAACCATTTTAGGTGTCAGAATCAATTCACCACCTTCAGTATCTCCATTCTTGACCACCTATCTGTCTGCTCTTTGCCTGCTACAACTCTTTTGGGGAGGGGAACAAAATAAATATTAGATCAAGTGCCCCCCCGATCTGGGGGACACTCCAGACACTTTTAACTGCCCTCTTTTTTTATATTTTTTTTTGTGGGTTTTTTTGTGATTTTTTTTTGGGGGCATTAAAATTATATATTTTACAAGTGCCCCTTCCTGCTACAACTCTATACCCCTTACACAGCTGTTTCACTATCTGTACCTCTTTTCTATAAAAGGTAACAATCTCTTAACTGTTTACTTTGCTACCCACTATAGTGCCCTGTAGTGCTTAAACTATATGCAAAGACCTCATAAGTGTAAGTTTACAATAGCTTCAGGCTTTTGCTCATCTGGTTGGTGAGAAGTCTTCATGTAAATAGTCTCTAATTACTCCAATTACATCAGAAGGCATTCCAGCAGCAGGGGTTCAAGTTAGGAACTCCAATCCTATCCACATCACACCCCTTGCCATGTTTTCATTATCCTGTTTGACCTTCCACTCTCTGACCTTGTTGATTTCTGGATTCTTTTACCTCAATCTGGTTCAGCAAAATTACTGAAACGAATACCGTTTGTGCTTTAAACAAAGCAAGCTTTTATTTAAAAAGCAAATCCCGATCGGGGACTTTATCAGACAGAAGGAATGCAAGTCTGTTCGAACGCACCCACTTCCTACGGACAAAGTGACGTTACATTGTAAAGGGACGACGGTTATACATTTTCGGCAAAAGATAACAAGATAGGGCTAGAGTGACATCCTAGTCCAGCCTATCTCTTTTGATCCCTCTTTCCCTTTGTCCACTCATAAGTCGACCTAAGTATGGTCTGATTTTAAACAAAGACCTTCTGTTAATGTTTCAGGTTAATAACATGATTTAATAAGACCTTGAGGTTTTTCTGCAAGCTGTGGGTTTTGTTTCAATATGTGTTAGTGTTGTAACATTTCGCAGTCTCGAGTCTGAGATGTCATGGCTATTCCTCCATGAATTCTGTGTTAGCTTATACTGTCCCTATACAATTCCACGTTCTCAACTTCAATGTCTCTATACATTTTTAAACATTCACAACCTGAGCGATCAGTCCTCAGCAAAGGCCTCAGCTTCATCCCATTACACCTCCACCTAAATGAATTTCGAGCTTGGCATGATGTTGAACTCTTCTTTTGCCTTCATCTCCATGCCCAATCCTTTGGCCAGGAGTCTTCCCCTGCACAGCAGACCCTTTCTCCCGCCTTCAGAAATCTCAGTCCACCTGGACCCCTCCGTCTGGCCTCTTACCCTCTCTAGATCTTTTCATTGGGAACTGCCAGCGTGACTTGGGCAGTCTCAATTTCTCTGCTCCCTTCACTCATTCTAATCTACTAACCCTCCATGGCCAGTAACCTCAGTTCCCCAACCCCATACAGCCCGCTGTTACCTCCTTCCTAAGATCCACAAACAGAACTGCCCTGGTAGACCCATCGTTTCAGCCTGTTCTTGTCCCACGGAACCTATTTCTTCCCTATCTCGACTTTTTTTTTCCCTTATCCAGTCTCTTCCAACCTACATCTGCAACTCTTCTGACGCCCTCCACCACTTTAATAGTTTCCTGGCCCTAACTGTCTCCTTTTCACCAGGGACGTCCAATCACTCTACACTTCTATCCTCCACCATGATGGTCTGCTGGCTCTGCACTTCTTCCTTGAACAGAGGGCCAATGAGTCCCTATCCTCCACCATCCTCCTCCACCTGGCTGAACTTGTTCTTTCATTGAATAACTTCTCCTTTGACTCCTCTCACTTCCTCCAAATAAAAGGTGTCGCTATGGGAACCCACATGGGTCCTAAATATCCCTGCCTTTTTGTGGGATATATTGAAATACTCAGGTCCAACATTCCCGTTAAGCTGCAGCAGTCTGGCGATCCCTCACAGACCGCTCACCAGCTTTTATATGGGAGAAACCGCGCATGCATGAAAATTTGAATGGGCTGCGCAGCCATTTAAAGGGACCACACACCAAAAAAAAGAGGAATCAGTACTCATATTTTTTTCTGGTACATTGATGACTGTATTGGTGCCGCTTCCTGCTCTCTCCCTGAATTGGAAAATGTTATCAACTTTTCTTCCAATTTACACCCCAACCTAGTCTTCACACAATCCATCTCCGACTCTTCCCTCCCTTCCTCAACTTCTCTATCTCCATTTCTGGGGATAGGCTGTCAACCAATGTCTATTATAAGTCCACTGAGTCCAACAATTACCTTGATTACACATCCTACTACCCGACTTCCTGTAAGAACTCTATTCCATTCTCTCAGTTTCTCTGTCGCATTTGTTCTGGTGATGCCACTTTCCACACCAGTGCCTCTGATATAGCTTCCTTTTTCCTCAACAATGAATTCTCCTCTACCATGGTTGACAGGGCCCTCGACCGTGTCCGTTCCATTTCCTGCACATCTGCCCTCATCCCTTCTCCTCCCTCCCAGAACCAGGATTAGGTTCCCCTTGTTCTCACCGTTCACCCCAGCAGCCTCCATATTCAACGGATCATGCTCTGCCAGTTCCACCACTTCCAATGCAATGCCACCATCAAACACATCTTCCCCATCCTTCTCCTTTCAGCATTCCAATGGGACCGTTCCCTCTGTGATGCTCTCAGGGACGGATTAACCATGGGGCGGATGGGGCTACAGCCCCAGGCCCACCAAAGAACATAAGCTCACCAAATAAATGTAGGGAAAAAAAATAAGGCCTCCCAAATAGGTTGAATAGAATAGACAATAAGAAAGGAAAGCAGGGAACTTCAAATGCACAGACTGATCAGTGACAATGGACTATGTATAACATTTCCTAATGTTTCAATTGCTCTTCAGATGTACCTATCCCTGATGATTACGAACAGTAGCGGAGAACGATCGTTTTCTGTGCTCGAGAGTGAAAAATCAAATTTGGCCAACGATGGGCCAAATCTGACTGAATGCCTTTTCACTTCTGTGTATCGAACATGACTTGTTGATTACAATTGAAATGGGAGACATCATTGAGAAATTTGCATATACGAAGTCTCGCAATGTTATCTTATAAAGTATCTGCAAGATATATGTTGTGTTATTACTCTATTTGTTGGTTACACGAACCCTCATTAGACAGGCGTTAGGACCCTGTGGGGGCTATTCACACCTGTAAAAATTTTGGTTTTGGACGCCATTTTGAGAGTTGCTATAAAGGACAAAGTTAGTTTCACTACTCCTGTTTCAGTTAGTCTGTTTAGTTATGTACTCAACATAATTTGCTGATGAGAATCAATCAAATGAACCTCCCCCCCCCCACCCCCCCCCCCCCGCCCGCCTTTCCTTCCATACCCGGGGACCCTCCAATTCCATGGCTGAAATGGATAAAAAGCTTTTCTCTGTAATCACAGCGAGTGGGTTAGACGGCGACAACGTAACACCAGCTCGCCACCGTGCAATACTTATCCACTGCCTCGGCACTGAAGGCCAGCGCATCTTTGGCCAAATCGAAGACACGGAGCTCTACAACAAAGCGGTAAGTGCCCTAGAGAAATATTTTGGGCCAAAGGAAAGTATTATGATGGAGCGATACAAATTTCATCAAAGGCCGCAAGGAAACGTTGAACCATTCAAACAGTATATCATTTCATTAACTGAACTGACCGCTACATGTAACTTTGGAGCACTCACAGAGGAAATGACCAGGGATCAAATTATTGAGAAAACAACAAGCCTCCACATTCGGGAACACTTACTAATGAGGATGACAAAATTACATTGGACAAAGCAACTAATTTGGTCATCCAAATCGAATCAGCGCTTTCTGATTCAAAAGCGATCAGATCCCCTGCTCCCCCTGTGCAGCAGACTTCAGCTACAGCCCATGTGCAAGGCGTTCGTCCAAAGCAGAAAAAGCACCAGAGACTCAGGGCTAGTAATAAGCCACCCACTATGGATTGCAGGCCTAATTTTCACTGCTTTAACGGTGGAGACAAATCACATTCACTAAAGAGTCCTAACTGCCCTGCACGTGGTAAAATGAACCATTTTGCTAGTGCCTGTTGCTCATCACAGCATATTCGACATGTGGACAACCCCGATCGTGATGAACCCAGTATGGTTTACACCGTCAGTGACATTTTGAACATCAGTTCGGGCAAATTCAAGAACTGTGATGTAAACATTGACCTTGGAGCCAAAGTCTTCACATTGAGTGAGGCTGTGTACAAAACCCACTTCACTCACTGTCAACTGCAGCCCGCAACTTCCACTCTACATGCGTACTCCAACTCCAAAATTGAGGTACTTGGGGTCATACCTGTCCCAATATACTACAAGAACATAACTTTGGAGAACTTTTCCTTTCATGTCGCGAAGGGACGAAGCCTCAAGGGTGTTGACCTTTTTGACAAGCTTGGGTTCAAAGTTTATGACCCAACCGGCACACCTATGTACATGATGGACTTTGACAAGCAGTATCCCTCAATCTTCACAGGGTTTGGAGTGACAACAACATTCTGCCATCATCCCTGCATTGACCCTTCCGTCAAACTGATTACGCAGTGACCTAGCCACCTCCCATTCTCAGTTCGCGACCAAGTATCCGCAGAATTAACATGACTTGAATCTCAGGGAGCATCGACGACTCAGCCTGGATCTCGAACTTAGTCATTGCTTGGCATAAAAATGGGGCGATTCACCTATGTATCATCATCATCATAGTCAGTCCCTCGGAATTGAGGAAGACTTGCTTCAACTCTTTTTAAAAAAAAAAAAAAAAAAAATGGGTCCTTGGGTGACTGAACAGTTCAATACGAGAAACATAGTCCCTGTCACAGGTGGGACAGACAGTCGTTGAGGGAAAGGGTGGGTGGGACTGGTTTTCCGCATGCTCTCGGCGATGAGACTCGAGATGCTCAGCGCCCTCCCGGATACACTTCCTCCACTTAGGGCGGTCTTTGGCCAGGGACTCCCAGGTGTCGGTGGGGATGTTGCACTTTATCAGGGAGGTTTTGAGGGTGTCCTTGAAACATTTCCTCTGCCCGCGTTTGGCTCATTTGCTATGAAGGAGTTCGGAGTAGAGGGCTTGCTTTGGGAGTCTTGTGTCAGGCATGCGAACAATGTGGCCTACCCAGCGGAGCTGATAGAGTGTGGTCAGTGTTTCAATGCTGGGGATGTTGACCTGGTCGAGGACGCTAACATTGGTGCGTCTGTCCTCCCAGGGGATTTGCAGGATCTTGCGGAGACATTGGAGACGCCTATGCATCAACCTGAAAGAGGTCAACGAGGCCATCATCTCTGACAAGTACCCTCTTCCTACCATCGACAAACTGTCCTCAGAATTCCACGGCTCAATAGTTTTTACGAAACTCGACAGTTACCTGAAAATACCCCGAGCGGAGGGCAGCAAACCGCTCACAGCATTCACGACGCATGATGGTCTGTATCTGTATCGACGCATGCCCTACGGACTATCTTCTGCACCAAGTGCATTTCAGAAGATTGTCACTACGATGATAGCAGGCATAGAAGGAGCCCTCAATCTGCTTGACGATATCGTCGTCCATGGATGGACAATTGGAAGAACATGACCAGCGACTTCACGCAGTTATGGCTAGACTTGCTACACATAACATTACACTTGATGCCAATAAGTGTACATTCGCTGCTGGAGAAATAAACTTTCTGGGCTACAGAGCTATAGCACAGATGCTTAACAACACTGACATGATCCAGCGAATGCAGGCAGTTACCAACGTCAAAGAACTTTCATCATTCCTCAGCATTTGCAACTTCTATCTGAAGTTCGTCCCGCAATACAGCACATTGCCGAACCACTTCGCAAGTTGCTACGCCAAGACATCCCTTGGGTCAGGCATTCACCACCCTGAAGGAGAAAATCACATCCCCTCCTATCCTCGTGCACTTTGATCCAAATGCCACTACGTACGTCACCACAGATGCATCAGGCACCGCAATGGGTGCTGTGCTCTTGCAATGGATTGACAGCCTGGAACACCTAGTAGCCTTCGCCTCTCGCACACTCTCGTCTGCAGAACGTAAATACGCTTCAGGAGAATGCAAAGCATCCGCTTGCATCTACGCATGTGAGCACTGGCACATCTACCTCTATGGCAGGAAATTTACCCTTTTATACAGATCACCAAGTGCTAACTATGCTACTCGCTACAACTGGATCTGGGCACAGACCACTATGAATCAGCTGATGGTCAGATCGGCTTCATCAGTATAACTTTGATGGCAGTTGCAGATGTCATGTATTCAACTATCATTGTAACCCATGTATAAGCTGACCTAAGTTGTACACCTTGAGAACATTGACCACAAGGGGGTGAACTTGTGGGAGACACTCTAACCTGGATTCTCAGGTATAAAAGGGGAAGCTCCACCCACCTTCATCACTTGAGGTCTTGGTAATAAAGATAACTGGTCACAGAGTGACCTTCTCTCAAGTATGGGCCTCGTGTGCATTTATACTGTATAGTAAGGACATATCATTGGCGATGAGAAACTGGGATTTAAACCACGCGAGCATGGCCACTAGCAGCACAGAAAAGAGGTACTGTGTTGGTGATAATTGGGACGACTTTATTGAGAGACTACAGCAAAGTTTTGTCACTAAGGAATGGTTGGGACAGGATTCGGCCAACAAACGCAGGGCTCATCTCCTGACGGTTTGTGGATCCAGAATGTATTCCCTGATGAAGGAACTTCTAGCGCCAGAGAAGCCGGCGGACAAGACATTCAGTAAGTTGATCGGGGAACACCTTAAACCGGCGAGCAGCATGCACATGGTGAGACACCGGTTTTACACACACCGGCGGCGAGAAGGGCAAAGCGTTCCTGACTTCATGGCAGATCTCTGGCGACTGGCGAGGCTATGTAAGTTCCCAGATGCATGCAGAGCGGAGATGCTGCGAGACTTTTTTTATTGAGGGCATTGGGCATGCTGGGTTTTTCAGGAAACTGATTGAGACCAAAGACTTGACCTTGGAAGCAGCGGCTCTGATAGCCCAGATATTTATCTCGGGAGGAAGAGACCAGAATGATGTATGACAAAAATCTTGGCTCAAATGTGGCAAACGACCAGGGAGTCAACATTGTTAATGCGGCACACAGTTTTTGAGGCATCCAAGGGCAATCGGACATGCCCCAGCATGTAGTCGAACCCAAAGGGGGAACTCAACAGAGACAATGGCTAGCTGAACGGCGATTCATGCCATCACAATGGACAATGCGGCCATCAACACTTGTTAATGGTACACTTAAGGACAGTTGCAGAGACAGTCAGAGACGATCGACTGGTAATGGACCTTTTGTTTCCAACAACGGGGCCTCCAGCTCATGCTGGAGGCAAACACTCAGCCAGAGCTTGCAGGTATCAGCAATATACCTGCAGAAACTGCAACGTCAGCGGTCACTTGGCACATATGTGCAGGAAGCCTGCAGCCAGGTTGGTGTACGAGGAGGACGGGCCCGATGTAAGCCCTACGAAGCCAAATGAATACTGGGGGAAATCGCTGGAAGCTGAAGTTGAGTGAGTTCATGTGAAGCACATATACAGTTCATATACCAAGACGCCACCGATAATGATGAAAGTGCTCCTCAATGGCATCCCAGTATTAATGGAGCTAGACACGGGGGCCAGCCAGTCCCTGATGAGTATCAAACAGTTCAAAAAGTTGTGGGTGTCCAAGGCCAGGAGGCCAAAATTATTGCCGATTGACGCACAGCTACGGACATATACAAAAGAGATAATTCCGGTGCTAGACAGCGCCACGGTAGTCGTAACCCACAAAGATTTGGAGGACAGGTTGCCACTCTGGATTGTCCCAGGGGACGGCCCCGCACAACTGGGGAGGAGTTGGCTTGCTGTCATGAACTGGAAATGGGGCGATGTCAATGCAATTTCTTCTGTGGAGCGAATATCATGCTCACAGGTCCTGGACAAATTTGACTCATTATTTCAACCCGGCATTAGCACTTTCATGGGGGCCAAGGTAGTGATTCACATAAACCCGGACGCCAGGCCAGTACACTACAAGGCCAGAGCGGTGCCGTACGTGATGCGGGAAAAGATAGAATGCGAATTGGACCGCATGCTGAGGGAAGGCATCATCTTGCCAGTCGAATTCAGTGACTGGGCGAGCCCAATCGTGCCGGTGCTCAAGTCAGATGAGTCGGTCAGGATATGTGGCAATTACAAGGCCACCATCAATCGGGTATCACTCCAAGACCAGTACCCTCTACCGAGAGCGGAGGACCTCTCTGCGACGCTATCCGGTGGCAAACTTTTTTCAAAATTGGACTTGACCTCAGCTTACATGACCCAGGAGCTGGCAAGTGAGTCGAAGAAGCTGATCACCATCACGACACACAAGGGGTTGTTTGAGTATAACAGATGTCCGTTCGGGATTCGTTCGGCCGCCGCGATCTTTCAGTGAAATATCGAAAGCCTCCTCAAGTAACTTCCAAGAACGGTGGTTTTTCAGGACGACATCCTCATCACGGGTCGCAATACTGAAGAACACCTCCACAACCTGGAGGAGGTGCTACGCAGACTGGACCGGGTAGGGTTGCGACTGAAAAAGGTGAAGTGTGTCTTCTTAGCTCCAGAGGTAGAATTCCTGGGGAGGAGGGTAGCAGCAGACGGGATCAGACCTACTGCGTCCAAAATGGAAGCAATTCAGAGAGCTCCCAGACCCCGTAACACGAAGGAGCTGCGTTTGTTCCTGGGGCTCCTGAACTATTTTGGTAGCTTTCTTCCCAAATTGAGCACGCTGCTAGAGCCGCTATACGTGCTCCTACGCAAAGGTCGCAATTGGGTCTGGGGGGACAGCCAGGAAAGGGCTTTTGATAGAGCACGCAACTTGTTATGCTCCAACAAACTGTTAACGTTATATGACCCGTATAAGAAACTTGTTCTAACGTGCGATGCGTCGTTCTATAGGGTCGGGTGTGTGTTGCAGGATGTGAATGCCAATGGTCAGTTACAGCCGGTACCTTATGCCTCCAGAAGTCTGTCCCAGGCAGAAAGGGGCTACGGGATGGGAGAAAAGGAAGCTCTAGCATGTGTATATGCAGTAAAAAAAAATGCACCAGTATCTGTTTGGCAGGAAATTTGAGCTGGAGACAGATCACAAACCCCTAACGTCCCTTTTGGCCAACAACAAGGCCATAAATGCGAAGGCATCGGCCCATATACAGAGGTGGGCACTTATGTTAGCCGCCTATGACTACACCATTCGGCACAGACCGGGCACTAAAAACTGCGCCGATGCACTCAGCAGGCTCCCACTAGCCACCACTGAGGGGACAACTGAGCATGATGCTGAGATGGTCATGACTGTTAAAGCTTTCGAAAGTGAAGGCTCACCTGTGACAGCCCGTCAGATTAAAGTCTGGACAAATAAAGACCCGCTACTGTCTTTAGTTAAGAAATGTGTCCTGAATGGGGACTGGGCAGCCACGTACGGGCATGCCCTGAGGAATTTAAACCGTTTCATAGGCACAAGCATGAACTCTCGATTCAGGCCGATTGCCTACTGTGGGGAAACCGAGTAGTCATGCCCCAGAGGGGCAGAGAGGTGTTTATCAGCGAACTTCACAATGAGCACCCGGGCATTGTCATGATGAAGGCAATTGCCAGGTCACAAGTTTGGTAGCCAGGGATAGATGCAGACCTGGAACTTCATGTTCGCAGGTGCAACATGTGTGCTCAGCTGGGCAACGCACCCAGGGAAGCCCCCCCTGGTCCTGGCCCGCCAAGCCATGGTCACGCATCCATGTGAACTACGCAGGTCCTTTCATGGGAAAAATGTTTTTGGTTGTAGTAGACGCCTACTCCAAATGGATTGAGTGCCATTTTAAATTCAAGCACATCCTCTGCCACGGTAGAAAGTCTACGGGCAATGTTCGCCACCCATGGTCCACCGAATGTCTTGGTCAGCGACAATGGCCCATGTTTCACAAGCACTGTATCCAGGACTTCATGGCAGGCAATGGAATCAACCACGTCAGAACGGCACCGTTCAAGCCAGCCTCAAACGGCCAGGCGGAACAAGTAGTGCAGATAATCAAACAGGGGATGCTCAGAATCCAAGTGGATTCCCTACAAAGCCGCTTATCACGCCTCCTGTTGGCCAATAGATCCTGACCACACTCGCACACAGGGGTTCCACCCACAGAGCTGCTAATGAAAAGGATGCTCAAAACCAGGTTATCCCTTATACACCCTACTATGAACGAAATTGTTGAGAGCAGGCGTCAGTCACAATGTGACTACCATGACAGGAATGCGAAGGCGTGATGTAATGAAGTCAATGACCCTGTTTTTGTCCTTAATTATGCAGCAGGGCCCAAATGTCTTGCAGGCACTGTGATTGCCAAAGTGGGGAATAGGGTTTTGGTAGTTAAACGTACCAATGGACAAATCTGCCGCAAACACGTGGATCAAACTAAAAGGAGGTTCAGCAACGCCATAGAAGAAGCAGAGGAAGAACACGACATAGAGTTTACTCCACCACAGGTGACCGAACACCAGAACCAAGTGGAGGAGAGCCCAGTCACTGTGGGCAGTCCGGACAGGCCTGAGGCACCACAAACAGCAGACACTCAGGCCAGCGCCCAACAACCGGAGCCCCAACTCAGGCGCTCTACAAGGGAGCGTAAACCACCCGAGAGACTTAACCTGTGATCCCAATAAGACTTTGGGGGGGAGGTGATGTCATGTATTCAACTATCATTGTAACCCATATATCAGCTGACCTAAGTTGTACACCTTGAGAACATTGACCACAAGGGGGTGAACTTGTGGGAGTCACTCCTAACCTGGACTTTCAGGTATAAAAGGGGATGCTCCACCCACCTTCATCACTTGAGGTCTTGGTAATAAAGGTAACTGGTCACAGAGTGACCTTCTCTCAAGTATGGGCCTCGTGTGCATTTATACTGTATAGTGAGGACATATCAGCAACCACGTAACTGACATGCTCAGCTGCTTGACACCTGCTTTGGACTCTGGTGCTGCCTTGTTCACAGATGACAACACATATGTCACATCGATCATCGCTCAGTCCATCAGAAACCTTGTCTCCTGCGACAAACTCAAAACCGAATCACAGCATGATGCTACCAGCATTTGTGCCACTTCTTCCAGACTGAGTGGCTTAAGCAAATTCCGGAAGAGTTGAAAACCTTGCACAGACTTCGCGATGAATTTTCCATTTCGAACGATGGCTGCCTAGCTCATGGTGATAGTACAGTAATTCCCAAATCGCTTCAATAGCGTGTTCTCTCATTAGCATACGATGGACACCCTGGCATTGTCCACATGAAGCAGAGATGGCGCGATTCAGTATGGTGGCCTGGGATTGACATTCGCATCGAGGAGTTTGTCTCACTTTGCAAAGCATGCAGTCTGAGCAAAAAGGCCAAAAAAAACTGACCAGTGCCAATGAAGCCCATTCTATGGCCACAAAGACCATGGCAACAACTTGAGTTGGATATCTTCAGTCCAGTTGAAGCAGCTCCACAGCACCAGCGTTTCCTTGTTGTAGTATCTGACCATTCCAAATGGCCAGAAATCGTTACAAGTTGAGACCTCATCAACAATCATCACTATTCTGCAGCGTATGTTCACGAAGTGGGGCCTCCCAGAGGTCATAATCACTGACAATGGACCACAGTTTGTGTCTGACCAGTTCGCGGATTTCCTCACTCGTCATGCTATCGAGCATCGCCTTACTGCTTGGTACAATCCTCAAAGCAATGGAGGTGTTGAGCAATTTAACCGCGTCATCAAAGAAAACCAACCTCGCAGCAGGCCAAAATTTGACGAAGCAGTTCAAACCATTCTCTGCAGATAACGTTCGACAAAGCGCTCGCTAACTGGGAAGACACCCGCTGAGCTGATGATTGGGCGGAATCTTTGCTTGCTACTGGACATTCTCAAACCCCCAGCCAAACCTAACACGAAGATAACCACACTCTCATCCCAGATTTCGGAACACCAATGAAAAGCAAAGTCGTACGCTGACACAAAACGACGTGCTCAAAAGCCCCAACTGAAGAATGGAGATTGGGTCAAAGTTAAGCGCCCAAACCATAGTCATAAGCTCACTTCTTCACTTTCGCCTCCAAAACAGATCAGGCGAAAGTTCAGCCCTCACACCTATGAGCTCAATGGAATGCTCGTTGATTGATCCCAACTCACAGGCCAACAGACCAGCAGGATGGAACAGAGGCACCGTTCTGTTTCCCAACCGAAAACCTCGATCAAACACCACAAACTCCATGCAGTTCTCAGCGTATCAGAACACGACCTGGCTATCTCAAGGACTTTGACTGTTCATATTTTTCAGAAGGGGGGAAATATATTGTGTTCATACTCTATTTGTTGGTTACACGAACCTTCATAGACAGGCATTAGGACCCTGCAGGTGGCTACTCACATCTGCTGTAAACAGGCTGGTTTTGGACGCCATTTTGAGAGTTGCTATAAAAGACACAGTTAATTACACTACTCCTGTTTCAGTTAGTCTGTTTATTTACATACACAACAATATATACTTGCTTATACAGGCTAGATTCACTTGTTTATATTGATGTACACTAATGTACCTATATATAGAACAGAATATATACTAGTCTGTTTTATTTCACATATTATGGAGAGAAATTTGCATATATGCATAAGAATCTAGTATTGTAATGTTACCAGAACCAGAATATGTACCTAATCGATACATAATATATGCTTTCATTGTTGAATATACTGGCCTATGTTTTCATACTCAGAATCAGAATCACATACATAATGTAATGAATATGAACAAACATAACTATAGGCCCATTTGGATCAGTTTTCCCCAGGCCCATTTGGCCATTAATCCAGCCCTGGACACTCTGGTTCACTTTTCCATGCAAGCGCAGGAGATGCAACACCCGCCCTTTGACCTCCTCCCTTCCCACTGTCCAAAGCCAAAACATTCTTAAATAAGAACATAAGAAGCAGGAGTAGACCATTTGGCCCCTCAAGCTTGCTCTGCCATTCAATCAGATCATGGCTGATCTGATCATGGGCTCAGCTCCACTTCCCTGCCCGCTCCCCATAACCCTTTACTCCGCTATCGCTCAAAAATCTCCGCCTTAAATATAATCAATGACCCAGCCTCCACTGCTCTCTGGGGCAGAGAATTCCATAGATTTACAACCCTCAGAGAAGAAATTTCTCCTCATCTCAGCTTTAAATGGGCGGCCCCTTATTCTAAGACTATGTCCCCTAGTTTTAGTTTCCCCTATGAGTGGAAATATCCTCTCTGCATCCACCTTGTTGAGCCTCCTCATTATCTTATAAGTTTCAATAAGATCACCTCTCATCCTTCTGAACTCCAATGAGTATAGGCCCAATCTACTCAACCTATTCTCATAAATCAAACCCCTCATCTCTGGAATCAACCTAGTGAACCTTCTCTGAACAGCCTCCAATGCAAGTATATTCTTCCTTAAATACGGAGAACAAAACTGTACGCAGTACTCCAGGTGTGGCCTCACCAATACCCTGTACAGTTGCAGCAGGACTTCTCTGCTTTTATACTCTACCCCCCTTGCAATAAAGGCCAACATTCTATTTGCCTTCCTGATTACTTGCTGTACCTGCATACTAACTTTTTGTGTTTAATGCACAAGGACCCCCAGGTCTCTCTGTACTGCAGCACATTGCAATTTTTCTCCATTTATATTATAATTTGCTTTTCTATTATTTCTGCCAAAGTGGTTAACCTCACATTTTCCCATATTTTACTCCATCTGCCAAATTTTTGCCCACTCACTTAGTCTGTCTATATCCCTTTGCAAATTTTTTGTGTGCTCCTCACAATTTGCTTTCCCACCCATCTTTGTATCATCAGCAAATTTTGCTACATTACACTCGGTCCCTTCATCCAAGTCATTAATATAGATTGTAAATAGTTGAGGACCCAGCACCAATCCCTGCGGCACCCCACTAATCACTGTTTGCCAACCGGAAAATTAACCATTTATCCCAACTTTCTGTTTTCTGTTAGTTAACCAATCCTCTATCCATGCTAATATATTACCCCCAACCCCGTGAGCTTTTATCTTGTGCAGTAACCTTTTTATGTGGCACTTTATCGAATGCCTTCTGAAAATCCAAATACACCACATCCACTGGTTCACCTTTATCCACCCTGCTCATTACATCCTCAAAGAACTCCAGCAAATTTGTCAAACATGATTTCTCTTTCATAAAACCATGCTGACTCCGCTTGATTGAATCATGCTTTTCCAAATGTTCCGCTACCACTTCCTTAATAATGGACTCCAGTATTTTTCCAATGACAGATGTTAGGCTAACTTCCAGGTGAAACAACAATTTATTTGTACTTCTTTCAATTTAGTATACTGTATTCACTGCTCGCGATGTGGTCTCCTCTACATTGGGGAGACCAAATGCAGATTGGGTGATCGTTTTGCGGAACACCTCCGTTCAGTTCGTAAGTGTGACCCTGAGCTTCCGGTTGCTTGCTATTTTAATTTTCTGTCCCTCTCTGACCTCTCTGTTCTCTGCCTTCTACACTGTTCCAATGAAGCTCAAGGAACAGCACCTCATCTTTCGATCAGGCACTTTACAGCCTTCTGGTTGTAAATCAACATCGAGTTCAAAAATGTCAGATCCTAACCACTGCTCCCATTTTTCGGACAGCAGCTGCTGGTAATGATTCTGCTGTTCAGTTAATTGCACTTGCCTTCCACCCGATCATAGATCTTCCCTTTTGTTCTTTGCTCCCCCCGCCCCATCCCTGTCTCTGCTTGCTTAAAATCTGTTACATCTGCAACATTTTCCAGTTCTGACGAAAGATCCCTGGCCTGAAACGTTAACTCTCTTTCTCTCTCCACTGATGCTTCCTGACATGCTGAATATTTCCAACACTTTCTGTTTATACTCTAGGAAACACCAGCAGCTCTCCCTATGTCAGTACCTCTGCACAGCCACAATGTGATTAGAGAGAACGAGGAGAGGGAGCAGCAGCAGAGCACTACCCCAACTCTGGATTCCTTCCTCCCACAAGCAGTTCTGGGTAACCCAACAATCAGCTAACAAGTCTGTCTCTGCAAGTTTGCTCATACTGGGAATGAATTTGGAGCCTCAAAGTTACCTTTGGGGGACAGTTTCTGCCAAACTTCCCTTATGTCAGTGCTTACAGTCAATGCTTACAAAGTTACACATTGAATCATTCTGATATCTATGATATTTTGTTGTCAATTTTTTTAAATGAATCCTCTGTCCTACTTTGGCTCTTTATGTGTCTCTCTGACAATACTAAAACATTCAAAAAGATGTGTACTATTCATTCATTTCGTGCTCTAAATCACTTAACCTACCTCCATTTTGAAAGCTCTGAATGCGTTTGACTATTATTTTACCTGGTAGATTATTGTAAATGTTTATCACCTTGTGAGTAAAGATTTTTTTCTGGTATCTGTTCCAAATTTACTTTGAATTCATTTAAATTTATGTTCCCTGACCCACTGGCCTGACTTGCCTTGAAGTTGCTGGGTTCAGCTTATATATTCTGTTAAATTCTTCATATACAATGAGTCCCTTCCACTTAACTTTCTCTCTGCATAGCAGAGCTTAAGCTAATCATAGAAAATTTGGCAGAAATAGAACCCATTTTCTTCATTGTGCAGTGCTAGATATAAACTCTCTTTTTATTTCCCTGCTTTTTCTCCTTACATTTCAATATTTTTCTCTTTCAAGTATTCATCCAATTCCCTCTTAAATGTCATCAATAATCACTTGTGGTCGTAACTGCTGCTTGCATCCGTTCATGCTTCCAGCCACTGATCTTTCTTTATAACTCATCCTCTTTAAACTTGGGATCATACTTTTTGCTCTTCTCTGTGCAGTAACCTTTTATGTGACACCTTATTAGTAGTAGTGAGGTTGGGGAGGGCATCAAACAGGAAATTAGTGATGCCTGCAATAAAGGTACAGCAGTTATCATGGGTGACTTTAATCTACATATAGATTGGGCTAACCAAACTGGTAGCAATACGGTGGAGGAGGATTTCCTGGAGTGTATAAGGGATGGTTTTCTAGACCAATATGTCGAGGAACCAATGCGAGAGCTGGTCATCCTAGACTGGATGTTGTGTAATGAGAGAGGATTAATTAGCAATCTTGTTGCGCGAGGCACCTTGGGGAAGAATGACCATAATATGGTAGAATTCTTCATTAAGATGGAGAGTGACACAGTTAACTCAGGGACTAGGGTCCTGAACTTAAAGAAAGGTAACTTCGATGGTATGAGACGTGAATTGGCTAGGATAGACTGACGAATGATACTTAAAGGGTTGATGGTAGCTAGGCAATGGCAGACATTTAAAGATCACATGGATGAACTTCAACAATTATACATCCCTGTCTGGAGTAAAAATAAAATGGGGAAGGTGGCTCAACCGTGGCTAACAAGGGAAATTAGGAATAGTGTTAAAACGAAGGAAGAGGCATGTAAATTGGCCGGAAAAAGCAGCAAATCTGAGGACTGGGAGAAATTTAGAATTCAGCAGAGGAGGACAAGGGTTTAATTAGGAGGGGGAAAATAGAGTATGAGAGAAAGCTTGTAAGGAACATAAAAACGGACTGCAAAAGATTCTATCGATATGTGAAGAAAAAAAGATTAGTGAAGGCAAATGTAGGTCCCTTGCAGTCAGAATCAGGTTAATTTATAATAGAGAACAAAGAAATGGCAGACCAATTGAATAAATACTTTGGTTCTGTCTTCACTAAGGAAGACACAAATAACCTTCCGGAAATACTAGGGGACCGAGGGTCCAGCGAGAAGGAGGAACTGAAGGAAATCCTTATTAGTCAGGAAATTGTGTTAGGGAAATTGATGGGATTGAAGGCCGATAAATCCCCAGGGCCTGATAGTCTGCATCCGAGAGTACTTAAGGAAGTGGCCCTAGAAATAGTGGATGCATTGGTGATCATTTTCCAACATTCTATAGACTCTGGATCAGTTCCTATGGATTGGAGGGTAGCTAATGTAACCCCACTTTTTAAAAAAGGAGGGAGAGAGAGAACAGGGAATTATAGACCGGTTAGCCTGACATCGGTGGTGGGGAAAATGTTGGAATCAATTATTAAAGATGTAATAGCAGCGCATTTGGAAAGCAGTGGCAGGATCGGTCCAAGTCGGCATTGATTTATGAAAGGGAAATCATGCTTGACAAATCTTCTAGAATTTTTTTGAGGATGTAACTAGTAGAGTGGACAAGGGAGAACCAGTGGATGTGGTGTATTTGGACTTTCAAAAGGCTTTAGACAAGGTCCCATACAAAAGACTAGTATGCAAAATTAAAGCACATGGTATTGGGGGTAATGTATTGACGTGGATAGAGAACTGGTTGGCAGACAGGAAGCAAAGAGTGGGAATAAATGGATCCTTTTCAGAATGGCAGGCAGTGACTAGTGAGGTACTGCAAGGTTCAGTGCTGGGACCCCAGCTATTTACAATATACATTAATGATTTGGACGAAGGAATTGAATGTAATATCTCCAAGTTTGCAGATGACACGAAGCTGGATGGCAGTGTGAGCTGTGAGGAGGATGCTAAGAGGCTGCAGAGTGACTTGGACAGGTTAGGTGAGTGGGCAAATGCATGGCAGATCCAGTATAATGTCGATAAATGTGAGGTTATCCACTTTGGTGGCAAAAACAGGAAGGCAGATTATTATCTGAATGGTGACAGATTAGTAAAAGGGGAAGTGCAACAAGACCTGGGTGTCATGGTACATCAGTCATTGAAAGTTGGCATGCAGGTACAGCAGGCGGTGAAGAAGGCAAATGGTATGTTGGCCTTCATAGCGAGAGGATTTGAGTAAAGGAGCAGGGAAGTCTTACTGCAGTTGTACAGGGCCTTGGTGAGGCCACACACTACAGGCAGACTGCCTGATGTGGGGCAGCCGAGTAGTTATGCCCTTACGAGGCAGGGAGGCGTTTGTCCGGGAGCTCCATCGCGAGCACCCGGGGATTGTCCTTATGAAAGCCATAACCAGATCTCATGTCTGGTGGCCTGGCATTGACGCAGACTTGAAGCTCTGCATTCATCGGTGCACCATTTGTGCCCAACTCAGTAACGCCCCCAGGGAGGCCCCACTAAGCCCCTGGCCCACCAAACCGTGGTCGCGGGTGCATGTAGACTATGCGGGCCCATTCATGGGCAAAATGTTCCTCGTAGTCGTTGATGCATTTTCAAAATGGATCGAGTGCACCATTTTAAACTCGAGCACCACCTCCACCACTGTGGAGAGCCTTAGAATCATGTTTGCAACGCACGGCATTCCTGGCATATTGGTCAGTGATAATGGTCCATGCTTCACCAGTGCAGAATTTCACGATTTTATAGTTGACCACGGTATAAATCAAGTTAAGACGGCACATTTTTAAGCCGGCCTCCAATGGCCAGGCGGAGCGAGCTGTGCAGATCATTAAACAAGGCATGTTCAGAATCCAAGGTCCTACGCTGCAGAGCCGCCTGTTGCGACTGCTGCTGGCATACAGATCTCGTCCGCATTCGTTGACTGGGGTTCCCCCCGCACAACTATTGATGAAACGAACCTTCAAGACCAGGCTCTCGTTAATCCTTCCAGACATGCATGAAATTGTTGAGGCTAAGTGTCAAAAGCTAACTGAGTACCATGACCGACATTCGAGGGGGAGGTGGAATGAGATAGGAGACAAAGTGTTTGTGCTAAACTATGGCTGGGGTCCCACATGGCTTGCAGGGACAGTAACAGACAAAGAGGGAAACAGGCTACTGGTTGTACAAATGGACAATGGCCAAACTTGCCGGAGGCATGTAAACCAAGTAAAAAGTAGATTCACTGATAACACTGAAGAACCAGAGACAGACTACAATGTGGAACTCAAACCACACCTGGTGGACAGACAGGTGGAACAACCTGAGGAAAGGGCAGTCTCAACAGACAGCCCAGGCGAGATACCAGCAATCACACCAAACGAAACAGACAGCCCAGGCAAGATACCAGCAATCACACCGAACGAAACACAGGCACCAAGGCAAACAACTGAACCACAACTAAGACGCTCCACGCGAGAGCGCAGACCACCTGAGAGACTGAATCTATAAAGGCAATAAGACCTTGGGGGAGGGTGATGTCATGTATCTCACATTACTGTATATAACTGTATCTTACCATGCTTTCCATGACTGTAACTGGATATGACCTGTAACAATAAGCATACCTTACCACCAGGGGTGCACTTGCAGGAGACACTCCATACCTGTCCCACTGAGGTATATAAAGGGAGGTCTCAGGCAAGTGCAGCACTGGAGAGCTGTGAATTAAAGGTGCAGGTCCTGAGTGACCCTGACTTCAGCATGTCTCGTGTAAGTCAGTACATTAGAGTCAGGACATAACATCAGCCTTGAGCCGTCTGTAATGCTGCTTTGCTGCTCCTGAGTTGGGTTGTTGTTTAAGGCTCAGAAATACCCTGCGCATACGATCTATCAGTTCTTGGATCTCCTGATCATTCTCATCCTGGTTTTTCCTGGTTGAGTGACTGAGCGTCTCTTTGCAGGCACTGGTTATGGAGGCCTGGAGGGCAGTCCAAGCACTGTGGGAATTCTGCGTCTCAGGGTCATCAAGGCACCATCAGGTTAGCTGTGAGGTGCTGACTGTATAGGGCTCTTTTAGCTGGGTCTTTAAGTGCCCCAGCATTGACTTTTTTGTGGCACTGCTTCTGCTGCCCCCTCTGCTTTGGGGCTATGTTGATGTCAATGATGCATCAGATTTAGTGGTGGTCCGTCCAGCAGTCGTCAGCTCCTGTCATGGCATGGGTGATGCGCACACCCTTGCGATCCCTGGCTCAGACGATGACATAGTCGAGCAGGTGCCAGTGTTTGGAGCAAGGGTGCTGCCACGATTCCTTGTATTTGTCCTCTGGCGGAACAAGGTGTTGGTGATGACAAGTTCATGTTCTAAACATTTTGTCAGGAGTAGGGTACCGCTGGAGTTGGCTTTCCCTACCCCCTCTCTGCCAATCATGATTCAAGCGGCTATAGACAGACTAAGTGAGCGGGCAAGAACATGGCAAATGGAATATAATGTGGAGAAATGTGAAGTTATCCACTTTGGTAGGAAAAATAGAAAAGCAGAGTAGTTTGTAAATGGTGAGAGATTGGCAAATGTTGGTGTTCAGAGGGACCTGGGTGTCCTTATACGCGAATCACTGAAAGTTAACATGCAGGTACAGCAAGCAATTAAGAAAGCAAATGGTATGTTGGCCTTTATTATAAGAGGATTTGAGTATAAAAGAGTAAAGATGTCTTACTGCAATGATATAGCACTCTGGTAAGACCACACCTGGAGTATTGTGTACAGTTTTGGTCTCTTTACCTAAGGAAGGATATACTCGCAATAGAGGGAGTGCAACAAAGGTTCACCAGACTGATTCCTGTGATGGTAGGATTATCCTGTGAGGAGAGATTGAGTAGACTAGGCCTATATTTTCTAGAGTTTAGAAGAATGAGAGGTGATCTCATTGAAACATACAGGGGCCGAAATTGCCCCCCGCTCGAAACAGGGCGCTCCCACCCTGTTTTGTGTGTTTTCACCGTTGCGGTGGTTGAGGTCGCCCCTTGAGTAAAATTCCACTCATTTTTAAAACTTGGATCCGGAAGTCGTTCTTAATGGGGGCGGTGAGTACACGAGAGGGCTAGATGTGCGGCGTTGGCAACACCTGAGGGGTGGAATTTAGTGGGGGTGTGGAGTGACCGTCATGATGACATCATCACGGCACTGCATCACCACGGCTCTCTACTTCACTTAAAGGGGACACCCAAGAGGGGTTGCCAGGCTGCCTGTTGACAGCCCGGCCGAACCCAGGGGCATAATTGTTGGGCCGATATGGCAGTCGGCCGACAAAAAAAAAACATGGCAGCCGCGGCAGTGCATCCTCCCCTTTAAGGGAATCTGCACCGTCATTACAGAAGGCCACAGCCTCACTGAACCACTGGGAAAAAAACAGGTTTTGGCACCATTGGGCTGGCTGAAGATTTTCAGAGTGGAATTTCGCCGGTGGGGGGGGTGGAGAGAGTTGGTGGCGGGGGGGGGCGGTAGATCGGCGGTGTGCTTGGTGATGTCACACATAACACAGATTGGCAGCAGCGAAGCAGTAGGGGGGGTGGCAAATGGGCACTGCCGGGAAACCTCGGAAGGGCAATTGGGCTATTAGTGGCCATCCACAAAGTCGGCGGCCACTTCACTCCGCAGTGTGGCCGCCGATTTGCGGTGGTAACAGGCCTTAAGGAGAGGGACAATTTCGGTCCCACAAAATTCTTACAAATCTTGACAGGATCGATGCAGGGAGGATGTGTCCCTTGGCTGGGGTGTCTAGAACCAGTGGTCACAGTCTCAGAATAAGGGATTGGCCATTTAGGATTGAGATGAGGAGAAATTTCTTAAGTCAGATGGTTGTGAATCTTTGGAATTCTCTAACCCAGAGGGCTTTGGAAGCTCAGTCGTTGAGTATATTCAAAACAGAGATCGATAGATTTTTGGACGGACCAAATGGCCTTCTCCTGCTCCTATTTCTTATGTTATGTTCTAACCAAAGCTATGAATGACATTCACTGTACCTGTGATAATGGTACATTATCTCTCCTTGACCTCTCTGCATTCTTTGACACAGGTGACCACATAGCTCTCTTCCAACACCTCTCCTCCATTGCCCAGTTCAGTGGGACTTCCCTTAACTGGTTCCACTCTTATCCATCTGATCAGAGCCAAAGCTGATCCAGCAATGGCTTGTCTTGCAAGGTGATGGTGCAGGAACCATCCTTAGCCTTTTCCTCTTTCTCAGCTACATGCTGTCCCCTGGTGAATCATCCACAGAGAGGGGTCATTGCCATATGTACACTGATGACAACCCAGTATGACCTCTTCGTCACTTACCCACACCTTTACTGCTTCTCTCCTGTCAGGTGGCTTTTGTTCAATATCCAGTCTTCCAAAAGCCATAATTCCTCTGGCTAAACACTTAGAAGACTTAAGCCATCATCTTGTCCTCCACCACAAATTCCATCCCCCCTCCTAGTCAATGTCTCAGACTGAATAGACTGTTTCCAACCTTAGGATCCTGTTTGACCACAATGTGAGCTGGTTGTATCTTGTGTCTGTCCCCCTTTGTAAATGACAGCAGAGAAGGAGGTGAGACTGGTAAGATGACCCAATCCCGCGGAATTCCTGCCAGTTCCATTCTTGGTGCCCGCAACTTGCACTGTACTGCAATATGGAAAAAGTGGGCCATTTCAAATTAGAAAGACCAGTTTCCTTGCAGCAGGCAGTCGCAAACCGTTCTTCCTGAAAAAGGGCCCATTCTTTTTTGATCCATGCATCTGCCAATGCTAGGTTCTGGCATTTGGCTAACTTTATTTCTCCCCTGCACCGCCCCCCCCCTCCACCCCCGCCAAACCAGCACCACTGGTGGAGCTGCCCACCCACTTTATGGGACCTCAGAAATTTCAATGGGGTTGGGACCAGGAAATGCAAATCCTGCCCTGTGGTAATTACAGCGACAGAGTACGATCACGGGTTTTCGGACCAATGCGATTACTGGTTTTATTTGCAAGTATAGTCCCAAAGTCCCAGTAAGCTGAGGTTATGCCAAGTTTTCTTGAGGCATGCAAGACTAATTATTATAACAGAGTAACTGGACAAAATTGAATAATGAGTCCACCACCCCTGTGAATTGATATAAGGTACAACAATTATTTTAGATTTTTAAACCCGAAAACCATCATTTCAATGGCTCTGATATCAGATGGTCAGGATACCTTAGCCATTGATCATTCAGACAATCCTTAGACCATGTGACTTCGATTGCTCTTGGTCTCTGAGATGTTTTTAATTTAAAGAAGTCTGCAAGGTTTTTTTGTGATTTTGGCTGTGAGGGAAGCTTTACCTTTTATGTTATTATTTTTATTGTAAAGTCTACTGAGCACTTACTAGACACGCTCTTTTTAATTACGGGAAGGTTGCATCTATTACATTTATTGTACAATTCACAATTAATTTTCAATCATAATTTGGGACTGCGTATTTTAAAAAGTTTAAGTGTATATGAAATGTGTTTGTTCTCAGTGAAGGGTTTAAGTGGATCTGTTTCCATTTGTTGGTTCTGCACAATGATTGTCTTGTGGTTGCTAAAATGGACTTTCTGAATGGAATAAAATGTGAAATTTGATTTTGCCACTATCCATTGGCTGTGTCGCTTCTGATTCGCTGCTTTGCTCGCTGTGGCATATTCGCATTAGAAATTCAGGAAATGTTGGTGTAAATTCACCAATGGAGGATTGGGGCACACAAAGGTGGGACATGACGTTATCACCACTGTAGGTAATTCTGGGGCATAATGTTTGAGTTCTTAGTTAAAATGTGGAATGGTGTACACAAGCTCTCTTATCTCTCTCTAACTTGCTGTATATATTCCCCGTTGCAGTCAAATCGAAGTGTTATATTTCTCTCCTGGCCTCATCACTTAACTTTTTCCCCCTGTACTTAATGTTTTTTGGTGAAGAACTGAATGTAGCACAGGCAGGCACAGTTTGTAGGGCATGGAGCTCTGCATTAAAATTCAATAAATGGAAATATAATCAGTGTATGTGATGTGTGCTTTCCTCCTCTGCCCCCTGCTCCGAATGTATCCATGTTATATGGAGGACCAGTTATCTCATGTTAAGAAATGCATGGAGGGGAAATACATCATACACAGTATATGATAAAATATTGAAGTGATGTAAAGATAACGGCAGTGAACCATGAAGTGATTTTTGTCATCAAAAGTTTGTTACAAAATGTCTGTATAATTATCTGAGCTCTCCTAAATATTCAAGTCTACTCTTTAGCTGTAGTCTAACTTTGGTACAATTACATAAAAGGATCCTGGTTAGTTCAATGGAACTGATGACCTAGAGTTGAGAACTGCAGTATATCAATTTAAAAAATGTACACTTCTCCTTAAAATAGTTGTTGAACCATCTGATATGCTTCTTTCACTGATGATTCAAATGGGAGAAATTATTTACGCTGGGGAAATGAAAGCAGCTGATTCAACCCCAATAGAAGCACTGATCTTACGATGGACCACTGATTATTGGTTTAGCTCTCTAAACATATTAGAATGTTGTTTCCTTTCATTTTTATGTAAGATGCTTGTTGATTTGGTAAAGGTGCTTCTCAGAAGCAGCAGATTGGCTGCCAGTGGACTGATATCACCATATATACATATTCAGTTCGTGTGAACAAAATCCCTGTCTTCCTGTTTTGTTGTGTAACACTGAGGGAGTATAGCCCTCTACTGGAAAAAGTATGCATTGCGAATAGTGCATGATAGCTGGAGAGCTACATCCCAATTCAAAAAGGAAAATGCCATTTTATGTATCAATGTGGAAGTATGGACAGCAGCACGTAAGTGAGTGTATTAGCCTAAATAATTTTAGGTTAACATCCTCGTGTTCAAAATCCCTCCATTACCTCGCTTCTCCCTATCTCTGTAACCTCCAGCAGCCCTATAATCCTCCGAGATCTGCGTTCCTCCAACTTTGACCTCTCGTGTAGCCCCCACATCCTTCCGTTGCCCCAACCATTGGTGGCCATCCCTTCAGCCGTCTAAGCCCTAAGCTCTGGAATTCCTTCCCTAAATTTCTCTGTCTTTCCACTTCCATCCTCCTTTAAGATGCTTCTTAATACCTGCCTCTTTACCCACACTTTTGGCTACCTATCCTAATGGCCTAGAAATCCCGGTCGGCTGCTTCCCATGGGGGATCGACTGAAATAGGGGAAAAAGATGCACACTTACCTGAACCTATTGCACCCACCAGCGATCCTGGTCCTGAGGCCTCCACTCACTGCGCGTCGGAGCGCGTGCATGTCAGGACATCCGAACAGCTGGAGCTGCAGTCACATGGCTCTGGGCAGCCAATCCAGGTAAAGTATTTTCTCATTCATAATAATGGGAACTCCGTAAATTGGAGTTCCCGTTATTATAATTGAGAACCACCCCTAAACACCCAAAACACTAATAAAAAAAATAGAAAAAGTACACCACATATTTACTATTAATTTAAATGAGTTATTTATGTCATAAAAACAAAATATTATTCCGCTTTTTAAAAAAGCTTTTTTAATTATGGTTTAAAATAAACTTACCGTAGTGGGGAGGGTTTTTAACAATAAAATGTGTTTTTAAAATTTTATTTTATGATGTTTTTGTGTGTTTTAAAACTCTTACACCTGTAAAAGTAGGCTATGCGCCTGCTTTTATCAGGCACAAGAGTTTTCAGGACATTTGTTGGGCAAGATATGGGTAAATACTGCAATCTTGCCCTTGCAAATGTCCTGGCTCCCGAGATGTGGAGGATCTGTCAAACTGGAGCTTAACAGATCGGAAATGCCGTTTTTTAGCATATGCGCATTGTGCAATGAAAACCGGCTTTTGTGATGCCTTCCCAGGCCCGTACACACTCCATACGGACCCAGGGAGGCCGCGATTTCTGGGCCAATGTCTCCTTCTTTGGCTCGGTGTCAATTTTTGTCTTATTATGCTCCTGTGGTGTTTTATTATGTTAAAGATGCTATATAAATGCAAGTTGTTGTTCTTGTAGGTAATTGGCTTTACAATAACCTATGGCCTTTTCTGCAAACACGTATAATAATTAATTTACATGGAAAGTGTAAAGATTTGGTCATTGCAAACTTCAAGTAACTTAATTTATTTGATGGCTACGTGGCAAGCGTCTAGTCCAAATGAAACTATGTTGAGAGTTAAAACACTTGGGCAGGGGGGTATTCGGGTCGGTTGCGCTTCCCATTAGCGCTAACAGGGCGCAAATGACTTTCCGCTTGGGCCCGATATCATTACTGGCTCCTGCGAAATTCCGTGGGAGTTTAGCAGTGGAGATAACCAGTAGAGCCCCGGGCCGCTGTGCCAGCAATGACAACGCCATCACCATGCACAGCAATCCTTTTTCGCCCTGGAGCGTAAGTTCAGTGTAGTCCCGTGTGGTTGCCGCAGGTGATGCCGGCGACAGCTTCTCGGGGCACATGCCGGGCTTTAGGCTGCTCGCGGGGCGAAAATTAAAGGGGAGGTGCAGCGCTGAAAATGTTATAAATGGGCGACTTACCGGTGGTGGCATTCTCTTCTTCATATCACGGGATTCGTGCCACGATGTTGCAGCCTGGCACTCCACTTCTGTGCCGGGCTGCTGCCACGACACCCCTTTCCCCAATGGTGGAGTGGTGGCCCATTCTCCCCAATGCAGAGTCCACAGCATGCCCTCACCTTTAATGGAAGGGAAGGGCTCTGTGCTCTGCCAGTGCTACGTGCCTCTCCGCATAACACTGGAAAATTCCCAATGGTTAGCGCCCCGGTCCCGCCCCCGAGAGGAAGTGGAGCGTGAGATTTTGTGCTCCACTTTCTCTCAGGGCGGTAAGCCCAATTTAGCTGCTGGGGCGGGACTTCTGTGCCTGGTGCAGGAAGTCCCACCTCACAGCTGTTACTGCCCCCAACCGGGGCGGTGCACAATTTTGCCCCCAACAGAGCTGAGTTGTTGAACCTATTGCTATCAGTACTTTGTGTTTTTTCTATTCCTTCAGCTATCGTTTTTAAAAAAAAAACAAAGATGTTTCCCTGGATTCTGGGGCAGTCCCACCGGATTGGAAAACTGCAAATGTGACACCCCTATTTTAAAAAGGAGGCAGACAAAAAGCAGGAAACTATAGACCAGTTAGCCAAACATCTGTCATTGGGAAAATACTGGAGTCCATTATTAAGGAAGCAGTAGCGGGACATTTGGAAAAGCATAATTCAGTCAGGCAGAGTCAGCATAGTTTTATGAAAGGGAAATCATGTTTGACAAATTTGCTGGAGTTCTTTGAAGATGTAACGAGCAGGGTGGATAAGGGGGAACCAGTAGATGTGGTATATTTGGATTTACAGAAGGCATTCAATAAGGTGCCACATAAAAGGTTACTGCTCAATGTCATGTATGTATGCTTGGTTTTATTGCCACCAAGTGGCGCCACTGTCGGAGGTCATTGGGCTGTGCACATATGTGTACGGCCCAGATACAAAAGGCCAGCCATCTTGTAATGTAATCACTTTGGGCCCTAATAAAGTAGAGCCAGGTTTGTACCTGTCCGGAGTTTACAGTATTCAGTCTATTGAGTTATTGCATACACAACATTTGACGACGAGGTAACAAGAACCTTTGCATGCAACAATGAGCACAATTGGAATTCTGGAGCGATTCGTGGAGGGAGAAGATTGGGCAGACTTTGTAGCCTGCTTGAACCAGTACTTTGTGGCCAACAAAATGGAGAAAGAGGCAGACGCAGTTCGGCGCCAGGCGGTCCTCCTCACGGTTTGTGGTCCGAAAATCTATGGACTCATAAAGAGTCTCCTCTCGCCCTTAAGTCCAACGGACAAGGACTATGAAACATTGTGTGCTCTGGTACGTGACTATCTCAAACCAGATGAAGGCACCACCATCTCAAGATATCGATTCTATACGCACATTCGTTCTGAGGGCCAGGATGTATCGGAATTCGTTGCCGACCTAAGATGTCTAGCTGGACCGTGTAAGTTCGAAACTGCGTTGGCAGACATGCTGCGGGACTTCTTTGCAATTGGCATCAACCACGAGGTGATCCTGCGTAAGCTACTGGCGGCAGAGATACTGGATTTGAGTAAGGCCATCACGATTGCCCAATCATGCATGACGACGAACAAAAGCTTAAAGCAGATATCATTGAAAAATCAGAACTCGGCAAGTACTGTAAACGAGATAGTATCATTGTTTGGCAGAGCTGCATATGGCAGGACCTACCCTACTGCATACATGAAACCTATGGCTGCTCAAAGTCCACCAACGGGAATGAATCTGTGTTGGCGTTGTGGGGGAAATCATCGGCATCATCAGTGTCGGTTTAAACAATATATTTGCAAAGGCTGCTCGAGAGTGGGGCATCTCCAGCGCATGTGTCCGCAACTGAGCAAGTATGTGCTGCGACACACCACGTGGAGGATGATGACCAGTCTAGCGCGGATCCGGATATGCAATCCGAGATACCAGAGGAGGAAGTGTATGGACTGTATTCGTTCCTAACAAAGAGCCAACCGATAATGATTAATGTAAAAGTTAATGGTGTGCCAGTATCTATGGAATTGGACACGGGTGCGAGTCAATCAATAATGAGCCAGAGGACATTCGACAGGCTGTGGGATACCAAGGCTGTGAGGCCTAAGCTGAGTCCAGTCAATGCTAAGTTGCATACGTACACTAAAGAACTCATAACGGTGATTGGCAGTGCAGTAATCAAGGTGTTGTATGATGGTGCGGTTCACGATTTACCATTATGGATTATTCCAGGCAATGATCCAACACTGTTCAGCAGGAACTGGTTAGAAAAAATCAAATGGAACTGGAACAAGATCAAAGCGGCGGAGAAGGATACTTCATGTGCTCAAGTTCTTAGCAAGTTCCCCATGCTGTTTGAACCAGGCATCGGCAATTTCATGGTGCAGATCCACGTGGACTCGGATGCAAGACCCGTCCGTCATAAAGCTTGGGCAGTTCCATACATTATGAGGGAGAAGGTCGAAATCGAACTGGACAGACTCCAGCATAAAGGGATCACATCACCGGTCGAATTTAATGAATGGGCCAGTCCCATTGTTCCCACGTTGAAAAGTGATGGCACTGTCAGGATTTGTGGAGTCTACAAGGTTATTATCAACCGAGTTTTGAAACAGGATCAATACCCGTTACCGAAGGATGATGACCTGTTTGCAACGCTAGCCGGGGGGGAAGTCATTCACAAAACTGGACTTGACGTCGGCCTACATGACACAGGAGCTGGTCGAGACATCGAAGAAACTTACGTGCATCAACACTCATAAAGGACTGTTTATCTACAACGGGAGTCCTTTTGGAATTCGCTCGGCTGCAGCCATATTTCAGAGGAACATGGAGAGTCTACTGAAGTCCGTCCCCGGAACCGTCGTGTTCCAAGATGACATATGGTCACAGGTCATGACTCCGCCGGACATCTGAACAACCTGGAAGAGGTTCTACATCATCTGGACAAAGTGGGACTCAGCCTGAAACGCTCGAAGTGCGTCTTCATGGCATTGGAAGTCAAATTCCGGGGAGGAAAATTGCTGCTGACGGTATCAGGCCTACGGACTTGAAAACCAAGGCCATCAAAAATGCACCCAAGCCTCAGAATGTGACGGAGCTGCGTTCTGTAGTGTATGGAGAACGAGTCAGACTGAACACTGTGAGCTCAAAGTAAAGTGTGACCGTAGTCTTTTATTGCAGGTCTCCAGAGTGCCTCTCCAACCTGTGAAGCACTCTTAAATACCTGTGCTCCCAAGGGATTATGAGATCCCTTGGGACTCCGGGGAATGAGCCCTCTGGTGGCTGTACAGCGTATAAACAAGTCCAGATACATAACAACATTTCCCCCCCAAAGTCAATAGTGTAACTATTTACAATGCGAGTCGATCTGAGGCCCTTCTTGCCCTGGTTGATCGTCTCGGTGTGAAGGCTGGTGTTGTTGAGTCATTTGTTGGGCCCTCGCTGGGCTGCTATGCGGCTGGCCTTGTTGGGCTGCCTGGTGTGTTGGACCCTGCAGGGCTGCTGTGGATGATGGGTTCTGCTTCGTGGTCAACCGTGGTGTCTGTTGCAACTGGTGTGTGTGTTGGGGGATCAAAAAAGGTAGGGTCCAAGGTGGGTTGCTCAGGATAGTCCGTGAATCTGAGTTTGATTTGGTCCAAGTGTTTCCGGTGAATGAGTCCATTTGAAAGTTTGACCCAAAACACCCTGCTCCCCTCTTTTGCCACGACAGTGCCAGGAAGCCACTTGAGACCTTGTCCATAATTTAATACAAATACAGGATCATTGACTTCAATCTCGCGTGACACATTTGCGCTATCATGCTATGCACTTTGTTGAAGCCGCCTGCTCTTTACCTGTTCATGTAGATCAGGGTGAACTAACGAGAGCCTTGCCTTAAGTGCTCTTTTCATGAGCAGTTCAGCAGATGGGATCCCAGTGAGTAAGTGGGGTCTCATGCGGTAGCTAAGTAGGACTCGGGATAGGCAAGTCTGCAGTGAGCCTTCAGTTAACTTCTTCAAGCCTTGCTTGATGGTTTGCACTGCTCTCTCTGCCTGACCATTGGACGCTGGTTTAAACGGGGCAGATGTGACATGTTTGATCCCGTTACGGGTCATAAATTCTTTGAATTCAGCACTGGTAAAACATGGCCCGTTGTCGCTCACCAAGACATCGGGTAAGCCATGTGTGGCAAACATGACCCACAGACTTTCAGTAGTGGCAGCGGACGTGCTAGCCGACATTATCTTCCATTCAATCCATTTGGAGTATGCGTCTACAATCACAAGGAACATTTTACTCAAGAACGGGCCTGCATAGTCGACGTGTACCCTAGACCACGGTTTGGAGGGCCAAGACTATAAACTTAGCGGTGCCTCCCTGGGTACATTGGTTAACTGCGAGCATGTATTATATCTATGAACGCAGGACTCTAAGTCCGCATCGATGCTGGGCCACCACACATGGGATCTGGCTATCGCTTTCATCATTACGATGCCTGGGTGGGTACTGTGGAGGTCATTGATGAAGGTGTCTCTGCCCTTCTTGGGGACCACTGCTCAATTGCCACACAGAAGGCATTCTGCCTGTATAGACATTTCATCTTGCGCCGCTGGAACGGCTTTATCTCTTCCTGCATTTTCACTGGGACACTGGACCAGCTCCCGTGAAGCACATAGCTTTTGATTAGAGATAATAAGGGGTCCTGGCTTGTCCAGGTTTTGATCTGCTGGGCAGTGATGGGTGATTGCTCACTCTCAAATGCTTCCATAACCATGGCTAGATCTGCGGACTGCGCCATTTCCACCCCCGTGGTGGGTAATGGCAGCCTACCGAGAGCATCGGCGCAGTTTTCTGTGCCTGGCCTGTGGCAAATGACGTAGTTGTATGTGGACAACGTGAGCGCCCATCTCTGGATGCGGGCCAATGCGTTGGTATTTATCCCTTTGCTCTCGGAAAACAGGGATATAAGTGGCTTATGGTCAGTTTCCAGTTCAAATTTTAGCCCACACAGGTATTGATGCATTTTCTTTACCCCATAGACACATGCTAACGCTTCTTTTTCAATCATGCTGTAGGCTGTCTTGGCTTTAGACAGACTCCTGGGTGCATAAGCAACTGGTTGCAGTTTCCCGAAATCACTAGCTTGTTGCAATACACACCCGACGCCATGTGACTACGCATCACATGCTAGTACCAAACGCTTACATGGATCATACAACACAAGCAATTTGTTTGAGCATAACAATTTTCTCGCTTTTACAAAGGCATTTTCGTCCCCTTTTCATAGTAAGACATGTAGTGGTTCTAGCAGGGTGCTGAGACCCGGTAAGAAGTTACCAAAGTAGTTCAAAAGTCCCAGGAACGACCGCAGCTCCGTCACTTTCTGTGGCCTCAGTGCATTCTCGATTGCCTTCGTCTTCGCGTTGGCGGGCCTGATGCCGTCCGCCGCAATCCTCCTTCCCAAGAACTCCACTTCAGGCGCCAGGAAAACGCACTTCGAACGTTTTAACCTGAGCCCCACAAGAACCTCCTCCAGCTTCTGCAGGTGCTCGACTGTGTTCCGACCTGTGACCAAGATGTCGTCCTGGAAGACCACGGTGTGCGGGACCAACTTCAGTAAACTTTCCATGTTTCTCTGGAATATCTGCGCCACTGATCGGATCCCAAACGGACATCTGTTATAAACAAAAAGACCTTTGTGTGTGTTGATGCAGGTGAGGGCCTTCAATGATTCCTCCAGTTCCTGCGTCATGTAGGCTGAGGTCAGATTCAGCTTCGTGAATGTCTTTCCTCCCGCAGTGTTGCAAAGAGGTCGTCGGCTTTTGGAAGTGGGTATTGGTCCTGCAGGGAGAAATTATTACTTTGTAATCGCCACAGATTCTGATGGTGCCATCTCCCTTGAGGACTGGGACAATAGGACTGGCCCACTCGCTGAACTCGATCGGTGGGATGATGCCATCTCTTTGTAGCCAGTCGAGCTCGATTTCTACCCTGTCTCTCATAATGTACGGTACTGCTCTCGCCTTGTGATGGATGGGTCGTGACCCCGCAATTAGGTGAATCTGCACTTTTGCTCCTTGGAATTTCCCAATGCCTGGTTCGAACAGCGAAGGGAACTTGTTTAAGACCTAGGCACATGAAGTGTCATCAGCGGGCAATAGCGCTCTGATGTCGTCCCAGTTCCAGCATATCTTTCCCAGGCAGCTCCTGCCTAGCAGCGTGGGACCATTGCCCGGTACCACCCAGAGTGGTAGCTTGTGCACCGCTCCATCGTAAGAGACCTTTACGGTAGCACTGCCGATTACAGGAATCAGGTCTTTCATGTAAGTTCTTAGTTTTGTGCGAATTGGAGTTAAGACTAGCCTTGAGGCCTTGTTGCACCACAACCTTTCGAAAGTCTTTTTGCCCATGATGGACTGGCTCGTGCCCGTGTCCAGCTCCATTGACACTGGGAGTCCATTTAGTTCAACATTCAGCATTATCGGAGGACAATTCGTGGTGAATGTGTGCACCCCATGTATCTTTGCCTCCTCTATCAGAGGTTCTGTTTCGTCGTGATCCTCCGTGGATCTGTCCTCCTCTGCAACGTGGTGGTTTGCAGGTTTAACATGCTTAGCAGCTCGCCTGTACACTCGTTGGAGGTGTCCCATTGTTTCACAGCCCTTTGAATCGACATGAATGAAAACGATGATCGCTCCCACAGCGCCAACAAGGTGTTAATGGCCTTGCATTCATCACCATTGATGGTGGACTCTGAGACATCTGTGGACGTTTGGCTGCAGGTATGTGTGACCTGTCCTGTCCATTACGATTCGAAAACAACATCACTTTATCACAGTGCTTGTAGCAGCACTTCTGTGCTGAGAGATTTGCTTAGTATTGTCACTGGTGGCAATGAACGCCTGGGCTATTGCTATGGCGTTACTCAAGGTTGGGGTCTCTGCAGTCAAAAGTTTGCGAAGTATGGTTTCGTGATCAATGACAAGTACGAAAAGGTCTCTGACGTGTGCTCTAAATGTCCTTCAAATTCGCAATGTCCTGTAAGGCGTCTTAGCTCGGCGACATAACTCGCCACTTCCTGGCCTTCAGATCTTTTGTAGGTGTAGAACTGGTACCTCGCCATCAGAACGCTTTCCTTCGGGTTCAAATGCTCTCGGACCAGTGTGAACAAATCGTCGTATGATTTCTCCGTGGGTTTCGCTGGAGTGGTCAGATTCTTCATGAGGCCATATGTTGGTGCCCCACAGACGGTGAGGAGGATCGCTCTACGTTCCCATCTCTTCCCCATCTAGCTCGTTGGCCATGAAGTATTGGTCGAGTTGCTCCACAAAGGTTTCCCAATCATCTCCCTCTGAGAATTTCTCCAGGATGCCCACTGTTTTCTTCATCTTTGGGTTCGCTATCTGTATCTCGTCGCCAGTTTGTAGTGTATGGAGAAAGAGTCAGACTGAACACTGTGAGCTCAAAGTAAAGTGTGACCTTAGTCTTTTATTGCAGGTCTCCAGAGTGCCTCTCCAACCTGTGAAGCACTCTTAAATACCTGTGCTCCCAAGGGATTATGAGATCCCTTGGGACTCCAGGGAATGAGTCCTCTGGTGGCTCATACAGAGTATATACAAGTCCAGATACATAACACGTTCATTCCTTGGTCTGCTCAGCTACTTCGGTAATTTCTTACATAGATTGAGCACCTTATTAAAGCCACTGCACATGCTGCTGAGAAAAGGCGACAACTGGGTTTGGGGTGCGTCTCAATATAGAGCTTTAGAGAAAGCTACTAATCTGCTTTGCTCTAACAAGCTGCTGATACATTATGATCCATGTAAGGGTCTAGTATTCGCCTGTGATGCTTTGTCATATGGAGTTGATTGCGTGCTCCAACAAGCTAATGAGTCGGGCAAATTACAACCTGTTGCATAGGCTTCAAAAAGTTTGTCAAAGGCGGAAGGAGCCTACAGCATGGTAGAGAGAAGCATTAGCCTGTGTGTACGGGGTTAAAAAGATGCATCAGTTGCTGTTTGGTCTTCGGTTTGAACTGGAAACAGATCTCAAGCCACTCATTTCATTGTTTTCGGAAAACAAAGGTATCAACACCAATGCATCGTCCCGCATCCAGAGGTGGGCGCTGACATTATCTACCTATGATTATGTCATTCGCCATAGACCTGGCACTGAGAATTGTGCCGATGCATTGAGCTGTCTGCCGTTGCCCACACCGGAGGTGGAAACGCCACAATCGGCAGACCTAATATTAGTCGTGGATGCTTTTGAAAGTGAAGGAACCCCTGTCACGGCCCAACAAGTTAAGAACTGGATCAGCCAGGACCCGATATTGTCAGTTGTGAAATGTTGTATCCTTAATGGTGATTGGTCTGCCATACCCAAGCAAGAGTGGAAGGGGGAGAAGGTGGGTGGGTGGGAGGGGGAGGAGTGGAAGGGGGAGAAGGTGGGTGGGTGGGAGGGGGAGGGGTGGAAGGGGGAGAAGGTGGGTGGGAGGGGGAGGGGGGGATGGGGTGGAAGGGGAGAAGGTGGGTGGGAGGGGGAGGGGTGGAAGGGGGAGAAGGTGGGTGGGAGGGGGAGGGGGGGAGGGGTGGAAGGGGGAGAAGGTGGGTGGGAGGGGGAGGGGGAGGGGGGGATGGGGTGGAAGGGGAGAAGGTGGGTGGAAGGGGAGGGGAGGGGGGGATGGGGGTGGAAGGGGAGAAGGGGGGTGGAAGGGGAGGAAGGTGGGTGGAGGGGGAGAAGGTGGGGGAGGGGGAGGGGTGGGAAGGGGGGGAAGGTGGGTGGGGAGGGGGAGGGGGGATGGGGTGGAAGGGGAGAAGTGGGTGGAGGGGGAGAAGGTGGGTGGAGGGGGAGAAGGGGGGGATGGAGTGGAGGGGGAGAAGGGGGGGATGGGGGGGAGGGAGAGGGGGATGGGGTGGAGGGGAGAAGGGGGGGATGGGGTGGAGGGGGAGAAGGGGGAGAAGGGGGGGGATGGGGTGGGAGGGGGTGAATGGAGTGGAGGGGGAGTAGGGAGATTGGGGGAGCAAGGGGGGGGGATGATGGGGGTGGGGGAGAAGGGAGGATGGGGAGATGGGGTGAAGGGGGTGAAGGGGGGGATGGGGAGAATGGGGTGGAGGGGGGGATGGGGTGGAGGGGGAGAAGGGGGAGATGGGGTGGAGGGGGAGAAGGGGGGGATGGGGTGGAGGGGGAGAAGGGGGGGATGGGGTGGAGGGGGAGAAGGGGGGGATGGGGTGGAGGGGGGGTGGGGTGGAGGGGGAGTAGGGGGAGAAGGGGGGATGGGGTGGAGGGGGAGTAGGGGGGATGGGGTGGAGGGGGAGAAGGGGGGATGGGGTGAAGGGGGGGATGGGGTGGAGGGGGAGAAGGGGGGGATGGGGTGGAGGGGGGGGATGGGGTGGAGGGGGGGGATGGGGTGGAGGGGGAGAAGGGGGGGATGGGGTGGAGGGGGAGAAGGGGGGGATGGGGGAGATGGGGTGGAGGGGGAGGAGGGGGAGAAGGGGGAGATGGGGAGGGGGAGATGGGGTGTGGGACAAGGGGGAGATGGGGAGGGGGAGATGGGGTGTGGGACAAGGGGGAGATGGGGTGGGGAGATGGGGAGGGGGAGATGGGGTGTGGAAAAGGGGGAGATGGGGGAGGGGGAGATGGGGTGTGGGAAAAGGGGGAGATGGGGTGGGGAGAAGGGGAGATGGGGAGGGGGAGATGGGGTGGGGAGAAGGGGGAGATGGGGAGGGGGAGATGGGGTGGGGAGAAGGGGGAGATGGGGAGGGGGAGATGGGGTGGGGAGAAGGGGGAGATGGGGAGGGGGAGATGGGGTGGGGAGAAGGGGGAGATGGGGAGGGGGAGATGGGGTGGGGAGAAGGGGGAGATGGGGAGGGGGAGATGGGGAGGGGGAGATGGGGTGTGGGACAAGGGGGAGATGGGGTGGGGAGAAGGGGGAGATGGGGAGGGGGAGATGGGGTGTGGGACAAGGGGGAGATGGGGTGGGGAGAAGGGGGAGATGGGGAGGGGGAGATGGGGTGTGGGACAAGGGGGAGATGGGGTGGTGGAGAAGGGGAGATGGGGTGGGGAGAAGGGGGAGATGGGGAGGGGGAGAAGGGGGAGATGGGGAGGGGGAGATAGGGTGGGGGAGAAGGGGGAGATGGGGAGGGGGAGATGGGGAGGGGGAGAAGGGGGAGATGGGGAGGGGGAGAAGGGGGAGATGGGGTGGGGGAGATGGGGAGGGAGATGGGGAGGGGAGAAGGGGGAGATGGGGAGGGGGAGAAGGGGGAGATGGGGTGGGGGAGATGGGGAGGGGGAGATGGGGAGGGGGAGGAGGGGGAGAAGGGGGAGATGGGGTGGGGGAGATGGGGTGGGGGAGATGGGGAGGGGGAGATGGGGTGGGGAGAAGGGGGAGATGGGGTGGGGGAGCTGGGGAGGGGGAGATGGGGTGGGGGAGATGGGGAGGGGGAGATGGGGTGGGGAGAAGGGGGAGATGGGGTGGGGGGAGGGGGAGATGGGGTGGGGAGAAGGGGGAGATGGGGTGGGGAGAAGGGGGAGATGGGGAGGGGGAGATGGGGTGGGGGAGAAGGGGGAGATGGGGAGGGGGAGATGGGGTGGGGAGAAGGGGGAGATGGGGAGAAGGAGAGATGGGGTGGGGGAGATGGGGTGGGGAGATGGGGAGGAGGGGGAGAAGGGGGAGATGGGGGGGGAGGAGGGGGAGAAGGGGAAGATGGGGTGGGGGGGGAGGAGGGGGAGAAGGGGGAGATGGGGTGGAGGGGGAGAAGGGGGAGAAGGGGGAGATGGGGAGAAGGGGGTGGAGGGGGAGAAGGGGGAGATGGGGTGGAGGGGGAGAAGGGGGAGAAGGGGGTGGAGGGGGAGAAGGGGGAGATGGGGTGGAGGGGGAGAAGGGGGAGAAGGGGGTGGAGGGGGAGAAGGGGGAGAAGGGGGTGGAGGGGGAGAAGGGGGGAGAAGGGGGTGGAGGGGGAGAAGGGGGAGAAGGGGGAGAAGGGGGTGGAGGGGGAGAAGGGGGAGAAGGGGGTGGAGGGGGAAGGGGGAGATGGGGTGGAGGGGAGAAGGGGGAGAAGGGGGTGGAGGGGGAGAAGGGGGAGATGGGGTGGAGGGGGAGAAGGGGGAGAAGGGGGTGGAGGGGGAGAAGGGGGAGAAGGGGGTGGAGGGGGTGGAGGGGGAGAAGGGGGAGATGGGGTGGAGGGGGAGAAGGGGGAGATGGGGTGGAGGGGGAGAAGGGGGAGATGGGGTGGGGGTGGAGGGGGAGAAGGGGGAGGATGGGGTGGAGGGGGAGAAGGGGGGATGGGGTGGAGGGGGAGAAGGGGGGATGGGGTGGAGGGGGAGATGGGGTGGAGGGGGAGAAGGGGGGATGGGGTGGAGGGGGAGAAGGGGGGATGGGGTGGAGGGGAGAAGGGGGATGGGGTGGAGGGGGAGATGGGGTGGAGGGGAGGAAGGGGGGGATGGGGTGGAGGGGGGAGAAGGGGGGATGGGGTGGAGGGGGAGAGGGAGAAGGGGGGATGGGGTGGAGGGGAGAAGGGGGGATGGGTGGAGGGGGAGAAGGGGGATGGGGTGGAGGGGGAGCAGGGGGGATGGGGTGGAGGGGGGAGAAGGGGGGATGGGGTGGAGGGGGGAAGGGGGGATGGGGTGGAGGGGGAGAAGGGAAAAGGGGGGAGGGGGAGAAGGGGATGGGGTGGAGGGGGAGAAGGGGGGATGGGGTGGAGGGGAAGAAGGGGGAGGCGGGGGGGGAAGGGGGGGAAGGGGGGAAGGGGGGGAGGTGGAGGGGGGGAAGGGGGAGGTGGAGGGGGAGAAGGGGGAGGTGGAGGGGGGGAAGGGGGAGGTGGAGGGGGAGAAGGGGGAGGTGGAGAGGGGGAGGTGGAGGGGGGGGGGGAGGTGGAGGGGGGGGGAAGGGGGGAAGGGGGAGGTGGAGGGGGGAAGGGGGAGGGGGAGGGGGAGGTGGAGGGGGGAAGGGGGAGAAGGGGGAGAAGAAGGGGGAGGGGGAGAAGGGGGAGGTGGAGGTGGAGGGGGAGATGGGGGAGGTGGAGGGGGGGGAAGGGGGAGGGGGAGAAGGGGGAGGTGGAGGGGGGGAAGGGGGAGGGGGAGAAGGGGATGGGGTGGGGTGGAGGGGTGGAGGGGGAGAAGGGGGGATGGGGTGGGAGGGGGAGAAGGGGGTGGAGGAGGAGGAGAAGGGGGTGGAGGGGGAGAAGGGGGGATGGGGTGGAGGGGGAGAAGGGGGAGAAGGGGGAGAAGGGGGTGGAGGGGGAGAAGGGGTGGAGGGGGAGAAGGGGGAGGGGAGGGGAGGGGAGGGGAGAAGGGGGAGAAGGGGGGGAGGGGGAGGAGGGGGAGAAGGGGGGGAGGGGGAGATGGTGGAGGGGGAGAAGGGGGGATGGGGGGGGTGGTGGTGGTGGGGAGAAGGGGGAGATGGGGGGTGGTGGTGGGGGGGGTGGGGTGGAGGGGGAGAAGGGGGAGAAGGGGGGAGGGTGGTGGTGGGGGGGATGGGGTGGAGGGGGAGAATGGGGAGATGGGGTGGGGTGAAGGGGGAGATGGGGTGGGGGTGAAGGGGAGATGGGGTGGGGGAGAAGGGGGAGATGGGGTGGGGGAGATGGGGTGGGGGAGAAGGGGGAGATGGGGTGGGGGAGAAGGGTGAGAAGGGGAGATGGGGGGGTGGTGGTGGGGGGATGGAGTGGAGGGGGAGAATGGGGAGATGGGGTGGGGGAGAAGGGGTGGGGGAGAAGGGGGAGATGGGGTGGGGGGAGATGGGGTGGGGGTGGAGGGGGAGAAGGGGGAGATGGGGGGTGGTGGTGGTGGGGGATGGGGTAGAGGGGGAGAATGGGGAGATGGGGTGGGGGTGAAGGGGGAGATGGGGTGGGGGTGAAGAGGAGGTGGGGTGGGGGAGAAGGGGGAGATGGGGTGGGGGGAGAAGGGGGAGATGGGGTGGGGGTGAAGGGGGAGATGGGGTGGGGGTGAAGGGGGAGATGGGGTGGGGGTGAAGGGGGAGATGGGGTGGAGGGGGAGAAGGGGGGGATGGGGTGGAGGGGGGGATGGGGTGGAGGGGGAGAAGGGGGGGATGGGGTGGAGGGGGAGAAGGGGGGGATGGGGTGGAGGGGGAGAAGGGGGGGATGGGGTGGAGGGGGGGATGGGGAGAAGGGGGGGATGGGGTGGAGGGGGGATGGGGGGATGGGGTGGAGGGGGAGAAGGGGGGGATGGGGTGGAGGGGGAGAAGGGGGGGATGGGGTGGAGGGGGGGATGGGGGAGAAGGGGGGGATGGGGTGGAGGGGGGGATGGGGGAGAAGGGGGGGATGGGGTGGAGGGGGGGATGGGGGAGAAGGGGGGGATGGGGTGGAGGGGGAGAAGGGGGGGATGGGGTGGAGGGGGAGAAGGGGGGGATGGGGTGAAGGGGGGGATGGGGTGGAGGGGGAGAAGGGGGGGATGGGGTGGAGGGGGGGGATGGGGTGGAGGGGGGGATGGGGTGGAGGGGGAGAAGGGGGGGATGGGGTGGAGGGGGGATGGGGTGGAGGGGGAGAAGGGGGGGATGGGGTGGAGGGGGAGAAGGGGGGATGGGGTGGAGGGGGGGATGGGGTGGAGGGGGAGAAGGGGGGGATGGGGTGGAGGGGGAGAAGGGGGGGGTTGGAGTGGAGGGGGAGGAGGGGAGGGGGTGGAGTGGAGGGGGAGGAGGGGAGGGGGTGGAGTGGAGGGGGGAGGGGGTGGAGTGGAGGGGAGGGGGGGGGTGGAGTGGAGAGGAGGGGAGTGGAGGGGGAGGAGGGGAGTGGAGGAGGGGAGGGGAGGGGGGGTGGAGTGGAGGGGAGGGGGGGTGGAGTGGAGGGGAGGGGGGGTGGAGGGGAGGGTGAGGGGGAGGAGGGAGGGTGAGGGGGAGGAGGGGGGGTGGAGTGGAGGGGAGGGGGGGAAGGAGTGGAGTGGAGGGGAGGAGTGGAGGAGGAGTGGAGTGGAGGTGGAGTGGGGAGGGGGAGGAGGGGTGGAGGTGGGGAGGGGGAGGAGGGGAGGTGGAGTGGAAGGGGAGGAGGGGGAGGTGGAGTGGAAGAGGAGAGGGAGGTGGGAGGGGGTGTGGAGTGGAAGGGGAGGGGGAGGTGGAGGGGGTAGGGGGGAGAGGAGGAGGGGGGAGAGGAGGAGAAGTGGGGGGAGGAGGAGGAGGAGAAGGGGGGGAGAGAGGATGGAGGGAGGGAGGGATGGAGAGGGGGAGAAGGATGGAGGGAGGGGAGGGAAGGAGAGAAGGAGGCTGAACGGCCGGGCCCAAGACTTCGGGCTGGATTTACAGGTAGGTGGTGTCGGGTCTCGGCAGGCGGGGGGGATGGGGGTCGCAGAGGTCCTGGGGGGGGAAGAGTCGCGGAGGTCCGGTGGGGGGAGTCGCGGAGGTTGGGGGGGGGGGTGGGAAATTCGCGGGGGGTTGAAGAGAGAGAGGTGAGGTGGGGGGGGCACGGAGGTCGGGTCGGGTCGCCGGGGGCGGGGGGGGGAGCGGGGGTCGGGTCGCCGGGGCGGGGGGGAAGCAGAGGTTGAGTCGGGTCTGGTGGGTGGGTGGGAGGAGCCTTATTCACACAGCCCCAGTGAGGCCATTCGGCCAGGGCTAGGGGTTGCGTGCTTCGGGCTCCTCCCACAGTTTTGGGCGCCTGGAGCTACTGCACATGCACGCCCACTGTAGCACGCATGTGCAGAGGTCCCGGCACTGTTTTCAGCACAGGGACCTGGCTCCGCCCCCTACAGCTCGTGCTGCGCCGCGCCCAGCTCCAGAGGGCCTGCAGGGAGCCGGAGAATAGGTAAGCTTTTTTTAGGCGCACTTTGTGGTGCGAAAAACGCCTGAAACTTGGGCCCTTTAAGAAGGAGTTAGATGTGGCCCTTACGGCTAAGGGGATCAGGGGTTATGGAGAGAAAGCGGGAGTTGGGTACTGAAGTTGCATGATCTGCTGTGATCATATTGAATGGCGGTGCAGGCTTGAAGGGCCGAATGGCCTACTCCTGCACCTATTTTCTATGTTTCTCTGTTTCTAAGACTCCAAATCTGAGTCGATACCGGGCCACCACACATGGGATCTGGCTATAGCTTTCATCATTACTATGCCTGGGTGGGTACTGTGTAGATCGCGTATGAACGTTTCCCTGCCTTCCTTGGGCAAAACCACGTTGATGCAGGTGAGGCCTTTCGAAGATTCCGCCAGCTCCTGCGTTATGTAGGCCAAGGTCAGTTGCAACTTGGTGAATGTCTTTTCTCCTGCCAGCGTCGCAAATAGGTCATCTGCCTTGGGTAGCGGGTACTGGTCCTGCAATGAAAAATGGTTCATCGTTACTTTATACTCTCCGCAAATTCTGACCGTGCCATCGCCCTTGAGAACCGGAACAATCGAACTGGTCCACTCATTGAACTCAACCGGCGCGATGATGCCCTCTTATTGTAATCTATCTAGCCGAATCTCCACTTTCTCTCGCATCATATATGGCACCGCCCGTGCCATGTGGTGGATGGGTCGTGTTCCGGGAATCAAGTGGATCTGCACCAAACTAAATAGGGTTCAGCTTGGGCCTGTGTGCCTTTTTGCACCACAGCCTGTCGAAGTCCTTTTTGGCCATGAAGTATTGGTCGAGTCGCTCCACGAAGGCCTCCCAATCGCCCCCTTCTGAGAATTTCTCCAGGATACCAACAGTTCTCTGCATTTTCACGTGATGGTTCGTTATCTCGTCGCCAGTTGTTATGTCCAGAATAAACTAATGTGATTTAGTACTGTAGATGTGAGTAAGTGTGACAGTCTCTTTATTTTAACTCCAGAGTGTTGGTACAGCATGGGAGGCCTGCTTATATACAATGCTCCCAAGGAATGCTGGGATCCCTTAGGACTCCAACAGATACACCCTCTGATGGCGGTAGAATGCTGGGTACATAGGGTTGCATACATAACAGAAACAATACTCAAAGCAGCCACAGAACTCATCTTAAAAATTTGTTGCACGTGATTCTGTTGCAAATATGATTTGCACTTTTAGTTTCAACATCCTTGTAAATTGACTGATTTGTAAACAAATTGTAGTTCAATAATGGGCTTGGTAATCTTTACTGAAGCAGAAAGGCAACCCCAGCACCGAAGCCAATATTGCAGGGTCAAAAAGCTAATAATGTGTTGACAATGTCTATGGGATTGGCCCTTAAGAATTATTTTTGCAATGGGATCTATGTTTATTGTTTTCACCTCCTCCTCAGCCACACATTCAGGCTGTGTCAGTCCGTGCAAAACATTGGCATCCTATTCGACTGGGAGCCGAGCTTCAAACCCCACATCACATCAATAACCAAGACTACAGGGGGTTGATTCATGCTTCTGGCATATATTGGGCTGGCAGTGGGCATAGCATCTTTTCCATCTACCTGATGATATCGGCAGGATGCCTAATCAATGTGTGCTCAGGCCACATACATGAGGCCAGTGCTAATCGCTCTGCTAATAGGCAGCTCACTGATTATGGGAGCAGGAAATACAGCAGGCCTGCTACTTCTTAAAACTAGCCGACAGCTCTTAAAGGGGATGTGAGCTTTTCATCGGTGGTTCGTAAGGCAGTAGGCAGAAGGACGACATCCAGGGAACCCCACTTTTCTGATACTGCCATGGAGATGTTGCAAGAAAGCTGAGTTTTGGATCCTGACAAATATATGCCGAAGAACCAGACAAATCCTTAATTCCCTCATTTAACTCCTTGATAAAGGAACTGTCTGCGGTTTTACCCACTAGAGTAGGTCTGGGGATGAATGATCCCTGACTCGGCTCGCCGAACTGTCTTACGCTAACCAGTTTGGATCTAAATAAATTTAATTTACTAATCCTCGATTAGGTTACCCTTAAGCTGTTGAGTGAGTGAAATCATCAAGCAGAAAACCAGACCACAAGTTATGCAGTAAACACTATTTTGCTTCCAAATCACAATTGAAAGTTAAAGTTGGGTACTCAAGCGCTTAATAGACATGCTTAAATGTAATCAGAGTTACCTAGCAGTTGAGTAGCAAATCATTAATGGACAGAGTTACTTAACAAACTGAGTAGTAAAGGTTACACTGGTAATTCAGTGTATCAGTATAAATCAGCACTAACAAATATTGAGCAGTGATTAGAGTCTAAGATTATAAATTGGTGAGATTACTTTAAGAGTAATTACTTAGATAGTGGACAAGTTAACTGTTTTGCATAGCCAACCTATCAAATAGCTCCAGTCTAAATGTGAACTGTGTGATTAACAACATTCAGAGCTTACACAACCTCATCCTCATGAGCGATATGGTTGTCATTCCTTGGAACACAGGCCTTAGCTTTTGGAGTGTTGAGTTGATGAACCCCTTCATGGCAGGGCTATCTGTTTTGCTTGGACCTTCGGTTGTGATGAAACACACATTACACACGAATGATGATATCTGAGCTGGCTTCCCTCTCACCTTTTTTGTAAAGTCCTGTCCCCTCAGTACAGATTCTCACGAGGCATGTAGTGAAGTCAAGGTCACTCTGGACCTGCACCTTTATTTCACAGCTCTGGAATGCTGCACTTGCCTGAGACCTGTCCTTATATACCTGTCTCTTGCAAGTGCACCCCTGGTGGTAAGGTATGCTGGTAGTTACAGGTCATATCTTATTAGTCATGTATAGCATGTTAGGATACAGTTATATATAATAATGTAAGATACATGACATCACCCTCCCCCAAGGTCTTATTGTCTTTATAGGTTCAGTCTCTCAGGTGGTCTACGCTCTCGCGTGGATCGTCTGAGTTCTGGTTCAGTTGTTTGCCTTGGTGCCTGTTTTTCTTTGGGTATGGTTGCTGGTATCTCGCCTGGGCTGTCTGTTTCAATTGGTGTGATTGTTGTTGACTCGCCGGGCTGTCTGTTGGGATTGCTCTTTCCTCAGGTTGTTCCCTCTGTCTGTCCACCAGGTGTGGTGCGAGTTCCACATTGTAGTCTGCCTCTGGTTCCGCAGTGTTGTTGGTAAATCTGCTTTTGACTTGGTCTACATGCCTCCGGCAGGTTTTGCCATTGTCCATTTGTACTACTAGTAACCTGTTTCCTTCCTTGCCCGTTACTATCCCATTAAGCCATTTGGGACCCCTGCCATAGTTTAGTACAAACACTTTGTCCCCTATCTCATTCCATCTCCCTCTTGAATTTCTGTCATGGTACTCAGTCAGCTTATGGCGCTTTGCCTCAACGATTTTGTGCATGTCTGGGAGGATTAATGAGAGCCTTGTCTTTAAAGTCCTTTTCATCAACAGTTGAGCGGGGGGGATCCCAGTCAATGAGTGCGGACGAGATCTGTATGCCAGCAGCAGTCGCGACAGGCGACCCTGCAGCATGGGACCTTGGATTTTAAGCATGCCTTGTTTAATGATTTGCACTGCTCTCTCCGTCTGGCCGTTGGAGGCCGGCTTGAACGGTGCCGTCTTGACGGGATTTATGCCGTGGTCAATTATAAAATCTTGGAATTCTGCGCTGGTGAAGCACGGACCATTGTCACTGACCAATATGTCAGGGATTCCGTGCGTTGCAAACATGGTTGCGAGGCTCTCCAAAGTGGTGGAGGTTGTGCTCGAGTTTAAAATAGTGCATTCGATCCACTTTGAAAATGCATCTACAACTACGAGGAACATTTTGCCCATGAATGGGCCTGCATAGTCTACGTGCACCCACGACCATGGTTTGGTAGGCCAGGGCCAGGGGCTCAGGGGAGCCTCCCTGGGGGCATTGCTGAGTTGGGCACAAATGGTGCACCGACGAATGCAGAGCTTCAAGTCCGCGTCAATACCAGGCCACCAGACGTGGGATCTGGCTATGGCCTTCATGAGAACGATCCCCGGGTGCTCGCGGTGGAGCTCCTGGACAAATGACTCTCTGCCTCGCAGAGGCATGACTACTCGGCTGCCCCACATCAGGCAGTCTGCTTGTAGTGATAGCTTATGCATGCGCCTGTGAAAGGGTTTTAATTCCTCGGGGCAGACATCGCGAGCCTCTGCTCAGTCACCAGTTAGGACACATCTTTTTACTAAGGATAATATGGGGTCGCTGGCCGCCCAGGCTCTGATTCGACAAGCCATCATGGGCGAACCTGTGGACTCAAAGGCATTGATTGCCATGACTATCTCACAGTCCTGTTCGTCAGACCCTTCCGTGGTCGCCAGGGGTAGTCTGCTGAGCGCGTCGGCACAGTTGTCTGTGCCTGGTCTGTGCCTTATGGTATAGGCGTAGGACGCCAGCATGAGTGCCCACCATTGAATTCGCGCCGAGGCATTGGCGTTTATTGCCTTGCTCTCAGATAGGAGGGACGTGAGGGGCTTGTGGTCGGTTTCTAACGTAAACTTGGCCCCGAAAAGGTATTAGTGCATCTTTTTGACACCGTACACGCACGCGAGCGCCTCCTTCTCTACCATTCCGTACCTGCGCTCCGTCCGCGAGTGACCTGGAGGCATAAGCTATGGGTTGTAATTTGCCCGCACTATTGACATGTTGCAAAACGCACCCGACCCCATACGCTGACACATCGCATGTGAGAATTAGCTTTTTACCTGGATCAAAGAAAGTCAAAACACTGTTGGAACACAGAAGGTTGCGTGCCTTATTGAAGGCGCATTCCTGGGGTGTCTCCCCAAAACCAATTGCACCCCTTCCTGAGTAGCACGTGGAGAGGCTCCAGCAGCGTGCTAGATACATGACATTTTTCAATCTCCAACACTCAATTAAAAGACACTCTTGGCTCTGCCCAAACAGCTGGTGTTACCACAATTTAGTTTCTAATGTCTGACACTGTCCTTAAAGGTACCTTGTACTGGTAAGGATTACCTCTTACACCTGCTGGGCAAATGTTCTTGCAGAAGAAGTAAAGAGGAAATAAAAGTCTTCTGGTAAACAGAGAAATTCTTGGAAAGACTGCTTCTTCTAGTAGCCTAGTGTTGGGGTAAAAAGACTTATCTTCCTCAAGGTGGACTCCTTGATATAAGGAATCGACACTCGCCCGTATCCCCGCCCATATAGCGACCACGGAATCACTCAGTTTTTATTCAAGCATGCAGGGGAAGGGTTCATGGATAAACCTTCTAAGAACAGAGGTTTTACATCTACAGTTATGCATTTTTCAAGGTTTGCGACCCTCCTACAAAACCACCGATAGGCCTACTGTTATCAGCGAAGTTACATTGATTTGTTGACTCTTATCAGACTGGCTCTGAGTGGTTCCCCCACCTGTCCATCTCCCATCACTTGTCACCCTTCCGGAATGTGTTGTCAACTTTGCCCCAGTTCCTCATGACATGTGAATTAACCTTGCTTCCCAGTATTTGCTATCTGAGATTCAGATGCTGCTACAATCTATGTTTCTAGAATGTTGACTCTCCACTGTCCTTTGTGGATGTTATTCTGTACTGAATGTAAGTTTCCATCAGTCTGTATTAAGGTTAATACAACGGATGGTTCATTAACCATCAAGCTTTACTGTGTAGCAAGCTTTGCTGCTTCCCCTTTTAAAACCCATTGTAAGCGAGTGTTATAAGCGTGCTTTACATACATAAGCGAGTTTTACGTACTATCTGTCAATCTGGACCATGTGTCAGATCAATTCATTACCTTCAGTATCCACTTTCGGGACCACCTATCTCTCTGTCTGCTTCTACTTTGGTGACAGTATTTTATCCCCTTACAATACTATACCCCTTACAGCTAGCGAGTGGCTCACCTAATGACTCCTCAAAATGTCTGATCATCTACAAGGCTCAAGTCACTAGTGTCATGGGAAGCTCAGCACCCACCTGCATGGGTACAGCTACAACAACACTCGAGAAGCTTGACACTATCCAAGTTTGCTTGATTGGTGCCTCTGTCACTGGACTTAATATCTACCGCCATCACCACTGGCACAGTGTGTCTGTAGAATGTACAATTTACAGGATGCACTGCAGCAACTAACCAAGGTTACTTCAACAGTACCTCTCTTCCCTGTGACCTCTATCATGAAAAAGTACAAGAGCAATATTGCGGGAGCATCATCACCTCAAAGTATTCTTCCAAATCACCCATCAGCCTGACTTGGACACAGATCACCTTTCCTTCATCATCACTGGATCAGAATCTTGGAATTCATTACCAAACACCATTTTGGAAGTACCATTATCACAAGGCCCGCAGCGGTTCAAGGAGAAGGCCCACCATACCTTGCCTTGCCCACATCATACCTTCCAGTAACAAATATTTTTTTTAAGTGGCGCTGTCTGTACCACACATGATTTGTGAGCATGTTGAAGAATCAATGATCGTACTTGTATCCAAACAACATTGTAGGACCCACATTTAGACACATTAATTTGATCCCTGTCTGTTTATGGCTGGTGTGTTGGCCACCGAAATCGAGGTCTGCTCAAAACTCTGAATGGGCGGGCTGAATGATAAGTTCGTGTTAGCTATTTTTTCTAATTTTCTTCCCACTCTAGTATTTAAATTGTGGGCAAACTTTGGGCAAATCCCTTCAGAAAAGTGGGTGGAGATCCATTACACTGCAAAGGTAGTAATCTCCAGATTATTGCCTATGCCACGTGTTAGTGAGTACAGAAATAGGAGGAGAGAGCAGCTGAATAGATTCAGAAGGGAGAGAAGCCAAGCTGGAAATGGAAGGCAGAAAATTAGTAAGCGAGTTTGAAAGGCAGAGAAAACAAAGGTTAGAAAATAGACAACAAGGCAGTTTGGCAATGCTAAATGGTATATACTGCAATGCAAGGTGTTATATATTTAACTCTTTGTAACCTGCATGACACTGGACCACCAGAGGGCCCACCTGTTGGAGTCCCAAGGGATCCCAGCATCCCTTGGGAGTACAGTATGTAAGCAGGCCACCCACGAGGTACCTGCACTCTGGAATCTTATTAAAGGAGCTAAGGTCACACTTGCTCATTACACACAGTACTCAGTTTCACCCTTTATTATGAGTGTATCATAAGGAGTTTAGGGAATAAGCCAGATGAGCTGAGATAGACACGTGGGAGTATGATATTACTGAGACACGGCTGAAAGAAGGGCAGAAATGGCAGCTCATCATTCCTGGTTACAGGGTTTTCAGACGGGATAGAGAGGGGGATCAAAAAGGATGGGTGGTCGCAATATTGATTAAAGAAACAATTAGAGCTGTGAGGATGGATGATATGTTAGAAGGATCATCAAATGAGGCCATATGGGTTGAATTGAAGAACAAAAAACTGGCAATCACACTACTGGGAGTTTACTGTAGATCCCTCAAACAGTCAGAGGGAGATAGAAGAGCAAATATGTAGGCAAATTTGCAAAAATGTGCAAAAACTATAGGGCAGTAATAGTAGGAGATATCAACTATCCTAATATTAACTGGGATAGAATTAGTGTGATATAGAGGGAGCAGAATTCTAAAAATGCATTCAGGAGAACTATTATGTATGTAAACATTACCAATGTGGAAGACTTGCCACCAGGGGCGCACCTGTGAGAGACCCAAGGGTCACGTGCACACACCCTGGGCAAGCAGGTATTAAAAAAAAGGTCTACCATGCTGCTTTCTCACTCTAGAATTACATTAAAGAGACCAAGATCACAACAGTTTCAGCTTACAATATACAGTCTTGTGGAGTTATTCTGAACATAACAATTGGCGATGAGTAACAGATCACGAACTTTCACACGGTTATGGCTGTCGTTGGTATTCTTGAGAGATTTGTTGAGGGTGATGATTGGGAAGCCTTCATTGAGCATCTTGACCAGTACTTCATGGCCAACGAGCTGGAAAAGGAAGAAACCGTGATCAAGAGAGGGAGATTCTCCTCACCGTTTGCGCGTCCGCAATATATGGCCTCATCAAAAATCTGCTCGCACTGACGAAACCAGCGGAGAAGACATACGCAGAGTTGTGCACGCTGGTTTGGGAACACCTCAAGCTGAAGGAGAGCATCTTGATGGCCAGGTATCGCTTTTATACGCACCATTGCTCTGAAGGCCAGGATGTGGCGAGCTATGTCGCTGACCTAAGACGCCTTGCAGGGCCGTGTGTATTTGCTGGATTTTTGGGGGAAGTGTTGCGGGACTTTTTCGTGCTTGGAATCGGCCACGAGGTCATTCTTCGCAAACTGCTGTCTGCCGAATCCCTGGATCTGAGCAAGGCCATCACGATAGCCCAGGCTTTCATGTCCACGAACGATAACATTAAACAGATATCATTGCAGCATCAGAACTCACCGGCAAGTACTGTGCATAAAATAATGCCTTCAGCAGGCAGAACTGTACATAGCAGGGCCTACACGCCTGCAGAGGCCAGACCTAGGATGACTCAGAGTCCGCTGTGGGGCGTGAATGCGAATCCATTAACACCATGTTGGTGCTGTGGGGGTAATCATCGAGCCCATCAATGTCGATTCAAGCACTACATGTGCAATGATTGTGGAATAATGGGGCACCTCCAGTGACTATGCAGATGTGTTGCGACTCACCACGTGGCAGAGTCGGCAGATGACCGATCCGGCACGGATTACGCTGAACGAGTAAGAGAGGCAACTCAACCCGAGGCTGAAGAGGAAGTGTATGGGGTACACACCTTCACCACCAAAAGCCCTCCGATAATGTTAAAAGTCAAATTAAACGGCATTCCAGTTTCCATGGAATTGGACACGGGGCGAGTCAGTCAATTATGAGCCAGAAGGCTTTTGAGAAACAGTGGGGCAACAAGACACAAAGGCCAAAACTAAGCCCGATCCACACCAAGCTGTGCATTTACATCAAAGAGCTCATACCAGTCATTGGCAGTGCGGCAGTGAAGGTATCGTACGATGGAGCTGTGCATGATTTACCACTGGATTGTACCAGGCGATGGGCCAACGCTGTTCTGCAGAAGCTGGCTTGGAAAGATCCGATGGAACTGGGACAACATCAAAGCACTGTCTTCGGTGGAACAAATTCCCATTGATATTCGAGCCAGGCATTGGCAACTTCACAGGCGCCAAAGTGCAGATCCATCTAGTCCCTGATGCACGATCCGTTCATCACAAGGCCCAAGCGGTTCCATACATGAATGCGAGAGAAAGTTGAGATAGAGCTGGACAGACTTCAACGAGAGGGGATCATATCGCCAGTCGAGTCCAACGAGTGGGCCAGTCCAATTATTCCGGTGTTGAAAAGCGATGGGACGGTCAGAATCTGTGGGGACTACAAGGTAACGATCAACCGAGTCTCATTACAGGACCAGTATCCACTACCCAAAGTGGATGACCTGTTTGCAACGCTAGCAGGGGGGAAGTCATTCACCAAGCTGGATCTAACCTCTGCTTACATGACACAGGAGCTGGCTGAACCTTCGAAAAAATTGACGTGCATCAACATGCACAGAGGACTGTTCATATACCACAGATGACCCTTTGGGATTCGCTCAGCTGCAGCCATTTCCACAGGATTATGGAGAGTCTGCTGAAATCAGTTCCGCGCACCGTGGTGTTTCAAGACAACAACCTGATCACTGGTAGCAACACCACCGAGCACTTGCACAACCTGGAAGAGGTTTTCAAGCGACTGGACAGAGTGGGACTCAGGCTGAATCACTCAAAGTGTGTTTTCCTGGCGCCAGATGTCAAATTTCTGGGGAGAAAGATTGCGGCGGACGGCATCAGACCCACTGACTCCAAGACGGAGGCCATCAAGAATGCGCCCAGACCACAGAATGTGGTGGAGCTGCGTTCGTTCCTGGGACTCCTCAACTGTAAGGGTCTGCAAAACCAACCACAGAGACATGTGGCAGGGAGAATGGGAAGATGCCATGTTTAAAATGACCAACTGCAGCCAACAGCCTGTAAACCGCGGAGGATGATGGGACTCTGGCCACCCTGTACAGTAACAGACAGTGTTGCAGGGGCACGGAACCGGACAGGGGATGAGCCAGCTACCGTAAGGACGAAGAGTGTACATTCGGTTCTTCCAGGAAAATAGATACAAGGCAACTTTATATTTTAAAAGGACATTTCTCCAGCTTTTCGTGTAAAACCCTCACAGAAGAGGCAACATGTCCAGGCAAAATCTCCCCAGTAATACACAAGGCAACACAAAGGGTATAGTTTGAACAATTAAACAAAGGCCAACAGGTCTGATGCAATCATTTTGGCCAGCCCAGACAGAGTGGCACCTCTGTCGAGATAGTGAACAATTCACCCCATCAGCGAGCGACAGGATACAAGAGGTGTGGCTAATCTCCCATTCCAGACAGATCGATACACCGCGAACTGCCATTCACACCCCATTTTATTTCAAGGAAGACCCAAGACAATGGCATGCAGTTTTGGCGTGAAGATGAACGGATTATAAGAAAAAAAGCTGCAAAAACACACAAGGATGTTGGAGGAGGTTGGAGGTTGGAGTCAGCTTTTTGCATTGAGTTGTAGAGTTGAGTTAAGAAGGTGGGAGTCAGTTTTCGTTGTGGTTGAGTTGAGTTAAAGGGGAGTTGAGTCAGCTCTTCACAGGGCCCTCACTCTGGGGAAGGTGTGCTTAACGCCAGCAGCTTTTTGCTTAGGAGCCAACCGAGAGGCAAATAGAAGAAACCGACGCAACATCGAGGAGGAAAACCGAACCGACCAACAACGTAAAACCCACCCCGGAGGGACCCCGAGCTGAAATAAGTGCCCCCAGAACCCCGGAGTTGATAGGATTGTGAGTATTGCCCAAACCCCCTCACAGACTCAATGCAGGATAGGAATTGATAAGAAGGGTGGAAGTGGGAGGTGGGGTTGTGTGTGGGTGGAATGTTTCAACCTCTTATCTTCCCCTTCCCTGTTGCGAGAATTTTTCGTGTTGTTGAGTGAGATTGTGCCATTACTGCTATTTACGACCTCTTCCTATGCCCTCTATCTTTGTGTTTACTATTCTAAATAAACAACATTAGCCATTTTGCACTCTTACCCACTGTGTCTGGTGCCTCGTTACTCACCCATCCTCATAAATCTCAGGGGAATGTGGATTCGAACCTACACCCCAAGCTCCCTTTACACAACTATTTTGGTAACTTTCTAGCGGGATTGAGCACTTTGCTGGAACCATTGCATTTATTGCTACGAAAGGATGCCGACTAGGTTTGGGGTAAATCTCAAGAGACAGCATTTAACAAGGCCAGAAACCTGCTATGTTCTAACAAGTTACTTATATTGTATGACCCGTGTAAACGTTTAGTACTAGCTTGTGATGCATCTTCATACGGGGTCAGTTGTGTGTTACAGCAAACCAATGTGCCAGGCAAACTGCAACCGGATGTATATGCGTCCAGAAGCTTACCTAAGGCTGAAAGAGCCTACAGTATGGTTGAGAAAGAAGCACTAGCATGCGTATACGGGGTTAAGAAAATGCACCAATACCTATTTGGACTCCGGTTCGAGCTCAAAACTGACCACAAGCCGCTCATTTCACTGTTTTCAGAAAGCAAAGGTATTCACACTAATGCTTCATCCCGCATCCAAAGATGGGCACTAACGTTATCTGCGTATGACTATGTAATCCGCCACAGACCAGGCACTGAGAACTGTGCTGATGCCCTCAGTCGGCTACAATTGCCCACCACCGGGGTGGAAATGGCGCAACCCGCAGACTTGCTTCTTGTAATGAATGCTTTTGAGAGCGAGGGATCACCCATCACGGCTCGCCAGATTGGGACCTGGACTAGCCAGGACCCTGTGCTATCACTAGTAAAAAGCTGCATCCTCAATGGGAGCTGGTTGGCGGTTCCCGGGGAAATGCAAGACGAAATTAAGCCGTTTCACTGACACAAGGATGAAATGTCCATCCATTCGGACTGCGTCCTATGGGAAAATCGTGTAGTTTTGCCAAAAAAAGGCAGGGAAACGTTTATATGCGACCTTCACTGTACCCACCCAGACATAGTCATGATGAAGGCTATCGCCAGGTCGCACGTTTGATGGCCTGGCATTGACTCGGAATTGGAGTCATGCGTTCGCCAATGTAACACTTGCTCACTGTTGAGCCATGCACCAAGGTAGGCCCCATTGAGTCTGTGGTCATGGCCCTCCAAACCGTGATCCAGGGTCCACGTAGATTTCGCTGGCCCCTTTCTAGGAAAGATGTTCCTAGATGCTTACTCTAAATGGATTGAATGTATAATAATGTCATCATTTACATCCACTGCCACCATTGAAAGCCTCTGGGCCATGTTCGCCACCCGTGGTTTGCCCAACGTCCTTGTTAGTGACAATGGACCATGCTTCACCAGCTCGGAATACAACGAGTTAATGATCTGCAATGGCATCAAGCATGTCAGGTCTACGCCGTTTAAGCCCGCATCCAATGGTCAAGCAGAATGGACAGTCCAAACCATCAAGCAGAGCTTGAAATGCGTGACGGACGGTTCCCTGCAGACCCAGTTATCTCAGATTCTGCTCCGCTACCGCATGGAACCCCACTCGCTTACCGGGGTTCCCCCTGGAGAATTGCTAATGAAGAGAGCACTCAAAACCAGGCTCTCATTAGTCCACCTGGATCTCAATGATCATGAAGAAACCTGGCGTCACCGGCATAACGTGTGCCACAATCCAGCAGCTGTATCACGTGACATTGTGTTTGTTCTTAATTATGGTCATGGTCGCAAATGAGTTGCTGGCACTGTGTTAGCCAAGGAGGGGAATAGAGTGTTTGTTGTCAAACTTTTGAATAGACAAACGTGCAGAAAACACTTGGATCAGACCAAACTGCGGTTCACTGACAACCAAGAGCAGTTTGAAGAGGACATTACCATCAATGATCCACCCACACACACCCAACCAGCAATCATCCTCACGGTCAACCACAAGGTCAACCACCATGCCCGACAGTCCGATCAGACCAGCCACACCGCAGTGCAGCAATGATCCGACCAACTCACCCATGCCAGGACTTCAACTCAGGTGATCAAGCCGTGAATGCAGAGCCCCGGATCGCCTCAACTTGTAAATAACTTGTATCTAAGACTTTGGGGGAATGATGTTATGTATGTAAACATTACCAATGTGTAAAACTTGCCACTAGGGGGCACACCCATGGGAGACCCAAGGGTCACCTGCACACCTTGGACAAGCAGTTATAAAAGGCAGTCTACCATGCTGCTTGCTCACTCTGGAGTTACATTAAAGAGACCAAGGTCGCAACAGTTTGAGCTTACAATATACAATCTTGTGGAGTTATTCTGAACATGACAAGAACTTTTTTAGTCAGTACATAGCAAGTCCAACAAGATAGAGGAAGATTCTGGACTTTAGGGAATGAAGCTGGACAGGTGGAAGGTGTTTCAGTGGGAGAACATTTTGTTGGTAGAGATCATAATTCAGTTAGATTTAGGGTAGTTATGGAAAAGGACAAAGATAGACTAGGAATAAAAGTTCTCAATTGGGGAAAAGCCAATTTTACTAAGCTGAGATGTGATTTAGCCAAAGTGGACTGGAAACAACCACGTGAAGGTAACTCAGTGTCAGAGCAGTGGGAGGCATAGAAACATAACAATATAGAAACATAGCAAATAGGTGCAGGAGTAGGCCATTCAGCCCTTCGAGCCTGCACCACCATTCAATAAGATCATGGCTGATCATTCACCTGAGTACCCCTTTCCTGCTTTCTCTCCATACCTCTTGATCCCTTTAGCTGTAAGGGCCATATCTAACTCCCTCTTGAATATATCCAATGAACTGGCATCAACAACTCTCTGCAGTAGGGAATTTCACAGATTAACAACTCTCTGAGTGCAGAAGTTTCTCCTCATCTCAGTCCTAAATGGCTTACCCCTTATCCTTAGACTGTGTCCCCTGGTTCTGGACTTCCCCAACATCGGGAACATTCTTCCTGCATCTAACCTGTCCAGTCCGGTCGAATTTTATATGTTTCTATGAGATCCCCTCTCATCCTTCTAAGCTCCAGTGAATACAGACCCAGTCGATCCATTCTCTCTTCATATGTCAGTCCTGCCATCCTGGGAATCAGTCTGGTGAACCTTCGCTGAACTCCCTCAATAGCAAGAACGTCCTTCCTCAGATTAGGAGACCAAAACTGCACACAATATTCCAGGTGAGGCCTCACTAAGGCCCTGTACAACTGCAGTAAGACCTCCCTGCTCCTATACTCAAATCCCCTAGGTATGAAGGCCAACTTCACCGCCTGCTGTACCTGCATGCCAACTTTCAATGACTGATGTACCATGACACGCAGGTCTCGTTGCACCTCCCCTTTTCCGAATCTGCTACCATTCAGATAATATTCTGCCTTCGTGTTTTTGCCACCAAAGTGGATAACCTCACATTTATCCACATTATACTGCATCTGCCATGCATTTGCCCACTCACCTAACCTGTCCAAGTCACCCTGCAGCCTTTTAGCGTCCTCCTCACAGCTCACACCACCACCCAGCTTAGTGTCATCTGCAAACTTGGAGATATTACACTTAATTCCCTCATCCAAATTATTAATGTATATTGTAAATAGCTGGGATCCCAGCACTGAACCCTGCAGCACCCCACTAGTCACTGCCTGCCATTCTGAAAAGGACCCGTTTAACCCGACTCTCTGCTTCCTGTCTGCCAACCAATTCTCTATCCACGTCAGTACATTACCCCCAATACCATGTGCTTTAATTCTGCACACCAATCTCTTGTGTGGATCTTGTCAAAAGCCTTTTGAAAGTCCAAATACAGCACATCCACTGGTTTTCCCTTGTCCATTCTACTAGTTACATCCTCAAAAAATTCTAGAAGATTTGTCATGCAGGATTTCCCTTTCATAAATCCATACTGACTTGGACCGATCCCATCACTGCTTTCCAAATGCACTGGTATTTCATCTTTAATAATTGATTCCAACATTTTCCCCACTACTGATGTCAGGCTAACCAGTCTATAATTACTAATTTTTTCTCTTCCTCCTTTCTTAAAAAGTGGTGTTACATTAGCTACCCTCCAGTCTATAGGAACCGATCCAGAGTCGATAGACTGCTGGAAAATGATCACCATTACATCAACTATTTCTAGGGCCGCTTCCTTAAGTACTCTGGGATGCAGACTATCAGGCCCCAGGGATTTATCAGCCTTCAATCCCATCAATTTCCCTAACACAATTTCCCACCGAATAAGGATTTCTTTCAGTTCCTCCTTCTCACTAGACTCTCGGTCCCCTCGTATTTCCGGAAGGTTATTTGTGTCTTCCTTCGTGAAGACAGAACCAAAGTATTTGTTTAACTGGTCTACCATTTCTTTGTTCCCCATTATAAATTCACCTGAATCTGACTGCAAGGGACCTACATTTGTTTTCACTAATCTTTTTCTCTTCACATATCTATAGAAGCTTTTGCAGTCCGTTTTTATGTACCCAGCAAGCTTCCTCTCATATTCTATTTTCCCCCTCCTAATTAAACCCTTTGTCCTCCTCTGCTATATTACAAAATTCTCCCAGTCCTCAGGTTTGCGACTTTTTCTGGCCAATTTATATGCCTCTTCCTTGGATTTAACACTATCCTTAATTTCTCTTGTTAGCCACGGTTGAGCCACCTTCCCCATTTTATTTTTACTCCAGACAGGATGTACAATTGTTAAAGTTCATCCATGTTATCTTTAAATGTTTGCCATTGCCAATCCACTGTCAACCCTTTAAGTATCACTCACCAGTCTATTCTAGCCTATTCACATCTCATACCATCGCAGTTACCTTTACTTAAGTTCAGGACCCTACTCTCTGAATTAACTGTGTCACTCTCCATCTTAATAAAGAATTCTACCATGTTATGGTCACTCTTCCCCAAGGCACCTCGCACAACAAGATTGTTAATTAGTCCTTTCTCATTACACATTACCCAGTCTGGGATGGCCAGCCCTCTGGTTGGTTCTACGACATATTGGTCTCGAAAACTATCCCTAATACACTCCAGGAAATCTTCCTCCACCGCATTGCTACCAATCTGGTTAGCCCAATCAATATGTAGATTAAAGTCGCCCATGATAACTGCTGTACCTTTATTGCACGCATCCCTAATTTCTTGTTTGATGCTGTCCCCAACCTCACTACTACTGTTTGGTGGTCTGTACACAACTTCCACTAGCGTTTTCTTCCCTTTGGTATTCTGTAGCTCCACCCATACAGATTCCACATCATCCAAGCTAATGTCCTTCCTTACTATTGCATTAATTTCCTCTTTAACCAGCAATGCCACCCCACCTCCTTTTCCTTTCTGTCTACCCTTCCTAAATGTTGAATACCCCTGGATGTTGAGTTCCCAGCCTTGGTTACCCTGGAGCCATGTCTCCGTGATGCCAATTACATCATATCCATTAACTGCTATCTGCACAGTTAATTCATCCACCTTATTCCGAATACTCCTCGCATTGAGGCACAGAGCCTTCAGGCTTGTATTTTTAACACCCTTTGCCCTTTTAGAATGTTGCTGTAATGTGGCCCTTTTTGCTTTTTACCTTGGGTTTCTCTGCCCTCCACTTTCACTTTTCTTCTTTCTATCTTTTGTTTCTGCCCCCATTCTACTTCCCTCTGCCTCCCTGCATAGGTTCCCATTCCCCTACCATATTAGTTTAACCTCTCCCCAACAGCACTAGCAAATACTCCCCCTAGGACATTGGTTCCGGTCCTGCCCAGGTGCAGATCGTCCGGTTTGTACTGGTCCCACCTCTCCCAGAACCGGTTCCAATGTCCCAGGAATTTGAATCCCTCCCTTCTGCACCACTCCTTAAGCCACGTATTCATCTGAGCTATCCTACGATTCCTACTCTGACTAGCACGTGGCACTGGTAGCAATCCTGAAATTACTACTTTTGAGGTCGTACTTTTTAATTTAGCTCCTAGCTCCCTAAATTCTTCTTGTAGGATCTCATCCCGTTTTTTACCTATATCGTTGGTACCTATTATATGCACCACGACAACTGACTATTCACCCTCCCTCTTCAAAATGTCCTGCACCCACTCTGAGATATCCTTGACCCTTGCATCAGGGAGGCAACATACCATCCTGGAGTCTTGGTTGTGGCTCAAGAAACGTCTAGCTATTCCCCTTACAATAGAATCCTCTAGCACTATAGCTCTCCCACTCTTTTTCCTGCCCTCCTGTGCAGCAGAGCCACCCATAGTGCCATAAACTTGGCTGCTCTGCTCTCCTCTGATGAGTCATTCCCCTCAACGGTACCCAAAGCGATATATCTGTTTTGCGGGGGCGGGGGGGCGCGGGGGTGAGGGGCATTCAAGGAGGAGATAGTGAAGGTTCAGAGCAAGTATGTTCTCTTAAATACAAAGTGTGGGGCTAACAAATCTAGAGCCCCCTGGATGTCATGGGGCAAACAGGGTCGGATAAAGAAAAAAATTAAAGGTTACGGCAGATACTGAGGACTCAATACTGCAGAAACCCGAGATGAGTATAGAATATAAGAACATAGGGCTAGATTTTCCATTATTTTTGCATGCATAACGCCCACTTAACGTCCATTTTAACGCTGAAATGAGGTATAACACCCAGATATTGCCCACTTAGCCACAAAATGGAAACTGACGCCCATTTTTCAGAAACTTATCGCCGAGTGTTACTTTCGCCGTGTACATAACGCCGGGAAAAAATAATGCCGCCCGCCCACTTTTTTGGGGCGGAATCATCAGAATGGGCAAACCCAACGGCCATAATATCGCCCAATGTTACTTTCGGCACGTAATTGACGGCAAGATTCAATAATACCGACTGCCCACTCTTTTTTGTTATAAATATCACATTTGCCAAACTAGCGGCCAGTACATCGCCCAGTGTCACTTTCAGCACCTCACACACATCTGGCCCACAATATCGCTCGCCGAAGACACCATTGTGAAAATGTTGAACTGTTCTGAACTAATCACAGCGGTGTGGATGCCATTTTGTAAATTGTAGGTCACTTCATTGAAAAGGCTGCTTCAACTTTGGGGGAGTTTGGATTTACTCTGGAGTTCTTCTCTGGTGATGTGACCATCTGAATAGATATCTTTTCATACTGTGGACGATTGGTTTTACTGTAGGTGTCTTAGTGTGGAAATGTATTGCTTGTGAACAATCAGCATTATACTTTTATTGGAATGGGGCCAGTCATTTCTTGGCCTGCATCGATTACAACGCAGATGCAAATGCACAACATCTAATCCACAGCATTATGTGCCCAATCTAAGACATGCCAGACTGAGGAGGCGGTCCAGACCATACACACCCCACACACTTACAGGGACAAGTGGTCTTACCTCGACTTATCCGAGTACACTTGCCTTCGGAGACTGTGCTTCCACAAAGTGATTATCAGTGACATATTCCAACTCATCAGGGCAGATCTGCAGCCTGCCAGCACCTTCAGGACATCACTGTCCATCGAGATCAAGGTCACCGTGGCACTGTCGTTCTACACGTCTGGTTCCTTTCAGGCCTCCGCGATCGACATTTCCCCTATGTCTCAGCATGCCACACATTGCTGCATTAGACATGTCACGGAGGCCCTGTATGCGTGAGGGATAGACTTTATCTGTTTCCCTATGACCACAGAGGCTCAGACTGACAGAGCTGGAGCATTCCACCGCATTGCTAAGTTCCCCAAGGTGCAGGGAGCAATACAGTGTACGCACACCGCCATGCGGGCACCTTCTCAGGACCCAGAGCTTTTTCACAACAGAAAAGGATTTCACTCCCTGAAGATCCAACTAGTTGTCGACCACAACCAAATAATTATGGCAGTGAATGCCAAATGTCTGGACAGCTTCGATGAGGCGCACATCCTGCATGATAGCGCTGTTTCTGACATGTTTACCAGTCAGCCACAAGGTCAATGCTGGATGCTTGGTGCCAACCGATATGGCCTAGTCACCTGGCTGATGACCCCACTGCGTGACACCCACACCGAGGCCGAGAAGCGATACAACGAGAGCCACAGAGCCACACGCAATGTGGTCTAGAAAACAATTAGTGTGCTTAAGCAGCGCTTTAGATGCCTGGAGCACTCAGGAGGGGAGCTACAATACAACCCTGATGAGGTAGCTCAATTCGTGGTTGTGTGCTCCAAGCTGCACAACCTGGCTATCAGGAGGGGCCAAGAATTACCAGAAGGGAGTGATGGTCCACCTCAGGAGAGAGAGGACAAGGGGCTGGACGCTGACCTTGGGCCAGACAATCAGGCTGACTATGCAACCATGCCCACGCCCCCCTCCAGACCACAGGAAAGGGCCCGTGGTGGCTATATAGCTGCAAGACTCTTATGTCAGCAGCTCATAAATGAGCGATTTGCCTGAAAGAACATTGCTGTTATTGACAAAGCTGACACACTGCTGTGTGTGCAGCGCAGACATCAATGGTGGGCATCACCTTTGTGCCAGTTAAAGTTTAAGTTGATTCAAGTTAAGTGTAATTATACCCTTTCATGTTAAAGAATCACCAGTGTGTAACAGTCCAGCTACCTGAGACAATGTGCAACAAGGTTATGTTGAATAAAAAACATTTGATATGACCATTGGTCTGAAATGATAAGTATCACGGGAAACCACCCCCCCCCCACCCCACCCCACCCCATTTCTTCGAACATTGACATCAATCAAATGGTCAACATGTCCAGCAAACAGAACACAAATGCAAACCAACAGGGTGGCCCTCTCCCCCCTTACATTACAACAAATTGCATACACCGAGATGGAGATATAACAAAGCCGTCACCTGCGGACATGCACCTCACTTTCCTTCCCTCCTCCCCTTCTCCCCACCTCTACCCTTCCCCTCCTCACTCTATGCCACCTGGCCGAGCAGCTCCTCAGGCGCTGCCTCATTGGTGGAATGAAGGCAGAGCTGGTGGTTGCACAGATCCGGGAGCAGGGGGTACCAAGCTGGCAACATTATTGGATAGAGAAGCAGGATCTTGTTCCTGTCTCTCATGTGTCGTTTGCACTGGGGGTGCAGAGCCTAGGGGTGGAGTGCCGTGCTCCAGGACCACTGGGAGGCCTGTGCCATGAGTGTTCCTGGCTATCGCCTCCAGGGCCTCTGCCATCCGCGGAATGGTGCCGGAGATGCTGGCCAGCTGTCGGGATATGCCCCCCAGTGCATGTAGGATCTGGTCACCTATGTCTACAGTCCTCCTGGACAACTGTACTATCTCTCTGCTCTCATCTGGCGCTCATGGAGCAGACCTGCCGTGTCCACAAAACCTCCACGGGGTCGGCACAGTCCTGGGGACACCTGTAGACACTGTGGCGAGGTGCTTGGGCCTGGTACCTTCAGAGTGGAGGTGGGAATGGCTGGAGGAGCACTAGATGGCCTTGGGGTAGAATGCCTTCTGGAGCCTGGCGATGCAGACTCCTCAAAGTCGGCGCTCTCATCTGTGGAGAACAGACCCAGCAGATTGACAGGCGAGAATCGGAGCTCCTCAGCACCATAGAAACATAGAAACATAGAAAATAGGTGCAGGAGCAGGCCATTCAGCCCTTCTAGCCTGCACCGCCATTCAATGAGTTCATGGCTGAACATGAAACTTCAGTACCCACTTCCTGCTTTCACGCCATACCCCTTGATCCCCCGAGTAGTAAGGACTTCATCTAACTCCCTTTTGAATATATTTAGTGAATTGGCCTCAACTACTTCCTGTGGTAGAGAATTCCACAGGTTCACCACTCTCTGGGTGAAGAAGTTTCTCCTTATCTCGGTCCTAAATGGCTTACCCCTTATCCTTAGACTGTGACCCCTGGTTCTGGACTTCCCCAACATTGGGAACATTCTTCCTGCATCCAACCTGTCCAAACCCGTCAGAATTTTAAACGTTTCTATGAGGTCCCCTCTCACTCTTCTGAACTCCAGTGAATACAAGCCCAGTTGATCCAGTCTTTCTTGATAGGTCAGTCGCACCATCCCGGGAATCAGTCTGGTGAATCTTCGCTGCACTCCCTCAATAGCAAGTATGTCCTTCCTCAAGTTAGGAGACCAAAACTGTACACAATACTCCAGGTGTGGCCTCACCAAGGCCCTGTACAACTGTAGCAACACCTCCCTGCCCCTGTACTCAAATCCCCTCGCTATGAAGGCCAACATGCCATTTGCTTTCTTAACCGCCTGCTGTACCTGCATGCCAACCTTCAATGACTGATGTACCATGACACCCAGGTCTCGTTGCACCTTCCCTTTTCCTAATCTGTCACCATTCAGATAATAGTCTGTCTTTCTGTTTTTACCACCAAAATGGATAACCTCACATTTATCCACATTATACTTCATCTGCCACGCATTTGCCCACTCACCTAACCTATCCAAGTCACTCTGTAGCCTTATAGCATCCTCCTCGCAGCTCACACTGCCACCCAACTTAGTGTCATCCGCAAATTTGGAGATACTACATTTCATCCCCTCGTCTAAATCATTAATGTACAATGTAAACAGCTGGGGCCCCAGCACAGAACCCTGCGGTACCCCACTAGTCACTGCCTGCCATTCCGAAAAGTACCCATTTACTCCTACTCTTTGCTTCCTGTCTGACAACCAGTTCTCAATCCACGTCAGCACACTACCCCCAATCCCATGTGCTTTAACTTTGCACATTAATCTCCTGTGTGGGACCTTGTCGAAAGCCTTCTGAAAGTCCAAATATACCACATCAACTGGTACTCCTTTGTCCACTTTATTGGAAACATCCTCAAAAAATTCCAGAAGATTTGTCAAGCATGATCTCCCTTTCACAAATCCATGCTGACTTGGACCTATCATGTCACCATTTTCCAAATGCGCTGCTATGACATCCTTAATAATTGATTCCATCATTTTACCCACTACTGAGGTCAGGCTGACCGGTCTATAATTCCCTGCTTTCTCTCTCCCTCCTTTTTTAAAAAGTGGGGTTACATTGGCTACCCTCCACTCGATAGGAACTGATCCAGAGTCAATGGAATGTTGGAAAATGACTGTCAATGCATCCGCTATTTCCAAGGCCAGATGTAGGATCGTCCGCTGAGTCCGGACCCGCGCCCCCGCGCCCCCACCTTCTGGCCTCTGTGGTCTTGCCTTGGGACACGCTGCTGGCTGAGCTGCAAATGAGGTTATTAGAGGAGAAGGGGGTGCTAGGGTCACAAGGTGAGTCCAGCGATACACACAGCATATGCACGACAAAAGCACCACCGCTATCAACATCATCACAGACATCACATTTCATGACCATCAACACATTGTGCATTGCAATGATTCTCATGAGGCCAGCATTATTTATAGAACACTTTTAGAAATCATCTATCATATATTATTGTTCGGATATGAGTGGGTGTGGCATCTATTGACTTTACATCACGTAATGGTGTATACTTTACTCATGTGGCTTCACTTCAGGGTCTGCAGCTGCCTGCGTGGCCGTCGGGGGTTGCTCCCCACTAGTGCAAGCACCTGCTCCTTAATTTCAGTGATGTCGCTGATGACTGGTGGCCCCCCACCCATTCGCCTCTGCTCGGACCTATTCGTCAATAGCTTCTGCTGTAAAAGGTAACAGGACGACATGGCATAAGATAATTGCATGATATCATTGCTAGGCATTGTCACAGAGACTGATACAACACATAACCGACAGATGGAATCATGATTATTATGATAATTAGCATTCTTTACCTAAAGACGTGCACCATGACCGCAGGCTTTGAGTACAACATTCCCGGTAAAAGTGAAAGACCTCACATCTGATGATAGTCAGTCATGACTCTTACAAATCAAATTATATAAATACATAAGTACATGTATTATGTCTGTAAGCACTGTAGTAATGACTCCATGAGGCAAGGTATTGTACTTGAACTGTGGTGACCTTAGTCCATTTATTACAGCTCCTGAGTGAGGGTACAGTAAAGTGAGCTCCCTTTTATACCTGGTTACCTGTTGTGTACAGGTGACCTCTAGGTCTCCATCAGTTGCACCCTCTGGTGGTACAAGCGTAGTGTGTACAATGTGAAGATACATCCAGTAGTCTTATGTAACTGTACATTGAGTGTACAGGGAGTATACTTATGTTATACATACACAACTTCACTCTCCCCTAAGTCTTGTGCCACTGGCCTTTGCATTGTGTGCTCTGGCCCTAGACTTGAGTGCCCAAAGCCCTTGCACCTTGTCTATGCTTTGGCTAGGCTCTCTCCCCGTTGACCCCCAAGTCCTTATTGCCACAACATTGGGAAATGGTCAGCAGTGGACGGTTGGAGGTTGCAGTGGGGGTTGAGTGGATTCTGGGTGTGATCCATGTGTATCCATGGCTACATACATCCATTCCCCCCCCCCCACACACATACATAGACCATGTGTATGGCTCAACATCTGCATGTGCATACATGTACAAAAAGAACAAAAAAATACATAGGATTAATTACATCACTGTTTGGGTTCTGCAGTAGTAGAACAAGTATATTTTATAGGTAAGGTACATACGTGGTATCACAGTCTTGCCCCTGGGTTGTGTAGGTGAGGATGCTAGTTTCAGAGTGACCGGACTGTGTCCAGGTTGTTTGATGGCAGCGCTGCGCCCCCTGCCAGCTGGGTGGGCTCGGATTGCTCACCTGGCTGAGTCTCAGGGCCTTTGCCATTGCCTAGTGATGGGCAGAGCCATAGGAGAGTGTGGCCTCCCTGTCCTCCTTTGAGGGCCGCAGTGTCTCTTTGCTGCCCTTCAGCAATAGTGGGAGCTTGGTCATCCCAGGTCTTGTTGGGAAAGCTGGAGGCTGCTAGCCTCTTGCTCCCGGTACTGGCCCTGGAGGCCAGAGAAGTAGAGCCGATCAGGGGCAGGGTACCGGTAGTGGTGCCTTTGCCGTCCGCTGATCGCTGGCCCTGTAGCTGGTATGCTCCCTCTGTGTGTGGCCACGCTCCCTGGGGCATCACATTGGTCCCGGAGGCGCAGGTTACATGATCGGGTAGCCCGCTGGACCTGGGCGCTTCTGACGGGAGGTTGCCCTTGGTTTTGTCGGCATGCATGCAGAACTCGGCATCACACATCGTTACTTCATTTACTGTCATAATACATTGGTTCTGACTGCAATTGCCCGACATAACATGGTTAGTTACATTTACATACTTGAATTTGTCAATTACATCGCTTACATATGTATCACTGGCATCGCTGTATAAAGAGTGGAACTGTCCCTTTAATTGTGATTGGTTGCCAGTCTCCTTTAAGAGGGCCTTGCAATCTTTACCCCAATCCAGTTGCTTGCGGCATCACATGTTGCCCCATCAACACTGCCCCTCGTGGTCTGGCCGCCGCCATCTTTACTTCAGGCGCTTCACCTCGTGGTGCGGGCGCCATTTTCTTTCTCTCCACGAGGTAGGCTGCGGTGATCCTTTTTTCCTCACATTCTGCCACGGAAGCAGGGAAGTTGCCTTTTGCACCGATTTTCTTCCTCCGGAGTCCTGCTACTGGAGCCTGGAAGGTGAGGTCGGGTTGTTTTGGCTGGATCATCTCGCCATTGGGTTGAGTGGTCTGGGTCATCTCCACGCAGTCGAGTTGAGCGGCTGGTTTCTCAGGTGTTGTGCTGGATCCAACTTTGGGGCCGCGGTGGACGTTGATCGCTGGAGGCTGGAGGTTTTCCCAGCTCCAACGGATCTTTTTCATCCATCTTCTTCCTAGCAGCTTTGGACCATCCCCAGCAATGATCCACAAAGGTAACCTGTGCATCGCGCCGTCATGGGACACCTGGATATCCATGCTGCCAACGACTGGGATGGTGTTGTTTGTGCATGTGAGCAGCTTCACTTGGATCGGGATAATTTTAGGTCGTTCGATTGGATTGTCCCAGAGTTTCTCAAAGGCCACCTGATTCATCAGTGACTGGCTCACCCCTGTGTCCACCTCCATCGTGACTGGAACATCGTTGAGTTCCATTTTCAACGAAGAACTCTTGGTGGTGCAGGTAAACACTCGTACACCTCATCGTGGGGCTGAGCTGCCTCATGGACGCTCTCTTCATTGTCGCTGGAGTCCGGATGATAGGCCAACTCTTCATCGACTCAGTGAGTACAATTTCTCTTGCACATTCGCTGGTGGTGGCCCTTTGTGTTACAGCCTTTGCACGTATAGTCTTTGTAGTGGCACTGGTGGACCCTGTGATTTCCTCCACAGCGCCAGCATGGGTTTGGCCGGTTGGCCCCATGTGGCGGACTCAGTGTTGCGGGACTCGGGGTTCTGTTCTCTCTTCCCTGAGAGAGACTGCTTGCAGCAGCCTTCCCTCTAAAAGGCGCTAGTCAGTTCACAGTACTTGCTGGGTTAGAGTCCTGGAGGTGAGTCATCCGCTTGGAATCGCAGGCCGAGACCATGAATGACTGGCTCACGTTAACTGCCTTCTGCAGGGTGACCGTGGTGTCCGCAGAGAGCAGCCTGTAATGTCCTTACACACTACTATAAATTCACATGAGGCACATTCTGCAGACAAGGTCACTCTGTGACCTGAACCTTTATTCACAGGACCAAGGAGTGATAACCCTGCGTGGGACCTCCCTTTATATACCTGGATGACCAGGTGAGGAGTGTCTCCCACAAGTTCACCCCCTGTGGTCAAGGTGTGCATTTCTTAGGTGTATACAGTATGCAGTGTTGTTATGAAGGTAACAGTTATATGAAGGTTACATACATGACACAGCCTGTGGAGAAGGCCCTCATAGCCGATTCCAATAACGAAGATGTCCCGCAGTGCTTCGGTGAGGTGGTCACCAAAATCACACGGTGCAGTCAATCATCTGAGGTCTGCAGCATATTTTGCGATTTCTTGGCCTTCGGGCCGCCGGTGGGTATAGAACCGGTGTCTGGCTGTGAGGATGCTCTCTTTAGGTTTGAGCTATTCCTGTCTCAGCGTTATGAGCTCCGCATATGTTTTGGTTGTTGTTTTTGCTGGGGCTAGCAAGTCCCTGATGAGGCCATAGATGGTGGGCCCACAACTGCTGAGCAGGATAGCTCTGTGCTTATCAGCCAGCAAGGTCGGGTTGTCTCCTGCCAGGTCGTTCGCAATGAAAAAGTGTTCGAGCTTTCCACAAAGACCTCCCAATCTTCCCCATTGGCGAATTGTTGAAATGTGCCAAGGTTAGCCATTTTCGCGTGGAAATTCGTAATCTCGTCATCAGTTATTGTGTCTGCAAGCACTCTAGTAATGACTCCACGAGGCAGGGTATTGTACTTGAACTGTGGCGACCTTAGTCCATTTATTACAACTCCTGAGTAAGGGTACAGCATGGTGAGCTCCCTTTTATACCTGGTTACCCGTCGTGTACAGGTGACCCCCTAGGTCTCCACCAGTTGCACCCTCTGGTGGTACAAGCATAGTGTATACAGTGTGAAGGTACATCCAATAGTCTTATGTAACTGTACTCCACCATCCTGTCCTCACCGCACAGCACTGCCCCCCAGTCATCAAGATCCATGGTGTGGCCCTGGACACCGTGGACCACTTCCCATATCTCAGGAGCCTCCTATCAACAAGAGCAGGCATTGACGACGAGATCCAACAGCGCCTCCAGTGCGACAGTGCAGCCTTCGGTCGCCTGAGGAAAAGAGTGTTTGAAGACCAGGCCTCAAAACTGCCAGCAAGCTCATGGTCTACAGAGCTGTAGTAAAGCCTGCCCTCCTGTATGGCTCAGAGACATGGACCATGTACAGCAGACATCTCAAGTTGCTGGAGAAATATCACCAATGATGTCTCCACAAGATCCTACAAATCCCCTGGGAGGACAGGCGAGCCAACATCAGCGTCTTCATTCAGGCTAACATCCAGCATTGAAGCACTGACCACACTCGATCAGCTCCGCTGGGCAGGCCACATAGTCCGCATGCCAGACACGAGACTACCAAAGCAAGGAGCTCCTTCATGGCAAACAAGCCAAAGGTGGACAGCGAAAACGCTATAAGGACACCCTCAAAGCCTCCCTGATAAAGTGCAACATCCCCATTGACATCTGAGAGTCCCTGGCCCAAGACCGCCCTCAGTGGAGGAAGTGCATCCAAGAGGCGTTGAGACTCAAAGAGGGCGCTGAGCACCTCGAGTCTCAAGCCGAGAGAATGCAGAAATCAAGCGCAGACAGCGGAAAGAGCATGCAGCAAGCCAGTCCCACCCACCCCTTTCCTCAACAACTATCTGTCCCACTGGTTATAGAGTCTGTGGCTCTCGTATTGGACTGTTCAGCCACCAAAGAACTCACTTCAGGAGTGGAAGCAAGTCTTCCTCGATTCCGAGGGATTGCCTATGATGATGACATTGACTGTACAGGGAGTATACTTATATTATACATACAAACATCATGTAAATAAATGTAATACTTACTCTTGCGGATCCAACAAGGTCGTTCCATCGCTTGCGGCATTGGTTGCCCTCACGCACCTCGTTCGTTGCCGACGAGACGAGCTCTGTTATCTCGGCCCATATCATCTGGTAGGCCTTTGGGGTGGGCTTCCCACGCCCTCCCTGTGTCAAATCACCCCAGCGTGACTCGACCTCCTGCATGAGGGAGGCATTAGCCTCGTCCGAGAACCTTCTTGCTCTTTTGCGTCCTCCAATGTGCTCCTCTCCCAGCTCACTGCTCTCACCAGCATCAGTCTCCACAGTGTGCTGTGTCACCTCTTCCACTCCTTCCATTACAGGCACCAAATTCAGGAAAATATCTGGCTGGTAACAGCTACATTTTTTTGGCACAATTTGCTATAAAGCTCGAAACACTCCCTCCTTCCTCCCAAAGCAGCCACACCACACCCACATACGCCTTCACTCCCTCTTAGCTCCCTCTCTGTCTCCTATAAGCGCATGTAATGATGACCCTTGACCTCCTGAATCACAGGACTCGAGCGTTGCTATGCCGTTGCTGAGGATGGCGATACTTTACGGCAGAAGGTCAGAGAGATTTAACGTTAATGCCCATTTCAGATCGCTCGTGGTAACGCCCAATTTTTAAAATGGAGACTAGGGACTTTGAAAATGGGCGACAAGCCGGCGATCTGAAAACCCATTTTTACCACTCACGCCGGAAATAACACCCATTTTTGGGCAATCTGCACAAAAGTGTAAAATCTAGCCCAGAAGAATATAAGAAATAGGAGCAGGAGTAGGCCATTTGGCCCCTTGAGCCTGCTCCACCATTCAATAAGATCATGGCTGATCTGATCATGGACTCAGCTCCACTTCTCTGCCTGCTCCCCATAACCCTTTACTCCCTTATCGCTCAAAAATCTATCTATCTCCGCCTTAAATATATTCAATGACCCTGCCTCCACAGCTCTCTGGGGCACAGAAAGCGCAAGGGTGAAATTGAAAAGGAAATTAAGAAAGCAAAGAGGGCATGAAAAAATATTGACCATAAAGGTAACCTGTGTGTCGAGGGTGAAGACGTGGATATGGTTCTTAATGAATACTTTGTATCTGTTTTCACAAAAGAGAGGGGCGATGCAAACATTACAATCAGGGAGGTGGAGTGCGAAATATTAGATGAAATAAACATAGTGAGAGAGGAAGTATTAAGGGGTTTAGCATCTTTGAAAGTGGATAAATCCCCAGGCCCAGATGAAATGTATCCCAGGTTGTTAAGAGAAGCAAGAGAGGAAATAGCAGAGGCTCTGACCATTATTTTCCAATCATCTCCAGCAACAGGTGTGGTGCCGGATGTCTGGAGGACTGCTAATGTTGTACCGTTGTCTAAAAAGGAGAAAGGGATAGACCGAGTAATTACAGGCATGTCAGTCTAATCTTGGTGGTGGGAAAATTATTGGAAAAAATTCTGAGGGACAGGTTAAAACTTCATCTGCAAAGACACGGATTAATCAAGGACAGTCAGCATGGATTTGTTAAGGGAAGGTCGTGTCTGACTAACTTGATTGAATTTTTTGAGGAGGTAACAAGGAGGGTCAATGAAAGTAGTGCGGTTGTTGTGTATATGGATTTTAGCAAGTCTTTTGACAAAGTCCCACATGGCAGATTGGTTATGAAAGTAAAAACCCATGGGATCCAAGTCAAAGTGGCAACTTTGATCCAAAATTGGCTCAGAGGCAGGAAGCAAAGGGTAATGGTCGATGGGTGTTTTTTCACTGTTAAGCCATTTCCAGTGGGATTCCGCAGGGTTCAGTAGTAGGTCTCTTGCTTTTTGTGGTATATATCAATGATTTAGACTTAGAAACATAGAAACTATGGGCCCAAGTTTCCACATGATTTGCGCCTGATTTTTAGGAGCAACTGGTGGAGAATGGACTATCTTAGAAATCGCAATTCTACACATTTTTTTCTCTGCAGTTCTAGTCAGGTAGAACAGTTCCACTTTGGAACAGAATTTTTTCTTCAAAAGGGGGCGTGTCCGGCCACTGACGCCTGATTTCAAAGTTTCCACAGTGAAAACGTACTCCAAACTAAGTTAGAATGGAGCAAGTGAAGATTTTTGTAGAACTGAAAAAACCTGTTCTACACATTAAAAAATCAGGCGCAGGTTACAAATTAGGCGTCCAGAACGAGGTGGGGGGGGAGGGGGGGGGAAGGGAAGTCATGAAATTCTACAATAAATCCTTATTTATACTTCTACAAATATTATACAAATAAATCCAACCTGAATAAACATTTATAAGCAAAGAAAAGATTAAATAAACCATCTTCCTACCTGTGTGAAAGTGCTTCAGGCAGGGAGAATGCTGCAGTCAGCCTGAGGCGCCCGTTCTTCCCGCGGGGGGGGGGGAGGCGCCCGTTCTTTCCCGCGGGGGGGGGAGGAGGCGCCCGTTCTTCCCGCGGGGGGGGGAGGCGCCCGTTCTTCCCGCGGGGGGGGAGAGGGGAGAGGAGGCGCCCATTCTTCCCGCGGGGGGGGGAGGCGCCCGTTCTTCCCGCGGGGGGGGAGAGGGGAGAGGAGGCGCCCATTCTTCCCGCGGGGGGGGGGAGGCGCCCGTTCTTCCCGCGGGGGGGGAGAGGGGAGAGGAGGCGCCCATTCTTCCCGCGGGGGGGGGAGGCGCCCGTTCTTCCCGCGGGGGGGGAGAGGGGAGAGGAGGCGCCCATTCTTCCCGCGGGGGGGGGAGGCGCCCGTTCTTCCCGCGGGGGGGGAGAGGGGAGAGGAGGCGCCCATTCTTCCCGCGGGGGGGGGGAGGCGCCCGTTCTTTCCCGCGGGGGGGAGAGGAGGCGCCCGTTCTTCCCGCGGGGGGGGGAGGCGCCCGTTCTTCCCGCGGGGGGGGAGAGGGGAGAGGAGGCGCCCATTCTTCCCGCGGGGGGGGGAGGCGCCCGTTCTTCCCGCGGGGGGGGAGAGGGGAGAGGAGGCGCCCATTCTTCCCGCGGGGGGGGGAGGCGCCCGTTCTTCCCGCGGGGGGGGAGAGGGGAGAGGAGGCGCCCATTCTTCCCGCGGGGGGGGGAGGCGCCCGTTCTTCCCGCGGGGGGGGAGAGGGGAGAGGAGGCGCCCATTCTTCCCGCGGGGGGGGGAGGCGCCCGTTCTTCCCGCGGGGGGGGGAGGCGCCCGTTCTTCCCGCGGGGGGGGAGAGGGGAGAGGAGGCGCCCATTCTTCCCGCGGGGGGGGGGGGAGGGGAGAGGAGGCGCCCGTTCTTTCCCGCGGGGGGGGGGGTGGCGCCCGTTCTTCCCGCGGGGGGGGGAGGGGAGAGGAGACGTCCGTTCTTCCCGCGGGGGGGGGTGGCGCCCGTTCTTCCCGCGGGGAGGGGGGAGGCGCCCGTTCTTCCCGCTGGGGGGGGAGGGGAGAGGAGACGTCCGTTCTTTCCCGCGGGGGAGGGGGGGGAAGGAGACAGTGAGAAGGCTGCAAGTGCTGATGTGCTGATGGCAATGTGCTTTTATTAAAAAAATGTTCAAAAATTAAACAGCTGCAAAGAACTACAAAACTGGCCGAGTGCCAATGTTTTTTTCACACTGAGCATGCGCGAACGCTCCAACGCGCACGCGCAGCGTTGCCGGCAGGAAAAAAACGAATTTAAATAGTACCCGCCCCCTCCCACTTACAAAATCGGCGCGAGTGTAGGCTCCGCCCCCCTGGGCGCTGCGCCAGGCAGACATGGAGCTGCAGAACGCACCAGAATCGCGATTTTTTTTTAGGCGCCGTTTTAGGCGCGAAAAACGGGCACCCAGCTCGGAGGGGCGCCCGTTTTTTATCGTGTGGAAACTTGGGCCCATAGAAACTAGCTGCAGGAGTAGGCCATTCGGCCCTTCGAGCCTGCACCACCATTAAATAAGATCATGGCTGATCATTCACCTCAGTACCCCTTTCCTGCTTTCTCGCCATCCCCCTTGATTCCTTTAGCCGTAAGAGCCACATCTAACTCCCTCTTGAATATATCCAATGAACTGACATCAAAAACTCTCTGCAGTAGAGAATTCTACAGGTTAAGAACTCTCTGAGTGAAGAAGTTTCTTCTCATCTCAGTCCTAAATGGCTTACCCCTTATCCTTAGACTGTGTCCCCTGGTTCTGGACTTCCCCAACATCGGGAACATTCTTCCTGCATCTAACCTGTCCAGTCTGGTCAGAATTTTATATGTTTCTATGAGATCCCATCTCATCCTTCTAAACTCCAGTGAATACAGGCCCAGTCGATCCAGTTTCTCCTCATATGTCAATCCTGCCATCCCGGGAATTAATCTGGTGAACCTTCGCTGCACTCCCACAATAGCAAGAACATCCTTCCTCAGATTAGGAGACCAAACTGAACACAATATTCCAGGTGAGGCCTCACTAAGGCCCTGTACAACTGCAGTAAGACCTCCCTGCTCCTATACTCAAATCCCCTAGCTATGAAGGCCAACATACCATTTGCCTTCTTCACCGCCTGCTGTACCTGCATGCCAACTTTCAATGACTGATGTACCATGACAACTATGTCTTGTTGCTCCTCCCCTTTCCTAATCTGCCGCCATTCAGATAATATTCTTCCTTCGTGTTTATCCACATTATACTGCATCTGCCACGCTTTTGCCCACTCACCTAACCTGTCCAAGTCACCCTGCAGCCTCTTAGCGTCCTCCTCACAGCTCACACCACCACCCAGCTAAGTGTCATCTGCAAACTTGGAGATATTACACTCAATTCCTTCATCTAAATCATTAATGTAAATTGTAAAGAGCTGGGTCCCAGCACTGAGCCCTGCGGCACCCCACTAGTCACTGCCTGCCATTCTGAAAAGGACCTGTTTATCCCAACTCTCTGCTTCCTGTCAGCCAATCAGTTCTCTATCCACATCAGTACATTACCCCCAATAACATGTGCTTTAATTTTGCATACCAATCTCTTGTGTGGGACCTTGTCAAAAGCCTTTTGAAAGTCCAAATACACCACATCCACTGGTTCTCCCTTATCTACGCTACCAGTTACATCCTCAAAAAATTCTCGAAGATTTGTCAAGCATGATTTCCCTTTCATAAATCCATGCTGACTTGGACCGATCCTGTCACTGCTTTCCAAATACGCTGCTATCTCATCTTTATTAATTGATTCCAACATTTGCCCCACTACTGATGTCAGGCTAACCGGTCTATAATTCCCCGTTTTCTCTCTCCCTCCTTTCTTAAAAAGTGGTGTTACATTAGCTACCCTCCAGTCCATAGGAATTGATCCCGAGTCGATAGACTGTTGGAAAATGATCACCAATGCATCCACTATTTCTAGGGCCACTTCCTTAAGTACTCTAGGATGCAGACTATCAGGCTTCGTGGATTGATCGGCCTTCAATCCCATCAATTTCCTGAACACAATTTCCTTCCTAATAAGGATTTCCTTCAGTTCCTCCTTCTCACTAGACCCTCGGTCCCCTCGTATTTCCGGAAGGTTATTTATGTCTTCCTTCGTGAAGACAGAACCAAAGTATTTGTGTAACTGGTCTGCCGTTTCTTTGTTCCCCATTATAAATTCATCTGAATCTGACTGCAAGGGACCTACATTTGTCTTCACTAATCTTTTTCTCTTCACATATCTATAGAAGCTTTTGCAGTCAGTTTTTATGTTCCCAGCAAGCTTCCTCTCATACTCTATTTCCCCCCTCCTAATTAAACCCTAGTCCTCCTCTGCTGAATTCTAAATTTCTCCCAGTCCTCAGGTTTGCTGCTTTTTCTGACCAATTCATATGCCTCTTCCTTGGATTTAGCACTATCCTTAATTTCCCTTGTTAGCCACGGTTGAGCCACCTTTCCCATTTTATTTTTACTCCAGAGAGGGATGTACAATTGTTGAAGTTCATCCATGTTATCTTTAAATGTTTGCCATTGCCTATCCACCATCAACCCTTTAAGTATCACTCGCCAGTCTATTCTAGCCAATTCACGTCTCATACCATTGAATGTAGGGGGTATGATTAAGAAGTTTGCAGATGATACAAAAATTGCCCGTGTGGTTGATAATGAAGAAGAAAGCTGTCGACTGCAGGAAGATATCAATGGACTTGTCAGGTGGGCAGAATAGTGGAAAATGGAATTCAATCCGGAGAAGTGTGAGGTAATGCATTTGAGGAATACCCAATAAATGATAGGACACTGAGAAGTGTAGAGGAACAGAGGGACCTTGGAGTGCATGTCCACAGATCCCTGAAGGTGGCAGGTCAGGTAGAAAACGTGGTTAAGAAGGCATACGGGATACTTGCCTTTATAAGCCAAGGCATAGAATACAAGAGCAGGGAGGTTATGCTTGAAATGTATAAAACATTAGTTCGGCTACAGCTGGAGTACTGCGTGCAGTTCTGGTCATCACATTACAGGAAAGATGTGATTGCACTAGAGAGGGTACAGAGGATGTTGCCTGAACTGGAGAGTCTTAGCTGTGAGAAAAGATTAGATAGGTTGGAGTTGTTTTCTTTGGAACATAGAAGGCTGAGGGGAGACCTAATTGAGCTGTATAAAATTATGAGGGGCCTAGATAGAATGGATAGGAAGGACCTATTTCCTTTAGCAGAGAGGTCAATAACCAGGGGGCATCGAGTTAAAGTAGTTGGTAGCAGGTTTAGAGGGGATTTGAGGAGAAATCTTTTCGCCCAGAGGGTGGTGGGGGTCTGGTACTCAATGTCTGAAAGGGTGGTAGAAACAGAAACCCTCATAGCATTTCATCATCATGGGCAGTCCCTCGAAGCAAGGATAACTTGACATAGCATTTAAAAAGTATTTGGATATGCATTTGTAGTGATGTAACCTGCAAGGCTGCGGACCAAGAGCTGGAAAGTGGGATTAGGCTGGATAGCTCTTTGTCGGCTGGCGCAGACACAATGGGCTAAAATGAGCTCCTTCTGTGTCGTAAGTTTCTCTGATTCTATGATAACATCACCCGCTTTGCACACTGCACACATTCCAGATGCAGGGTTAATGAGCACAGGAAATGTTATGTATGTAAACATTACCAATGTGTAAGACTTGCCACCAGGGGCGCACCTGTGGGAGACCCAAGGGTTACCTGCACACCTTGGGAAAGCAGGTATAAAAGGCAGTCTACCATGCTGCTTGCTCACTCTGGAGTTACATTAAAGAGACCAAGGTCACAACAGTTTGAGCTTACAATATACAGTCTTGTGGAGATATTCTAAACGTAACAGGAAATGTCCACATAAACAAGGTTTAAGCATTGGTTAAGGATGGAACCACCTGTACACCATTTCCAGATGTTATGTCATGCTTGTTGGGATAGTCAGCATCATATTTCTTCATTTACTACATGAAATGAATTTCCTGACAGTTCTCCTAAATGGGTATCAAGGATTTGTACCTGATGGGATATGTACCAAACCATAATTAGATGTAGCAATTCTTATCCTTGACTTCTAGGTTGAATTCTAATTTAATAATCTCTTATTAATTGCTTAGTTTCATTATCAATGACATTTCCTGCTTCCAGATATAATTGCCTAGAAACTCGATGGCACTGTTTCACAAACGAGGTTGTCACTGAGCTATGTCACCTGCTGCAGCCGCAACTCCAGCCTCATACCAGGGCATGGGCAGCACTACCTGTGAATGCCAAAGTCACCGTGGCCCATAACTTTTATGCCACAGGCTCCTGTCAGAAGCACGAGACTTCATTCGCATTGCACTCCAGGATCTAAGATTGCCTTGCAGGTTCCCCATCACCATCAATAGAAAGAGATTTCACTCTCTCAATGTCTAGCTGGTTTGCGACCACAGGTTGCACATCATACAGGTCGGTGCCTGGTTTCCTGGCAGCAGTCATAACTCATTCATCATGCGACAGTCCTCTGTGCTGCCATTATTCCAACCAGGCCGTCAGGTCACAGGCTGGCTACTGGTGACAAGTGGTCATCGCCTTCAGACGTGGCTTATGACTGCTGTTATTAACTGGGATGGACGCAGAGTAAGCTGTCGGCATCCTCAAACATTCCGCTGCATGGACCGCTCAGGAGGCGCTATAACTTCACCGTTACGAGGGACCAGCCCTTGCCATCACCTGGGCAGCAAGAAGTGCAGCAGCAGGTGGAGGAAGAGCATGACCAGCATTGACCATCAGACCGACCCTTTGCTGACAGAGCCCTGAGCGGATCCAAAAGTGCTTCACATGATCCATCCCTCCCATCCCCAATGCGCCAACAGCCCTGCAATCCTCATCATCACTGTCCTTACTACCACCGTCCCATTGCTTTCCTTTAATCCAGCCTTATGGATCTTGTGCTTACTTCACTACAAATAGCAGCACCAACACCAAATCTATATAGAAAATAATTTATCCAACCTCTCAAATCCATCAGTGTCAACTATTTTACAGTAATAATTAATAATCACCCTTGTAAGCTGGTGCTTGCTAAATTGTATGATGTCGCATCTTCAGGAATACTAGACTCCTCATCCTGAAGTTGCATAGGAGCTTCCACATATTTTGAAATGAAAGAGAGGGGAAAGGATTAGTTTGTGCTGTGAAGGGAGAGCAAAGAAAGAAGTGGCTGGTGAAAGCATCTGCAGTTTGCCATACAGAATATGTAGGGCAAGATGGAAGTAAGAAGGGAAAAAAAGGATACGGTGTGAAGAAATCCTGTGCGACATCTCCTCTAGTGTTGTCAGTCAACACAGCCATAACTCTGCCCCTTCCCATGACCTGGAGGGGAAAGTGTGTAGAGACGGGCTCTGCCCTCTCCAGTGGCAGCTCATGTCGCAGATGGTGGGCGATCTTCTGCTGCAAGAAAGAGTAAGTTGTTAATGACATCCTTGTGAGGCGTTTATAAAAATTGCTTGCCATGGTCGAATAGCTCTTCTGCAGTGTGTTAGATGTGAGGTGCGGGAAAGTGAGGGTTGGAATAGTGATGAGAGTAGGAAGTGCAGAGTGAATATGAGAAGGAGGTGTAGTGAAGTGTGATGTAGTGATTGTAGGAGAGTGAAGGGAAGCAGGGGAGGGGAGTATTGTGAGTAGGGAGGCTGGAGATGGTCAAGGTGTGAGCAGAAAGTAAGAGAGCAGCATTGTTACTGTGACAACTCTGGTGAGGTAATTGAACTTCTTTAGGCATTGCAGCTATGTCCTGGGAGCTAAGCTCTTGGCATTCACTAACTCCGCCAGCGCTTCCCATTGACGATACAAGTGTTGCCTGGAGGGCTTTCTGCCCCAAGTGAGAAGATGATCTCCCTCCTGCTGTCCATCTCCTGGGAGGAGGCGCGGTTGATTTTTTTGCCATGGGATCTTTATCTGTGCTTTATTTCATGGCTATATTCATACACATTTCCCACTGCGTCAAATCAGTGCTGCACATTAACATTTGATGCCAGTTTTTCCACTGATATCTGACATTTTATTTATCCTGTTGCAGAGTAGTCTTCGCCAGCATGTGGATGTGCCTGTCAGTCAGTCAAATTGAGTTGTGATGAGACTTCTGTAAACTGAGGCTGTATCAAATCTTTCTGTGATAGCACAATGGGATGTGCAGCAGCCAGCAAGCATTCTACAAATATCATTACTATTTGGACTTTTATTAACTGTAGAAAAAGAGTGTTTGTGTGAAACATTGAGACAAAAATAAGCAGTTACTTGAAATGACACTTTCGGCCTTCAAACTGCCACCCTCCCGTGCACAAGATTTAAAACTGTCAAATCTTATTTATTTCCAGTGGGTAATTTTTTGTGGAAACTGTAACCATGTGTGGTCTATGGATACTTTCTTTTAATATACCTAAGTATTCATTTCAAATCCTTTACTTTTTCATTAAGCTGACTAATTGGCCTCATCAATTCTGTAAAATGCACAGAACAGAAACCTAGGAAGCAACGGTATAATATTTCATGTGAAAATATTTAAATTCACACAAAATGTCCTCCATCTTTAACATGGATTAACTTGCAGCCAAAAGGATGCTGGGTGCTGTAGTTCACAGCAAGATAACCCTTTGGAAGCCCATTGCTCTGCTTTGCCCACAAGGCAAGTAAAGGACCACAAGGAGTAATGTGGTTTACACTGGGTTAACAGCCAGATTTTTAATAATAATTGAAAAAAATAATATAATCTACCTTACTGGAACCAAAGTGCATGTATTAATTATATAGTAATATAGTAAATGAATTGAGATTATTTATAGTAATTTACACATGCAAATTAGATTTAGTTGCTAAATAGACTTTCCCTGCAGTTCAAAAATAATAAATCCTATCATTATGGAATTCAGAATGAATATCCAGTATACTATTCGGAAAAATCTTTTAATACATATGATAATTAGGCCTAATTAATACATGCAAATTAATGAAATTACAACTAAGATTCTCTCCTAAAAGTCAAAAATGTAAGGTACATTAATTATGCTTACAGTGATAATGCATTGATTGTGTTATTCAGGCCTAATTTACGTATGAAAATTAGGAAAATTACAAAATAAATGCTTTTCTACCTTCACCAGAAATTATCCAATTGGAGTGAAATATTCATAAATTAACCTGGAATTACCCCTTTTGGGTAACTTTTAATTAAGGTTATCATTTATATCTCAATGGATGTTGGTGAAAATGTTTGAAGGAACTCTGCAGATCATAAGCAAACTACATCACCAAAAATCTACAAATAGTCATTGTAAAAAAAATAGAGGAACTTTTGTAGCAAATTGCACTTTAAAAGATCTACAAGAGCGTTGTTCCCAGTGCTGTGAAATTTGACTCTGTCCTGACATATTAATTTATATATAAAATCAGATGACCAAACTGGCAAGTCTAAGAATTATTTAATTAATGGATCTGAGTTTTGTCTTTTCATGTTCGATGCATTTATTTGCATCCGAGGTTCTAAATCATTGGCCCGGAATTTTCTGAAAACTTGCACTGCAGTAATGGTGCACAGATTCTCCAGGAAATGATGGCGTGAGTGACTCAGGCCTTTTCTTGTGCTACACCAAAATTGTCTAGTACCCTCTGTGCCATGTATCTTGCTGGAACATTAATATTTTCATACCTCTGACCGCACCCCCCCCCCCACCAATAAAATCAATGGTGATGCCCAATTTACCGCAGTAACGCTGCTTTGATCGCCGCTGCCACTGAGACTAAACCAGAACATCACAGGTGGTGTGGCAGTGCTGTGGTTCATTGCTCCGAGATTGCTTTCCCTTAAACATAGATGTCTTTTTACTGAGCTTTGCCGTTGTATTTAGCTGATACAAAATTAATTGGCTTTTGGACATACAGAACTAGCTGGCTATAATGTTTCCTGTTAAATAGAATTGAATTTTTGTATCCATTTACTGATCTCTGGTTCCTTAACAGTGTCAATTGCTAATTTAGAATATTGATCTATGTGAAGAGCTAAGATGATTATTGGAGTTGCAGCTGCTCTGAATTTAAAGGCTGCAATATCTGAGAAATGAATGATTAAATAATTACTTCCTACATATCTTGCATTGAGTTTTTAATATATTTCCTCTGCAAAACACAGGACAGGTGCTCTGAAATGAATTTGCCCTCCAAAATCTGAAGACATCTGGAAGCCTTCGATTTGCTCAACTCCCTACAGCCACATGTGCTGCCCATACTACACCAGGAATTTTATTTCCACAACGTTAAAAAAAAAATAACCTGTCTAACAAATTTATGGTAACTTCCCAAATAACCACAGGTCAAACACGTGCTTCTATAGAGCAGAATAAAAAGTGGATAATATTGTTCAGACGATCAAGTTTGGAATTTGGAAGCAAACATCTGTCAATGGCGCCACTTCCGAATCGCCACCATCCTTGCTAAGGCATATTCCAATAAGTACACCCACAAATTTTGCCGCAAAGTCCTCACTGGAGGATTGGGTTGCTCTACGGTCGAACTCATGGTGTTCGGAATCAAATGTGCCAATCCAGCAAATTCTGCTCCATTGTTTTATTTAGCAAAGTCATATGGAAACAATAATTTTAATTTAGCATTCTGGGACTTGCAGGAAATGCTACTAATTCACATCAAAGGTAAACCCAGACCAGCCTTTTTTAAAAAAGTGCAGTGGAAAGGCTAATGTCTTGCTATTGTGATACATGAGCATTGATGACAATGATTTGAACTAAGCAATGCAAGCAGTGACTTACTGCTATGCACTAAAGAGCACTTCACCTCTTGGTGCCTCGTTTTAGGAGGGATAAAAATCAAAGCCAAATTACACATGGTCAGGCAAATTCACTTCAATTTTCCCCAATGCCATTTTTTGGCGTATTGCAAGAGTTACGCTCGTTTTTTTTGGGCTCCGACTACTCCAAAAAAACAACTTGCAAGTTTCCTTGTTCTATTTTTTGAAATTGCTGTGCAGCCTATCCTTTAGCTTCGGGGGATGGAGCCTGATGTCTGCGCCGAAAGAAACGATGCCCCCCCACTTTCTGCGCAAGCGCCCCCAAAAAATGAAGTTTTTTACATGACTGCTATGGGCGCGAATTTAACCATTTTTAAAGAGCCAGTTGTGCGTGAGAACTTTAGTTCTCAGTGGAAAAATCGGAGCTGCAATACAATATGCAACGCGGCTCAAGGACCAAGAATTTCTTACAGGATGAAGTGGAGCCACTAGTTACTGTAATTGAGGCCAAATGGCACAAGCGGGACATCAGCAAAGGTCACATAAAAGTTTCACCAAAGAAATGAAGAAATGTTGGAATCAACTTGCAGAAGATTACTGTACAATGGTGACCACCCCTAGGTCTGGAGGCCAGTGCAAAAAGAAATGGCAGGACCTTAGTCAAGTAGTTAATGGAAGTAATATTTCAATTTATTCACTGGAATTGCAATTGTAAATGTGACTATCTGTATATGTCCCACCCAGCAAAAAGACACCCTCTCTAAAAAGTTTTATTTTCATCCTTGCAGTGGAAGGTGGCAGACCACAAAAGGGAAAGAACTCGAACAGGAAGAGGCCCAGCAAATCTGCACCCACTGACACCCTTGGAAGAGAGGGCCGTTGCTTTGATGGGTCCTGCCTGGAAAAAAGCAATCAGTACTGCACAAACGGGGCCCACACTCGAGGGAGAGGGTAAGTCCTGCAAATTCCACAGTCTGGCTTTGCTAAATGTTAAATACTGAGCGGGCTAGCCATGCTTCGGTTCCTGGGGATGTCTCCGTCAGCTACGCTTCAGTTGATGCAATGTGCTATCATTCATCGTGATCCTTCAAATGAGCCTGCTGCCTGTGCTGTGTGAGCCTACTCATGCCCCTCACCCTGCCCCCTCCTCTGCTGCTAACCATTTGTCTGTTCTGTTATATTTTGCAGAACTTGAGGCCAACCCTGATGAGGCTGAAGCCGATGCAGAAGAAGATTCAGACGCGGTCGAGCCTGAATAGGAGAACATCATCCAATCCCACCTTCCAGACCAAGATGGATGAAGCCCCCACTGTTGTACTCACTCTGGAGGAGGTACAGGTACCACCCGTTGAGGTACCAGATCCTTTCCTGAGTGGTATGAGTGTTGCTGGGACATTCCATGGTTTCCCACCGTTCAAGGCTACGTCCCAGTGGGATGCAGCGAGCCACACCCAGGGCCCCACCGTCCGAGGCTGCAGGTCCTAGTGGGATGCAGCGAGGCACACCCAGGGCCCCACTGTCCAAGGCTGCGGATCACAGTGGGATGCAGCGAGCCACACCCAGGGTGAGAAGGGGAAGGAGAGCTTAACAGCACTCTCCTGAGGTGCAGGGTCTATCAGATGTGGTTCAGATTATGGCAATGAGTGCGGAGAGCATTGACCTTACACGATCACTCTTGGACACCATCAGTGAGGTGAGTGATGAGGTATCGAGACTGTCGGAAGAAGTAACAACACTCTCACGAGAAATGGGAACACTGTCCGGGAACATGAGGGAGGGAATGTCGCAGGCAGCTGATACACTCTCGGTGCACATGAGGGAGGGAATGTTGCAGGCAGCTGATACAATGTTAGTGCACATGAGGGAGGGAATGTCGCAGGTAGTTGAGACACTGTTGGTGAACATGAGGGAGGGAATCTCGCAGGTAGCTGATACACTGTCGGCAAACATGAGGGAGGGAATGTTGCAGGTAGTTGAGACACTGTCAGACAAATGAGGGAGGGAATGTCGGAGTTAGCTGCTGCAATAAGGGAACGCGCCCAGACCCCGCGGCCATTGACAGAATCAACTGCCACTCCCACTCCAATCCCCAGACCAGCCTCTGAAGAGGCCCAAGCCGGGCCTTCCACGTTACCACCTGCCACGCCCCCCATCAAGAAGTACACATTACCCGAGATGCTCAAAAGAATAAGCTTGGTACCAACCCGAGAAACGCTGCGCCATCGTTTGAGTTGATTCTATGAATGGCCGTGGGGTCTGGGAGTGTTCCCATATTGCAGCAGCTAACTCCGACAGCAGCTAAAGCCGAGCCCCGAGCCCCTGTGTCTGGGCAAGGGAGCGATTCTGCCGGCCGACACTCCGACCCTTGAGCCCGGTGAGGAGACATTCGGTGGTGGCATGATACTTTGAAAAAAATCCAAAATGAAAGAATTGCATTAGACTTCAATTTTCTCCGTTTTGAGCTTGAAAAAAATTAAGCTTCATGATGCATATTTAATGTCTTCTTGACTCCCTCCAAAACTTGTCATAAAAACAATGGTGTCTTTCTGCGCCGATTTTTTAATGAGCGCTGGTTTTTCTTAAGTGCCCAGAAGGTTTTTTGGGAGTGATCACATACGCCATCCTCGGAAAAATGTAAGTTGGCCAAACATGCATAAATCTGAAAAACTGGCGCAGACATCAGTTACCCAAAAAAATACTAACCTAAAAAATCATAACTAGCTGAGCTATGGTAACGCAGAAACTTCGGGGAAACTTGGATATTTTAATTTACGCCAAAAAAAGCGGCGCATGCCAACAAGACGGCACAGATAACTGGGAAAAATTGAGCCCCATATCTTGTCTGCATCAATCACCCGTAGTTTACTTTTTGCTGATGCTATTTCCCCCAGCACTGGGAGCCTTTAGTAACACCATGAATAAGCTTTAACCGGCATCTCCATGAAAGCTGCTTGCTTCTGTTTATGCTGCCATTTTTTTTCATTCACAGGATCTGGGCGTCACTAGCAAGGCCAGTATTTATTGCCCATCCCTAATTGCCCTTGAGAAGGTGGTGGTGAAAGTAATGATTGGAAAATATTTATGTGTATTTCAGAAACCTTTTCTCACTCAATCTACCTCAACAGGATAAAACTGAGTCCTGAGAGGCAGGAACAAAGAACAGGATCCTCTTTTCTGCTTACCCAATCACAATACCACGACAGATCGATGTTTGCAGCTAACAACCTCCTTACAGAAATCAGTGCCTAAATTTTGGAACAGTGATTGGGTTCCTTTTTATGATTAAATGTGTGATACATTTTCAGCTTAAGCTTCCTATGAAATGAATATTCATATGAATAGGGATGTGCAAGCTACAACTGTCATGACTAAAGACGTGACCCATGATATCAAATATTTCCACACACTTATTTGACATGAATTGCAATTTTCTAGTTGAATAAACACAAATGCTATGTTCAGAAACAAACATCTAAGTTAGCACAGCTCTATATTGGCCCAGTGTAATTACATTGGTAGAGTCTGGATGTGTTCTGACATCTGGGCCACTGATTCACTCATCCCAAAATGAATTGCAGTCAAATGGTTTTATGACAGCCATTAACAGATCGCCACAGTTACAGATGCAAAATTAAACCTTCAAACCAGTTCTGTATTAGACTATGTGTGTTTTTCTACTAACCCACTGGAATTCGCATCTGGTTCCAGGAAGCTGTTGAGATCAACCAATCAGTAACGATAATTGCTGCTATCTTATAAGTAAGCTCTGCCAACTGAACTTGCTCAGCTCCACACTGAATATACTGTCAGCTGATTCAGAGCAATTGTACGCTGATTGTGGAAAAGAAAATGGAACAAAACCCAGCAGCAGGCTGAACTCGTTGAAACAGAAATTGCCATGGTCTCTATGCACTAAAATGATTGCTCACACATTTTTCAAACATATCAGAGTTAAATGTGTGGGAGGCAGAGGTTTCACATCATGGGGCACTGGCAGCAGTACTGGGGCACTGCCAGCAGTACTGGGGAACGAGGGAGCTCTTCCTCTGGGACGGGCTGGGACCAGTGTCCTGGCAAATCAAATAACTTGGGCAGTAGATAGAACTTTAAACTAATGAGGAGGGAAACGGGTGGCAGGATTCAGGCAAGGGTAAATTCAAAAGCAGTAAGAGAAATGTCAAGACTCTAGAGCAGAGTGGTGATTTGGGTAAAAATAAGCAGAGTAGGGGTAGAAGGGATAGAGAGCTTAACAAAGGTAATAGGCCATTAAAGACTAAGGTGCCATCAGGGAAAAATAGAAAAAAGTCAAAGCTAAAGACACTATATCTGAATGTGCATAGCATTCAAAACAAAATAGATGAATTAGGAGCACAGATAGAAATAAAAGGGTTTGATCTAATAGCCATTACGTGGTTGCAGAGTGACCAAGGTTGGGAACTAAATATTCCAGGATACTTGACTTTTAGAAGAGATAGGCAAAATAGAAGGGGGTGGGGAGTAGTCCTGGTAATAAACAATGGGATAAAGACAGTGGAGAGAAATAATCTTAGCTCGAAAAATCAAGATGTAGCATCGCTTTGGGTGGAGCTAAGAAATACAAAGGGGCAGAAAACACTAGGGTGGGAATAATGAATAGGCCCCCTAACAGCAGCTGTAGTGTAGAAATTAGAGGTGCATGTAACAAGAGCAATACAGTAATCATGGGGGACTTTAATTTTCATATAGATTGGGCAAACAAAATTTGCAATAATACTGCAGAGGACGAGTTAATTGAATGCATTCAAGATAGTGGCCATAAATTGTGACCTCTCCGGGTGTGTACAATGAGCGCACACACTGGAAGAGGCCCTGAAAGCTCTGTGTTTAGGCGCGCGAAGTGCATGCACCTAAACCCGTCACTTGTGATCTGCCAAAATTTCTTTAAACAGATCCAACGCATTCGAAAGTAAAGAGCTTTCGCGGCGGAGAGTTGGGCTCAACTCCTGCCCAGTGAATGTCCTGAAAACTCTTACGCCTGGAAAGAGTTTTAAAAGATAGAAACATTTAATTTTATCACTAATTTTTATATTAAAAACTCTGTCCATTAAGGTAAGTTTATTTTTAACCCTATTATAACATATTGGGGATCTCATAGAAACGTTTAAAATTCTGACGGGTTTAGACAGGTTAGATGCAGGAAGAATGTTCCCAATGTTGGGGAAGTCCAGAACCAGGGGTCACAGTCTAAGGATAGGGGGTAAGCCATTGAGGACTGAGATGAGGAGAAACTTCTTCACCCAGAGAGTGGTGAACCTGTGGAATTCTCTACCACAGAAAGTTGTTGAGGCCAATTCACTAAATATATTCAAAAAGGAGTTAGATGTAGTCCTTACTACTAGGGGGATCAAGGGGTATGGCGAGAAAGCAGGAATGGGGTACTGAAGTTGCACGTTCAGCCATGAACTCATTGAATGGCGGTGCAGGCTTGAAGGGCCGAATGGCCTACTCCTGCACCTATTTTCTATGTTTCTATGTTTTCTATGGTCCTGAAATTCCGGCCAGAGGCTTCCTTTGAACGAACACCTCTGACCCAAAATTTTTTTGCGAAAGTACCTGGTGGTCCCAGAGGCACCTTCGATCCTAGTCTGAGGCCTTCTTTTCCCGCGCATCTCAGTGCGCCCCTGTCTTCGAGGTACAGACGGAAAAGCTGGAGTCACGTGGACCTGAACAACCAATCACGGTACAGTATTCTCATTGATAGTAATGGGAACTCCAATTCTATGAGTTCCCATTACTATCAATGAGAATAACTCCCTAAAACACGCAAACATAACATAATAAATAAAAAAAACACCTCACATATTTAAAATTAATTGAAATTAAAGTTATTTGAATGTTTTAGAAATCAAAAAATATTTTTTGGATTTCTTTTTTAATGTATTTTAATAGGATTTAAAATAAACTTACCTTAATGGAGAGGGTTTTTACTATAAAATGTGTGTTTAAATTAAATTTTTATGTGTTTTAAAATTCTTATGCTGGTAAAAAGTAGACTATGCGCCTGCTTTTACCAGCCGTAAAAGTTTCAAGGACATTCGCTGGGTAAGGGATGGGTAAATAGCCCAATCTCACCCGCGCGAATGTCCTGGCTAAGAGGATTTGTTCCATCTGTCAAGTGAAAACTTGACAGATCGGAAAACTGACTTTTGCGAGGCCTCGCCGGGTCTGTACACACTCCGTACGGACCCAGCAAGGCCGGGATTTCACGCCCATTAAAAAAAAATTCAAAAAAAAAAATTTTTTCTAAAACATTTAATTTAATTCAATTTCAATTCATTTTAAATATGTTGGGTGTTTTTTAAATTTATGTATTGTGTTTCTGTATTTTTGGGGCTATCCCCATTCATAATAATGGGAGATCTGCACAAATGGAACTCACCATTACTATCAATGAGAATACTCCATGTACATTATTGGTCCGGTCCACATGATCCCAGTGTTGCGCCTACGCTAATGGGATACGTGGGCCTCTGTGCAGGCCTGCGCATCTAGGCCTTGGAGCCTTTGGACTGGATTTTCGGCTTTTTACGTTTTCGCCCATTTCCAGGTGCAATTCGTGGTGGAGCTAAAAATTTAGCACCTGGTTAACATTAGCTCCAGAGCGAGGAACCTTTGCCGAATGAAAGTTCACGAGATGTATTAGCGTTAACTTCGGCATTGCACGACAGACTTTGTGCACCAGAGCCAAAAGTTCCGGCGCTGGTGCAATCTGCCGTTCTGCGCATGCGTAATTTTTTTTTCCAGCGCTTTTGGTCTGGTCTCCTGTCGCAAACGCTAATGCAGGGTGCGGCCGTGGCCGCGACCATGCGCAGTACACCCGGGGCTGAATCAGCCATTTCACATTTGGATTTTGATGATGGAGGAGGGTGATTCCAGACAGCGTGCCAGTCAATTCAGCCACGAGGCTAATCAAGCTCTCGTGGGGGCTGTGGAAAGAAGATGTCAGGAGTTACATCTTCAGGGTGGTTCTAGACCACTACCATCGATACTTAAAAGGATTTGGATGGAGATGGCAGAGGAAGTCTCTGCCTTGGACACTGTGGTCAGGACTGGCACACAGTGCCGAGAGAAGTTTAATGATCTGACAAGGTTCGTCGGAGTGAGTACAATTTTACTTCATGCACTCCTTCATTACTTCAATTATAAATCTGACACACTATTTGTTCTCATGCTGTTGGTGTCTCTCAGCACTCTCTGGGTTGCCTCCTAAAATGCATGACACATAGGTAGGCTTAGTTCAGCATCCTATTTGCCATGAATGATCTTTACACATTAAGATTGCTTTTTGAGATCTCATAAGATGGCTCCCCACTTCGATGTCCTCCTGATGAACCATGTGCAACTTCCACGGCCGTTAAACCGAGGACTCTATTACATTCAGACAGTATGGTATAAGTGCTTTGGTGACTATCTGTGCCACAAGAGCAGATGGACCCTCTTGTAACCATTCCCATTTTCATCTTTGCAGGCGAAGGAGTTTCATAATCGTCGCAAGCAGGTGCGGACAGGCGGCGATCCGCCTCAGACCCTGCCACTCACGGACAATGAGGACAGAGTGGCAGGCCTTATCGGCGACACTGTTCGGATATTGAGGATAAGCACTGCACACTCCCTAGCATGGGTTGGGGCAATATCCTCGAAACATAGAAACATAGAAGACCCTTCGAGCCTGCACCGCCATTTAATAAGATCATGGCTGATCATTCCTTCAGTACCCTTTTCCTGCTTTCTCGCCATACCCCTTGATCCCCTTCACCGTAAGAGCCATATCTAACTCCCTCTTGAATATATCCAGTGAACTGGCATCAACAACTCTCTACGGCAGGGAATTCCACAGCTTGACAACTCTCTGAGTGAAGAAGTTTCTCCTCATCTCAGTCCTAAATGGCCTACCCCTTATCCCAAGACTATGTCCCCTGGTTCTGGACTTACCCAACATCGGGAACATTCTTCCTGCATCTAACCTGTCCAGTCCCGTCAGAATCTTATATGTTTCTATGAAATCCTCTCTCATCCTTCTAAACTCCAGTGAATAAAGGCCCAGTTGATCCAGTCTCTCCTCATATGACAGCCCAGCCATCCCTGGAATCAGTCTGGTGAACCTTCGCTGCACTCCCTCAATAGCAAGAACGTCTTTCCTCAGACTAGGAGACCAAAACTGAACACAATATTCCAGGTGAGGCCTCACTAAGGCCCTGTACAACTGCAGTAAGAGCTCCCTGCTTCTATATTCAAATTCCCTAGCTATGAAGGCCAACATACCATTTGCCTTCTTCACCGCCTGCTGTACCTGCGTGCCCACTTTCAGTGACTGATGAACCATGACATCCAGGTCTCGTTGCACCTCCCCTTTTCCTAGTCTGCCGCTATTCAGATAATATTCTGCCTTTGTGTTTTTGCCCCCAAAATGGATAACCTCACATTTATCCACATTATACTGCATCTGCCATGCATTTGCCCACTCACCTAACCTGTCCAAGTCACCCTGCAGGCCTCTTAGCGTCCTCCTCACAGCTCACACCGCCACCCAGTTTAGTGTCATCTGCAAACTTGGAGATATTACACTCTATTCCTTCATCCAAATCGTTAATATATATTGTAAAGAGCTGGGGTCCCAGCACTGAGCCCTGCGGCACTCCACTAGTCATTGCCTGCCATTCTGAAAAGGACCCGTTTATCCCGACTCTCTGCTTCCTGTCTGCCAACCAGTTCCCTATCCACGTCAGTATATAACCCCCATTACCATGTGCTTTGACTTTGCACACCAATCTCTTGTGCGGTACCTTGTCAAAAGCCTTCTGAAAGTCCAAATACACCACATCCACTGGTTCTCCCTTGTCCACTCTACTAGTTACATCCTCAAAAAATTCAAGAAGATTTGTCAAGCATGATTTCCCTTTCATAAATCCATGCTGACTTGGACCAATCCTGTCACCGCTTTCCAAATCCGCTGCTATTTCGTCCTTCATGATCGATTTCAACACCTTCCCCACCATCGATGTCAAGCTAACCAGTCTATAATTACCCGTTTTCTCTCTCCCTCCTGCAGTGTCTCTGGACTAGGGTTGGGGCAATGTCCTGCTGTGTCTCAGGACTAAATATAATGGAGTAGTGGTGGTCCTTTAAATGAGCCTGTGCTATGTGACCTTCCTCATGTCACCCTGCCCCCTCCCCTGCTGCTAACCACTCGTCTGTTGTTTTCTACTTCCAGATGACCAGTCGCATCCCTCAAGGGACCGCTCCATGTCAGGCCATCGTCTGGGGGAGGAGGAAGAGGAGGATACCGATAAGCCGACTCCTGTGCAACATCATTCGACCCTGGCTCCACCACCAGCACTCAGCTCCTCTGAGGACGACCTGACGTTCTTGGGGTTCGAGGAATCCGAGGCTCCTGGGACCAGTGATGTACAGTAACGCAGTGCAGGGGTTGAATCCCACAAGCCATCTCTCTGGAGGGTGAATCCGCAAAGTCGGTCTGCTGACAGATAGACAGACGTGGAAAAGGACATGGTGGGAATGTCCAGGGAAAGCGTCCAAATCAGCTGTCAGCTCCTTGATGTCTTGGGTAGGATTCCCGCGAGCATTGACAGTATCAAAGTGACCATTACGGAGGTAGGGCCGCAGATTGTCAATGCGAGCCATGATACCAGCGAAGTCATCAATGCCCACACGAGGCTGGTGGCCTCCAACAGTGATACTGGAGTCCCGGAGACTGTGGCGTGAGCCCTAGCAGAATATGGCATATCACAGGCACAAGATCTGCTTCAGTTGGGCAGGTGATGCAGTCCATGCCTGCCTCCATACTCTCTGCGTTCCCCACTGTCACACGGGGAAGTGACAGTTCCGAAGCAGGCCAGCAAGGTGCTCCGGTTGCTAGGGACCAGCCCGTCGGCGATGGAGTGGCTCCAGGGATATGGGAGGCGGTGTCATTCCTCTGGATGACAGCATTCCGCCTCCTTCCACTCAGTCGCCAACCAAGCATCAGCGACAGTTGTCATCCAAACCACCTGTGACTGGCGATGCCGATGAAGAGGCTAGCCAGTCAGAAGCTGGGCTTTCCACGCCACGAGCTGGTCCAGTGCATCCCCAGACGCCATCTCTCCCCCTAACACAGCAGCACTCTGGCAGCTTTACTGCACGCCATCTTGGTACCACTTTGATTAGGAGCCGCAGGCAAGGAAGGGTGATGAAGGGAAGGGGGTCAAAAGACGGTGGGAAAAAGTAGTGAGGCAGGAATTGATGTTGCTGGATTATGTTGTTGATATTGGATGCATCGTATGTTTTACGTTACAGTATCATTATGTTACAGTATCACACTGAATTATATTGTTGATGCTTGATGCTGGATTATGTTCAGATAATGTTGTTGAATTATCACACTGCTGGATAAAGCTCATTTTATTTTATTTAAGTCTCACAATGAAGGTTACAAAGTTTACAATGTTACAATGTTCAATAATTTTTTTCTTTACCATAACCATTTCTGTGTTGTGGCTCATTTGCAGAGAATAAGAGGGGGAATAGTCAACATGGTGGGATAGAGTGGCCAGGCAACGCTCAAACGTGCCGTTCACTCTTCAAGCAAAGCATTCACTTATGAGCTGCCGACGTAAGGCTTTTGCGGCGGCAAAATCTCCACATGCCTCCCCTGGTGGTGGTGGTGTGGTGGTATGGGTTCCTTGCTATGCTCCTCTACTCATCTTCCTACTTGTCCTTCTCCTCCACCCCCCTTCTCCTGAGCTGGTCCTGCAATCCCCATTAGCAATTTCTGTCCCCTCATGATGGCTAAGTTGTGTAGCATGCAGCCCACCATAATGAACTCAGAGACCTACTAAGGGGAGTATTGTAGGCAGGCTCCAGAGTGGTCCAGACATCGGATGTGCTGCTTGAGCACTCCAATTGTCTGTTTGACGATGGTGCGTGTGGCTGCATGGCTCTCATTATAGCAATGCTCAGCTTCTGTCCGCGGGTTCCGGCGGGGGGTCATGAGATAGTGGTGTGGCCGTAACCTTTGTCCCCGAGCATCTAGCTCTGGCCTTGTGGTTGACGCTGGAACATGCGTGAGACTCTGCTCTCTCGCAAGATGAAAGCATCGTGGATGCTCCCTGGATATTGGGCATTGATTACCATGATGCGCTGAGTATAGTCACAGACGATCTGTACATTCATGGAGTGGAATCTCTTTTCAGTTTTGAAAAACCTCTGGATTCTGTAAAGGTGTTCGCAGGGCGATGTGCATACAGTCAAGGGCACCCTAAACCTTGGGGAAGCCAGAAAATTATCCAAAACCTATAGCCCTCTCATTTAGGATCTCGTTGGTCATTGAGAAGTTTATGAAGTCCATTCTGCATGCATATTGTGCGTTAGTCACCTGGCGAATGCAGCAATGTGTAGCGTGATACGAGATGGAGCATATGTCCCCCGCTAATGCATGAAAGGAGCTGGAGGCATAGAAGGCACAGTCACCTTAACCTCGACGAGCAGTCCTGTTGCCACTGGTACGCTGTACGTCTGCCTGTAAGAGCTGGCATATCTCTGTCAGCACTTCTTTTCGGAAGTGCAACCTTCTAACACACTGTGCCTCAGAGAGCTGGAAGGATGTTTCCTGTAAACTCGTGGTGGAGTAAGGCCTCTTCCCCATATGTCTGTGACCGCTTCAATTATGTTGCAAACAATAAACCTTCTTCCAGCTCAAAGCCATATGAATATAGCAGCCAGGATTACTGGCTCCCAACATAGCCCCGTCTTTTAAAATGTCCTTAAATGTCCTTTAAAACAAACTAGAAACTGACATAAACTTCACAATGAAAAGTATGCAGTAACACATCGTTCCTCTCCCAATCCTTTAATCACTCAGAACTGCAACTTTCTCCTTCACTTTCACATGGCGCCGTTAGCGCCTGGTGTGCCCTGGGTCCGTCTGTTTTTTCTGGGCAGGTTCTCGGACGGACACTAAATCGGGTGAAATGCTCGAAAGTTCAGCCGGGGCAGTAGCGCAGTGATGTACGATGATTTACGTCATTCCAACGGTCAAAACAGCGGCAGGCGGTAAATTTTAGCGCCGCCACAAAACATTGGCGAGAGTTCCACCAGGGTGCAAAATCTTGTGCGCCTCATTTCATGACTTAAAAAATAATTTTTGCGCCTCACAAAGGCTCTAATTGGGGTGCAAATCAGCCAAAAATTCAGCCCAAAGCGTTCTTTCCTCCAGGACAACTAGGTCATTTTGTAATTTTTTTTGCAGTTGGAGGCATCCACCCGTGGGAAGCCTCTGACCGCAATTTCTGGGCCTGTTTTCTAGATCAGTATGTCAAGGAACCAAGTAGTGAACAGACTTTTTTAGATCTAGTATTTTCTTTTATTCATTCAAGGATGGTGTGTGATTTGGAGGTGATGGAGTTCCCATGTGCCTACTGCCCTTGTCCTTCTAGGTGGTAGAGGTCGTGGGTTTAGGAGGTGCTGCCGAAGAAGCCTTTGCGAGTTGCTGCAGTGCATTTTGTAGATGGTACACACGGCAGCCGCGGTGTGTGGTGGTGTAGGGAATGAATGTTGAAGGTGGTGGATGGAGTGCCAATTAAGTGGGCTGCTTTGTCCTGGATGGTGTCAAGCTTCTTGAGTGTTGTTGGAGCTGCACTCATCCAGGCAACTGGAGAGTATTCCATCACACTCCTGACTTGTGCCTTGCAGATGGTGGAAAGGAGAGCCAGGAAGTGAGACACACACCACATAATACCCAGCCTCTGACCTGCTCTTGTAGCTAGGGTATTTATGTGGCTGGTCCAGTTAAGTTTCTGGTCAATGGTGACCCCCAGGATGTTGATGTTGGGAGATTCAGCCATGGTAATGTTGTTGAATGTCAAGGGGCGGTGGTTAGATGCTCTTTTGTTGGAAATGGTTATTGCCTGGCACTTATGTGGCGTGAATGTTACTTGCCACTTATCAGCCCAAGCCTGAATGTTGTCCAGTATCTTGTTGCATGAGGGCATGGACTGCTTCATTATCTGAGGAGATGTGAATGGAACTGAACACGGTGCAATCATTAGCAAACATTCCCACTTCTGACCTTATGATGGAGGGAAGGTCATTGATGAAGCAGTTGAAGATGGTTGGGCCTAGGACACAGCTCTGAGGAATGTCTGCAGCGATGTCCTGGGGCAGAGATGATTGGCCTCGAACAACCACAACCATCTTCCTTTGTGCTATGACTCCAGCCAGTGGAGTTTTCCCCTCTGATTCCCACTGACTTCAGTTTTACTGGGGCTCCTTGATACCACACTCGGTCAAATGCTACCTTGATGTCGAGGGCAGTTACTCTCAACTCACCTTTGGAATTCAGCTCTTTTGTCCATGTTTGGACCAAGGCTGTAATGAGGTCTGGAGCCAAGTGGTCCTGGTGGAACCCAAACTGAGGATCGGTGAGCAGGTTATGGGTGAATAAGTGCCGCTTGATAGCACTGTCAATAACACCTTCCATCACTTTGCTGATGATTGAGAGTAGATTGATGGGGAGATAATTGGCCGGATTGGATTTGTTCTGCATTTTGTGGACAGGACATACCCGAGCAGTTTGCCACATTGTTGGGCATATGCCAGTGTTGTAGCTGTACTGGAACACCTTTGCTAGAGGCGCAACTAGTTCTGGAGCACATGTCTTCATCATGACAGCCGTATGCTGTTGGGGGGCATATAGCCTTTGCTGCATCCAGTGAATTCAGCCGTTTCTTGATATCACATGGAGTAATCAAATCGAATTGGCTTCTGTGATTGTGGGGATCTCAGGAGGAATCTGAGATGTATCATCCACTTGACACTTCAGGCTGAAGATGGTTGCAAATGCTTCAGTCTTGTCTTTTGCACTTGCATGTTGGACACCAACATTATTGAGGATGGGGATGTTCATGGAGCCTCCTCCTCCCATCAGTTGTTTAATGGTCCACCACCATTCACAATTGGATGTGGCAGAACTGCAGATCTTTGATTGTTTAGCATGCATGTAGTCCTGTGTTGCAGCTTCCCCAGGTTGGCACCTCATTTTTAGGTATGCCTGGTGCTGCTCCTGGCATGCTCTTCCACACTCCTCATTAAACCAGAGTTGGTCCGCTGGCTTGATGGTCATGGTAGAGTGAGGGATATGCCGGGCCATGAGGTTACAGATTGTGGTGGAATACAATGCTGTTGCTGATGATGACCCACAGCGCCTCGTGGATGCCCAGATTTAAGCTGCTAGATCTGTTCTGAATCTATCCCATTTAGCACGGTGGTAGTGCCACACAACATGATGGAGGGTGTCCTCAGCATGAAGACGGGACTTTATCTCCACAAGGACAGTACGGTGGTCACTGCTACCAATGCTGTCATGGACAGGTGGATCTGCGACAGGTAGATTGGTGAGGACGAGGTGAAATAGGTTTTTCCCTCGTGTTGGTTCTCTCACCACTTTTGCAGGCCCAGTCTGGCAGCTGTGTCCTTTAGAACTAGGCCAGTAGTGGTGCTACCGAGCCACTCTTGGTGAGAGACATTGAAGTGGTCTGTCCGGTTTTATTCTTATTATTATATTTTTGTAGCGGTTTGTTACAACTGAGTGGCATGCGAGGCCATTTCAGAGGGCAATTAAGAGCCACGCACATTGCTGTGGGTCTGGAGTCACATATAGGCTAGGTAAGGTAAGAACAGCAGATTTTCTTCCCGAAAGGACATTAGTGAACCAGATGGGTTTTTACGACAATCCAGTAGTTTCGTGGTCACCATTACTGATACGAGCTTTTTATTCCAGATTTATTTAATTAACTGAATTTAAATTCTGCAGCTGCCGTGGTGGGATTTGAACTCACATCTCCAGATTATTAGTCCAGGCCTCTGGATTACTTGTCCAGTAACATAACCACTGTGCTACTGTTTCCTTAATTATTGCATTATTCCCTTAATTATTTCAAGGATCTATCCTTGGCCATATCCTATTTTTCAACTATATGCTACCCTTTGGCGACATCATCCGAAAACTCAACGTCAGTTTCCACATGTTGCTGACGACATCCAGATCTACCTCACCACCACTTCTCTTGACCCCTCCACGGTCTCGAATTCGTCAGACTGCTGGTCCGACATCCATTACTGGATGAGCAGAAATTTTCTCCAATTAAATATTGCGAAGACCGAAACCATTGTCTTTGGTCCCCGCCACAAACTGCGTTCCCTAGTCACCAACCCCAGCATCTCCCTAGCATCTGTCTGAGGCTGACCCAGACTGTTCGTGACCTAGGTGCATATTTGACCCTCGAATGAGTTTCTGACCACATATCCGTGGCATAACTAAAACCGTCTATTTCCACCTCCGTAACATTGGCCGTCTCCGCCCCAGCCTCAGCACATTTGCTGCTGAAACCCTCATCCGTGTCTTTGTTACCTCTAGACTTGACTACTCCAATGCACTCCTGGCTAGCCTCTCAAATTCTACCCTACATAAACTTGAGGTCATCCAAAACTCGGCATCCTGTGTCGTAACTCGCACCAAGTCCCGTTCACCTCTGTGCTCACTGATCTACATTGGCTCCCGATTAAGCACTGCCTCAATTTCACAATTTTCATCCTTGTTTACAAATCTCTGCATAGCCTCGCCCCTCCCTATCTCTGTAATCTCCTTCAGTCTCCCTAAGCTCTGGAACTCCCTCCCTAAACCTCTCCGCCTCTCTACCACTCTTTCCTCCTTTAAGACACTCCTTAAAACCAATCTCGTCATCTGCTGTAATTTCTCTTGATGTGGCTTGGTGTCAAATTTTTTTTTGTCTTATAACACTCTCGTGAAGCGCCTTGGGATGTTTTACTACGTTAAAAGCACTATATAAATACAAGTTGTTGTTGTTGTTGTTATTATTATTATGCAATGAGACAGGGTTAAGTAATAACTTTGTCATAAAAGAGCTTCTGAGGAAGAGTGATTATAATATGATAGAATTGTATATTGAGTTTGAGATTGGTTTAGATAAGTCTGTAACTATGGTCTTAAATCTTAAATCTGAACAAAGCGAATTGCTAAGGTCGATTGGGAAACTAGATTAAAAGATATGACAGTACATAAGCAATGGCAAACATTTAAAGAAACAATTTTGTGATTCACGTTGAATATACATTCCAACGCACTCTCCTGCAGAGTGGTCAGAAGTAAATTTGCACCATGATTCTCTTTGTGCTGAGTTTCTCATCTCAGCCTTGAGGTGAGATAAAGGAGAAATAAATTTCAGAGGTCAGGTGAACACACTCTGCACGTCACATACTGGGAGTAGATAGTGTGTGTGGGAGATGGTATTCTAAAAACAGAGGCAAATGGCTTTAGGTAAAAGTTTAAAATAAATAAAATTAAAAGTTAGTGGCTGAAAGGGTACGACTTAGTTGCCATTACAGAGACCTGGCTACAAGCTGGATATGGTTAGAAGCTAAATATTCCAGGTTATTAGATCTTTAGAAAGGAAAAGGAAATTAGGAAAGGATGAGGAGTATAAATATTGAAAAAGACAAAATTACATTAGTAGAAAGAAAAGATTTTTTAGTAAGGGTAAACAGGCAGTGGAAACAGTATGGGTTGAACTAAGGAATAGTAAAGGACGCAAAGCTCTGCTGGGAATTATCTGCAGACCTTCTGACAGTAGTGATGTAGTGGGGGGATGTATCAATATGGATATAAAGGAGGCATGCCACTAAAACAATGTGGTTATAATGAGAGATTTTAATTTTCATATAGAGTGAGAAAACCTGAATAGCTCAATTAATAAAGAGAATTAATTTCTATAATATATATAAAATATATATAAAATGCCAATGATATAAGGGAACATAAAATAAGTCAAAAGGAGGAAGTTTTGGGATGTAATAGCAGTTAAAATGGTAATGGAGAAAATAAAGGGACTTAAGATTGACAAATCTCCAGGACCTGATGGCCACCGTCCCAGGGTATTAAAAGAAACAGGTTGGGGAAATTGCAGATGCATGAGTCATAATTTTTTAATATTGCTAGATTTGTGAATTGTGCCTTTGGAAAAAGAAAGAAAGACTTGGATTTATATAGTGCCTTTCATTACCACCGAACGTCTCAAAGCACTTTACAGCCAATAAGGTACTTTTGGAGTGTAGTTACTGTTGTAAAGTAGGAGTGGAAACTTGCAAATATAATTTCATTATTTAAGAAAGGAGGGAGGGAGAAGCTAGGGAACTACAGACCTGGTAGTTTAATGTCAGTTGTGAGGAAATTACTGGAATCTATGATCAGGGACAGAGTCACTGAACACTTGGACAACTATCAGCTTATAAAAGTGAGTCAGCATGGATTTGTGAAGGGTAGTTCATGTCTGGCAAACCTAATTAAATGTTTTGTGAAAGTCACTAAAATTATGGATACTTGAGTGTATATGGATGTTGTCTATCATCATCATCATAGGCAATTCCTCGGAATCAAGGAAGACTTGCTTCCACACTTAAAATGAGTTCTTGGGTGGCTAAACAGTCCAATACGAGAAAGACAGTTTCTGTCACAGGTGGAACAGATAGTCATTGAGGGAAGGGGTGGGTGGGACTGGTTTGCCGCACGCTCTTTCTGATACCTGCGTTTGATTTCTGCATGCTCTCGGTGATGAGACTCGAGGTGCTCAGCGCCCTCCCGGATGCACTTCCTTCACTTAGGGCGATCTTTGGCCAGGGACTCCCAGGTGTCAGTGGGGATGTTGCACTTTAGAGTGACCATAATATGGTAGAATTCTTCATGAAGATGGAGAGTGACACAGTTAATTCAGAGACTAGGGTCCTGAACTTAAAGAAAGGAAACTTCGATGGTATGAGACGTGAATTGACTAGGATAGACTGGCGAATGATACTTAAAGGGTTGACGGTGGATAGGCAATGGCAGACATTTAAAGATCACATGGATGAACTTCAACAATTGTACATCCCTGTGTGACAGTAAAAATAAAAAAGGGAAGGTGGTTCAACCGTGGCTAACAAGGGAAATTAGGGAAAGTGTTAAATCCAAGGAAGAGGCATATAAATTGGCCAGAAAAAGCAGCAAACTTCAGGACTGGGAGAAATTTAGAATTCAGCAGAGGAGGCCTAAGGGTTTAATTAGGAGGGGGAAAATAGAGTATGAGAGTAAGCTTGCAGGGAACATAAAAAAAGATGTGTGAAGAGAAAAAGATTAGTGAAGACTAATGTAGGTCCCTTGCAGTCAGAATCAGGTGAATTCATAATGAGGAACAAGGAAATGGCAGACCAATTGAACAAATACTTTGGTTCTGTCTTCACTAAGGAAGACACGAATAACCTCCCGAAAATACGAGGGGACCAAGTGTTTAGCAAGAATGGGGAACTGAGGGAAATCCTTATTAGTCAGGAAATGGTGTTAGGGAAATTGAAAGGACTGAAGGCCGATAAATCCCCAGGGCCTGATAGTCTGCATCCCAGAGTATTAAGGAAGTGGCCCTAGAAATAGTAGATGCATTGGTGGTCATTTTCCAACGTTCCATGGACTCTGGATCAGTTCCTATGTATTGGAGGGTAGCTAATGCAACCCCACTTTTTAAAAAAGGAGGGAGAGAAAACAGGGAATTATAGAGCGGTTAGCCTGACATCGGTGGTGGGGAAAATGCTGGAGTCAATTATTAAAGATGCAATAGCAGCGCATTTGGAAAGCAATGACAGGATCGGTCCAAGTCAGCATGGATATATGAAAGGGAAATAATGCTTGACAAATCTTCTAGAGTTCTTTAAGGATGTAACTAGTAGAGTGGATAAGGGAGAACCAGTAGATGTGGTGTATTTGGACTTTCAAAAGGCTTTGACAAGGTCCCACACAAGAGATTAGTGTGCAAAATTAAAGCACATGGTATTGGGGGTAATGTATTGACGTAAATAGAGAACTGGTTGGCAGACAGGAAGCAGAGAGTGGGAAGAAACGGGTCCTTTTCAGAATGGCAGGTAGTGACGAGTGGGATGCCGCAGGGCTCAGTGCTGGGACCCCAGCTCTTTACAATATACATTAATGATTTAGATGAAGGAATTGAATGTAATATCTCCAAATTTGCAGATAACACTAAGCTGGGTGGCAGTGCGAGCTGTGAGGAGGATGCTAAGAGGCTGCAGGGGGACTTGGACAGGTTCGGTGAATGGGCAAATGCATGGCAGATGCAATATAATGTAGATAAATGTGAGATTATCCACTTTGGTGGCAAAAACAGGAAGGCAGATTATTACCTGAATGGTGACAGATTAGTAAAAGGGGAGGTGCAACGAGACCTGGGTGTCATGGTACATCAGTCATTGAAGGTAGGCATGCAGGTACAGCAGGCAGTAAAGAAAGCAAATGGCATGCTGGTCTTCATAGCGAGGGGATTTGAGTATAGGAGCAGGGAGGTCTTGCTGCAGTTGTACAGGGCCTTGGTGAGACCACACCTTGAGTACTGTGTGCAGTTTTGGTCTCCTAATCTGAGGAAGGACGTGCTTGGTATTGAGGGAGTGCAGCGAAGGTTCACCAGACTGATTCCCGGGATGGCAGGACTGACATATGAGGAAAGGCTAGGCTTATACTCACTGGAATTTAGAAGAATGAGAGGGGATCTCATAGAAAAGTATAAAATTCTGACGGGATTGGACAGGTTAGATGTAGGAAGAATGTTCCCGATGTTGGGGAAGTCCAGAACCAGGGGATACAGTCTAAGGATAAGGGGTAAGCCATTTAGGACCAAAATGAGGACAAACTTTTTCACCCAGCGAGTTGTGAACCTGTGAAATCTCTGCCACAGAAAGTTGTGAGTCCAGTTCATTGGACATATTCAAAAGGGAGTTAGATGTGGCCCTTACGGCTAACTGGATCAGGGGGTATGGAGAGAAGGCTGGGGTGGGGTACTGAGGTTGAATGATTAGCCATGATCATATTGAATGGCAGTGCAGGTTTGAACGGCCGAATAGCCTGCACTTGCATCTATTTTCTATGTTTCTATGTTTGTATGTTTTATCAGGGAGGCTTTGAGGGTATCCTTGTAATGTTTCCACTGCCCACCTTTGGCTCGTTTGCCATGAAGGAGTTCTGAGCAGAGCGCTTGCTTTTGGAGTCTCGTGTCTGGCATGCAAACTATGTGGCCTGCCCAGCAGAGCTGATCAAGTGTGGTCAGTGCTTCAATGCTGGGGATGTTGGCCTGTCGAGGTCGCTAATGTTGGTGCGTCTGTCCTCCCAGGGGATTTGTAGGATCTTGTACAGACATTGTTGGTGGTATTTCTCCAGCGACTTGAGGTGTCTACTCTACATGGTCCATCTCTCTGAGCCATACAGGAGGGCAAGTATTACTGCAGCCCTATAGACCATGAGCTGGGTGACAGTTTTGAGGGCCTGGTCTTCAAACACTCTTTTCCTCAGGCGGCTGACGGCTGCACTGGCGCACTGGAGGCAGTGTTGAATCGCGTCGTCAATGCCTGCTCTTGTTGATAAGAGGCTCCCGAGGTATGGGAAGTGGTCCACGTTGTCCAGGGCTGCGCCGTGGATCTTGATGACTGGGGGGCAATGCTGTGTGGCAAGGACAAGCTGGTGGAGAACCTCTGTCTTACGGATGTTTAGTGTAAGGCCCATGCTTTCATACGCCTCAGTAAATACGTTGACTATGTCCTGGAGTTCAGCCTCTGTATGTGCGCAGACGCAGGCGTCATCCGTTTACTGTAGCTCAACGACAAAGGTTGGGGTGGTCTTAGAAACATAAAAAATAGGTGCCGGAGTAGGCCATTTGGCCCTTCAAGCCTGCACCACCATTCAATAAGATCATGGCTGATCATTCCCTCAGTACCCCTTGGGTAACAACAATGTTAAAAGTTACTTACTGATTAAAAAAAAGAAAAGGAAAAACTACTTACCAATCACCAGCCAATCACTTACCCCTTTGGCTGTGACGTCACCTTTCGATTTCTTTCTACTTCTTTTCTGCCTTTTCTCCATGCTGCAGCTGCACCAGTCGGCCTCTCACGAACTGACCCGGAACTCCCGCCTCTCCTCGACACTCCTCCACCGACTCTGGGCCTTTTGTCGGTCTCTCACGAACTGACCCGGAACTCCCGCCTCTCCTCGACACTCCTCCGCCGACTCTGGGCCTTTTGTCGGCCTCTCACGAACCGACCCCGTAACTCCCGCCTCTCCTCGACACTCCTCCGCCGACTCTGGGCCTTTTGTCGGCCTCTCACAAACCGACCCGGAACTCCCGCCTCTCCTCGACACTCCTCCACCGACTCTGGGCCTTTTGTCGGCCTCTCACGAACTGACCCGGAACTCCCGCCTCTCCTCGACACTCCTCCGCCGACTCTGGGCCTTTTGTCGGCCTCTCACGAACCGACCCCGTAACTCCCGCCTCTCCTCGACACTCCTCCGCCGACTCTGGGCCTTTTGTCAGCCTCTCACGAACTGACCCGGAACTCCCGCCTCTCCTCGACACTCCTCCGCCGACTCTGGGCCTTTTGACAAGAATTTTAAATGTAAAAATTCAAAGTTGTTTCCAGGGGCCATGTCCCTGAACCTCTCTAGAAACTCACCACCAATTCTATGTCTTCAACATTTGGAGTTCTTTCTCCACTGCCAGCTAAGGAATGGTGTCTATACCCATAGCATAAGGTACAAAACTCACAAAGCTACGTTTTTCATATATTGGCACCATTGTTGTGCTGCCAGCTTTTTGAACACTAGCTTTTTTTTAATGCTGTTGGTCAGCTTTAAATGGTATTATGGGTTATAAAGTATGAGTTATAGTCTATCCCAACCTGCTGTGCATCAGAGGGTGCCAGGGTACATTATCGGGAAAATCGAAGGGGGTAAAATTTGACATAGGTGGGAGCACAAAACAAGCAATATCTGTTAAATGCCCTGTCCGATTTTCCTCTCCATTAACTTCAAAATCGGGCAGGGTGTATGGTGGGCGGGGTGTATGACGGACAGGGCGAATAACGGTGGAGTGTATAACGGGTGTATGTCGGGTGGGGTATATTATTGGGGGGGGGGGGCGTGTCACAGGCAGGGCCTATAATGGGTGGGTTGTCTCACAGGTGTCTGAACTAATTCCACCCTTTGGCAACGCCGCTGAATGTGAATTTGATCCTCATACTATCTGGCATCAGCAGTGTTCCCAACAGAGAGATTACCTCAACCCTGTACTGGCAAAGTATGTTGGTAAGAAATACATTACTACCTTGTTTTTTCAATTCTTACTTTCAATTTGCTTGTTTTTTTTAATGTCAGTTGGATCTTGGGAAAGCATCCGAAATGGTCCTAATTCACTCGTAGTCCACTGTGCTGTGCATCTTCCCACAGGCTGTGAGCATCTGAAAGATTGGAGATCATGCATCCTTTTCAGAATTCAGAGGGGCTGAAGTGGATTTTTTTACAAGCACAGAGAGAAAAGAAAGACAAGATTTTGTTGAAATAATTTCAATGGAGTGTTGTCATGAAACTGCTGCAAGAAATGATGTTTGCTCAGTAAACTTGAAACCTGTTTTTCAGAATGCATTACTGTCCACACTATGGTAAGAACCGTAGGGGCCAAGTTTCGGCCTGAGTTGCTCCTGTTTTTTTGGAGCAACTGGTTTAGAATGGAGTATCTGAGAAATTGCAATTCTCTGCATTTAGTTTGTTCCAGTTCTAGTCAGTTAGAACAGTTTCAGTTTGGAACAGATTTTTTTTCAAAAGGGGGCGTGAAAACTTACTCCAAACTAACTTAGGATGGAGTAAGTGTAGATTTTTGTATGCTCAGAAAAACCTTGCCTACCCTTAGAAAATCAGGCGTAGGTTACAAATCAGGCGTGGGGAATGGAGGAGGCGGGGGTTTAAAAGGAAGTTTACAAACATTAAACACCAGTTTTACAAATAAAGAGCCATCATCAATAATAAATGATAAGTACATCAATAAATCAACCAATAAATCAATTAAAAAAAATTAATAAAAAATAAAAAAAATTTAAAAATCAATAAATAAAACATTTTCTACGAACCGACTGCAGCACCGGGAGCCCTCCAACAGCGTGCTACGATGGCCCTTCCCTCCCCCCCCCCCCCCCCCCGCTCCCAGTGTGTCTCTGTCAGTGTCTCTATCTCTCTGTCTGTCTGTGTGTGTCTCTCTCACTCTCTGTCTGTCAGTGTCTCTTTTTCCGACAGCGAGGGGAGGGGGGAGGACGGGGGGGGAGGGGGAGGAGGGGGGTGGAAGGGGGGGAAGAGGAGGGGTGTGGAGGGGGAGAGGGGAGGGGAGGAGGGGGGGAGAGGAGGGGGGTGGAGGGGGGAAAGGAGGGGGGTGGAGGGGGAGGGAGGGGAGAAGGGAGGGAGGGGGTGAAAGGAGGGAGAGGAGGGGAGAGGGGAGGGGGAGGAGAGAGGGATGGAGGGAGAGAAGGAAGGAGGGAGGGAGGGAGAGAAGGGAGGGGAGGAGGAAGGAGGGAGGGAGGTAGGGAGGGGATGGAGGGGATGGGGAGGAGGGAGGCTGAACGGGCTGGGCCCAGTCGGGCCCAAGACTTGATTTAAAGGTAGGTCAGGTCCGGGGGCGGGGGGGGGGGGGGAGTGGGAGTCTGTTCGGGTCGGGTCCGGTCCGGGGGCGGGAGCGCGGGTCGGGTCGGGTCCGATCCGGGGAAGGGGGTGGGAAATGCGGGTCGGGTCGGGTCCGGGGTCAGGTCGGGTCCGGGGACGGGGGGGACAGGCTGTGGGAGTCTGTTCGGGTCCGGTCCGGTCCGGGGGCGGGGGTGGGGGCAGGGGGGGTGTTGGGTCGGGTCCGGGGGCAGGGGCGGTGGCGAGGGGGGGAGTGTGGGTCGGGTCCAGTCCGGGGGGGGGGGGAGTGGGAGTCTGTTCGGGTCGGGTCGGGTCCGGGGGGAGAGCGCGGGTCGGGTGCGGTCCGGGGGCTAGGGGGGCGCGGGGGTCAGGTCCAGTCCGGGGACGGGGGGGGGGGGGTCGGGTTCGGGGTCCGGTCCGGGGGCGGGAGGGGGGTCGGGTCCGGGGTCGGGTCCAATCCGGGGGAGGTGGGGAGGGGGTGGCGGAGTGGGAGCGGGAGTCGAGTCGGTTCGGGTCCAGTCTGGGTGGGGGGAGCGGGGTTCGGGTCCGGGGGTGGGGGGAGGTGGAGGGGGAGTCGAGTCGGGTCAGGAGGAAGCAGGAGCTGGACCAGGGAGGTGTAGCCTGATCCATGCAGCCCCAGTGAGGCCATTCGGCCAGGGCTAGGGGCTGCGTGCTTCGGGCCCCTCCCACACAGTTTTGGGTGCCTGGAGCTACTGCACATGTGCGCCCACTGTAGCGCGCATGTGCAGAGGTCCCGGCACTGTTTTCAGCGCAGGGACCTGGCTCCGCCCCCCACAGCTTGTGCTGCGCCGCGCCCAACTCCAGAGGACCTGCAGGGAGCCGGAGAATAGGTAAGTATTTTTTAGGCACACTTTGTGGCGCGAAAAACGGACGTCCAGGTCGGGGCTGCGCCGTTCTAGGCGCGGCCTAAAACTTGGGCCCGTCGTCTTGTATCTTATCCTTTGGCTGCTGCAAGGGATTAAAACTGGTTTACAGTTATACGCGTTATTCTTCTACTTGACAACATTAGAGAGTTCCAGAAAAGGATTTTGTAACAGAAAATACATCTATAGTTTGCAAGCTGAAAGTCTTTCATTTTTTGAATGGTTAACTGTTGTGCCTCGTAAATGATGAGTTGTTACTGGATTAGGTTGACACCTAATGTGTTACAGCTCATAAAACCAGAAATACGTTATCACGGGGACACTTAACCTTTTGGATCTGCTGATGAAGAAAAATATTTGCTTCTGTCTGTTTGAAGAAGCTCAAAAGGTTATCTTGTAAAGACACAGTAAGATAAGCAAACTTAAAACTGCTTTGGGGGCACAGTGCGTAGTTCAGTGCACAATGTATGCAATTTAATTGGCTTTCTGGAATCATCAGAAAAGATTTGCCTATTTCAGTCATTTCATGTAAAACCTCCCATGCTCTGATCAGGAGATAATGGCCTAGAAATTCCAAAGCACCAAATCCTTTTTTCAGACGTAAAACTGGTGCCTCAGGGCCCAATATGGCGGGTGGTGAGCACACGCCCATCCCGCACTGGAAGTGCACAGCACGCCATACTGGCAGTCTGCCAGGTCGCCACACTCTTCTGTCCTTCATTCCGTCCATCAGTGTCTCCAGCTCCATATCAGGTGAGCCTGTTGGCTCTTCTTGCACCTCTTACACCAGCCAGTACATAATACATGGAGGAAGACTCCATATATGTGAGGACGCACCCTCCCAGGAGGGTGCTGGCTAGTCTGCACCTGGCCCTTCCAGGCCCAGAGGAGTTCCAGGGAGTCCGAGAAGGACATTTGTAAGTCCCAGACAATAACCACAACAGCCTTCCTGGACCCATGATGCAGCTACAGGGATGACAGTTAGGTGTGGTATTGGGGTATTTACGTGTAACAATTGTTATAGTGAGATGCACAGGGGTAAAAAATGATAACAGTATTATAATTAACTTTATGTTCTGTTTTTGCAGTGATTTGGATAACTTGATAAATCTTTGGGCTCAATTTTCCCTAAGCCCGTTTTCTGGCATATTGCCAGAGTTATGCCCGGTTTTCTAGGCCAGAAATGTGCCAGAAATATTTTGGCAAACTTTCCCCGATGTATAATTTGAATTTGGCACCGTGCAGCGTGTCCAGTTGCCTCGGGGGGGGGGGGGGGGGGGGGGGTAGAGCCTGCTGCCGGAGCCAAAAAACGAAGCTGCACCTTCTGCACATGCGCGGAAAAAAAAGTTACGTTTTTGACGTCGTTCCAATGGACGCGCATGCTCAGTACAGCTCGGATTTGGCAATTGGCCATTTTTAAAGAGCCAGTTGTGTGTGTGTGTGTGGGTTTGTGTGTGTGTGTGGGTGTGTGTGTGTGTGTGAGAGAAGGAGTGCTGCGTGAGAGCATTGGAAAAATAACAGCTGGAGCAATACAAGATGCAACGCGGACCAAGGACCAAGAATTTCTTGCAGGAAGAAGTGGAGACACTAGTTACTGTGATTGAGAACAGATGGCAGGAGCTGGACACCAGCAGAGGTCACATAAAAGTTCCACCAAAAGAAATGAAGAAACGCTGGAACCAAGTTGCAGAAGTTTACTGCGCAGTGGTGACCATCACGAGATCTGAAAGCCAGTATAAAAAGAAATGGCAGGACGTTGGTCAAGAAGTTAGTATAAGTAATATTTTCATTATTTAATGCAATTGTAAATGTGACCAGCTGTATATGTCTCACCCAGCAGAAAGACACCCTCTCTAAAAAGTTGCATTTTCATCTTTGCAGAGGAAGGTGGCACATAATAAAAGGGAAAGAAATTGAGCAGGAGGAGGCCCGGTAAATCTTCACCCACTGACACCCTTGGAAGAGAGGGCCGCTGCTTTGATGGGTCCTGCCTGGAGAAAAGCAATCAGTACTGCACAAACTGGGCCCACACTCCTGCAAATTCATCGTGGCCCTTCAAATCAACCTGCTATCTGGCCTGTGGTGTGAGTCTATTCATGCCACCCACCCTGCCCCCTCCTCTGCTGCTAACCATTTGACTGTTCTGTTATCTTTTGCAGAACTTGAGACCAACCCTGACAATGCAGAAGAAGATTCAGATGAGGATGAGCCTGAAGAGGAGAACATCTTCCAATCCAACCCTCCAGACCAAGAACATGGGATGAGGGGAAGGGGATGGAGCTGGATGAAGCTCCCACTGTTGAACTGACTTTGGAGGAGGTTCCACTCATGGAGGTGCCAGCCTCTTTGTGACTAGTGGTTTGAGTGTTGGTGGGACATTCCATGGTTTCATACCTTCCGAGGCTGTGGGTCCCAGTAGTGGGGTTTAGCGAGGCACACCCAGGCCCCCACTGTCCAAGGCTGTGGGACCCAGTGGGATGCAGCGAGCCACACCCAGTGTGAGGAGGGGAAGGAGAGCATGATCTAACAGATGTGATTCATATGATGTCATTGAGTGCGGAGAGCATTGACCTTACCCGATCACTCCTGGACACCATCCTTGGGGTGAGTGATGAGATGGCGGGAGAAGTAACAACACGCCAAGACCATCAGTGAGGGAACAGTGGCCATGAGGGAGTGAATGTCAGAGGTAGTGCAAACCACGGCACTGGCCACGAGGGAGGGAATGTCCGAGATAGTGCAAACCACGACACTGGCATTGAGCGAGGGACTGTCAGAGGTAGTACTGGCCATTAAGGAGGGATTGTTGTAGTCCACTGAGACACTGTCAGGGTGCATGAGGGATGGCATGTGTGAGTTAGCTGCTGCAATAAGGGAACACGTCCAGACCTCACACCCATTGACAGAATCAACTGCCACTGCCCAGCCTCTGAAGAGCCCCAAGCCGGGCCTTCCACATTATCACCTGATCCCCCCACCCCCCAGCTCCCCATCAAGAAGTGCGCATTACCCGAGATGTTAGAAGGAATAAGCTTGGTACCAAGAACAAAAACACTGCACCACTGCCTGCGGACAGAGGTAGTGGAGAGTCTAAGACCAAGCGCAGCGGGTGGTCTTAGACTGAGGGGGATGAGAGATTGGTGCAGCCTTTCTTTGCTGTTGTTGTTGTAACTGTTCTCAAATTAAAAGTTTTTTGTAAGTTGTTTAAATTTATAAGTAATAAAGTTTTTAAGTGATCTGATTTTCAGATCGGCCATGATCTTATTGAACGGCGGAGCAGGCTCGAGGGGCCGTATGGCCTACTCCTGTTCCTAATTCTTATGTTCTTAAAGAGTGATATTAAAGTAAAGTTTGATACAAGAATAATTTTATTAAAGTTAAGTACATTGTAAACTTTTGAATAAAATATATTTTACATTAAAACTGAATCATGTTCCATTAACACAACACAACATTACGGAACAGCTCCAAACAATAAACATGTCCATATGGAATAGTTGTCACTGAGCCCTCAGGCATCAGTAAAGTATTCACGGATGAGCTGCTGGCGCAAGGCTCGAGCAATCATTAAAGGAGCACGATGGCCCGCCCTCCTCCACCGTCGTACTCCAGCCTTGGGCACTTGCATGGCTTCCTCATCCTCGTCATCATCCTCCTCCACCTCCGCCTGTTCGTCACCTGCATCTTCCACATCATTATTGTTATGTTTAGAATAACTCCACAAGACTGAGTACTGTAAGCTTAAACTGATGTGACCTTAGTCTCTTTAATAAAACTCTAGAGTGCCAAAGCAGCATGGCAGACAACTTTTATACTCGATTGAATGAGGTGTGCAGATGACCCTTGGGCCTCCCAACAGGTGTGCCCTCTGGTGGTGTCTTATACAGTTATAATGTTTATATACATAACATCACCCCCCCCGCAAAGTCTTTGATACAAGTTATTTACTAGTTGAGGCGGTCCGGAGCCCTTCGCTGCCTGGTTGAAAGCCTGAGTTCGAACCCTGGCATAGGTGAGTTGGTCGGGCCATTGCTGCACTGCAGAGCGGCTGGTCTGACCGGACTGTTGGTCATGGTGTGTTCATCCTCTTGATTGATGGCGAGCTCAATTGCTGGTTGGGTGTGTGTTGGTGGATCGATGACGGTGATGTCCTCTTCAAGTTGTTCCTGGTTGTCAGTGAATCACTGTTTGGTCTGATCCAAATGCTTTCTGGACATTTGTCCATTACATAGTTTGACAATAAACACTCTATTCACTTCCTTGGCAAAGAGAGTGCCAGCAACCCATTTGGGACTATGACCATAATTAAGGACAAACACAGGGTCGTTTACATCAATGTCATGCGATACATCCGCGTGATCGTGGTACATGTTTTGCCGGTGATGCCGGGTTTCCACATGATCATTAAGATCCGGGTGGACTAAGGAGAGCCTGGTTTTGAGAGCTCTCTTCATTATCAATTCCGCCGGGGTAACCCCAGTAAGCGAGTGGGGTCGCGTCCAGTAGCTGAGCAGAACCCGAGATAAATGGGTCTGCAGGGAGCCGTCCATCACGCGTTTCAAGCTCTGCTTGATAATTTGGACTGCCCATTCTGCTTGACCATTGGATGCGGGCTTAAATGGGGCAGACCTGACATGCTTAATGCCATTGCGTGTCATAAACTCGTTGAATTCCGAGCTGGTGAAACACGGTCCATTGTCACTGACAAGGATGTCGGGCAAGCCATGGGTGGCGAACATGGCACGGATGCTTTCAATGGTGGCAGTGGACGTGCAGAAAGACCTGATTACACATTCAATCCATTTAGAGTAAGCATCCACTACTACTAAGAACATCTTTCCTGGAAGGGGGCCAGCGAAATCTACGTGGATCCTGGACCACGGTTTGGAGGGCCATGACCACAGACTCAGTGGAGCCTCCCTTGGTGCATTGCTCAACTGTGAGCAAGTGTTACATTGGTGTATGCATGACTCCAAATCCGAGTCAATGCCGGGCCACCAAACGTGCGACCTGGCGATAGCCTTCATCATGACTATGTCTGGGTGGGTACTGTGTAGGTCGCTTATAAACGTTTCCCTGCCTTTTTTTGGCAAAACCACACGATTATCCCATAAGAGACAATCCGACTGGGTGGACATTTCATCTTTACGTCGGTGAAACGGCTTAATTTCATCTTGCATTTCCCCGGGAACAGTCGACCAGCTCCCATTGAGGGCGTAACTTTTTACTAGTGATAGCAGAGGGTCCAGGCTAGTCCAGGTCCTGATCTGGTGAACCGTGACGGGTGACCCCTCGCTCTCAAAAACATCCATGACCAGAAGCAAGTCGGCGGGTTGCGCCATTTCCATCCCGGTGGTGGGCAATGGTAGCCGACTGAGGGCATCAGCACAGTTCTCCGTGCCTGGTCTGTGGCGGATAACATAGTCATAAGCGGACAATGTTAACGCCATGTTTGTATGTGGGATGAGGCTTTGGTGTTTATATCTTTGCTTTCTGAAAACAGCGAAATGAGCGGTTTGTGGTCAGTTTCAAGCTCGAACCGGAGTCCAAATAGGTATTGGTGCATTTTCTTAACCCTGTTTACGCATGCTAACGCCTCTTTCTCGACCATACTGTAGGCTCTTTCTTAAATAGACTTCTAGATGCATATGCAACCAGTTGCAGTTTGCCTGATACATTGGTTTGCTGTAACACACATCCGACCCTGTACGAAGATGCATCACAAGCTAGCACTAAATGTTTACACGGGTGATGCAATACAAGTAACTTGTTAGAACATAGCAGGTTTCTGGTCTTCTCAAAGACTGTCTCTTGAGATTTACCTCAAACCCAGTCGTCACCCTTACATAGCAACATGTGCAATGATTCCAGAAAAGTGCTCAACCCGGGTAGAAAGTTACGAAAATAATTGAGGAGTCCCAGGAACGAACGCAGCTCCGTCACATTCTGTGGTCTGGGTGCGTTCTTGGTGGCCTCCGCCTTTGAGTCCGTGGGTCTGATGCCGTCTGCCGCAATCTTGCTCCCCAAAAATTCGACCTCTGGCGCCAGGAAAACATACTTGAAGTGTTTAAGCCTGAGTCCCACTCTGTCGAGTCGACTTAGAACTTCTTCCAAGTTGTGCAGGTGTTCGATGGTGTCACGACTGGTGATCAGGATGTCGTCTTGAAACACAACGGTATGTAGAACCGACTTCAGCAGACTCTCCATGTTCCTTTGGAAAATGGCAGCAGCTGAGCGAATCCCAAAAGGGCATCTTTGGTATATAAACAGTCCTTTGTGCGTATCTGGACTTCCAGAAGGCATTTGAAAAGGTGCCACACAAAAGGTTACTGCACAAGATAAAAGTTCACGGGGTTGGGGGTAATATATTAGCATGGAAAGAAGATTGGCTGACGAACAGAAAACAGAAAGTCGGGATAAATGGTTCACTCTCTGATTAACAATCAGTAACAAGTAGAGATCAGTGTTGGGACCCTAACTATTTACAATCAATATTAACAACTTGGAAGAGGGGACTGAGTGTAACGTAGCCAAGTTTGCTGATGATACAAAGATGGGAGGAAGAGTAATGTGTGAGGAGGACAAAAAAAGGTTGTAGAGGACATAGACAGGCTAAGTGAGTGGGCAAAAATTTGGCAGATGGAGTATAATGTCGGAAACTGTGAGGTCATGCACTTTGGCAGAAAAAAAATCAAAGGGCAAGTTATTATTTAAATGGAGAAAGATTGCAAAGTGCTGCAGTACAGTGGGACCTGGGGGTACTTGTGCATGAAACACAAAAGGATAGTATGCAGGTACAGCAAGTGATCAGGAAGGCCAATGGAATTTTGGCCTTTATTGCAAAGGGGATGGAGTATAAAAGCAAGGAAGTCTTGTTACTGTTATAAAGGGTATTGGTAAGGCCACACCTGGAATACTGCATACAGTTTTGGTTTCCATATTTAAGAAAGGATATACTTGCTTTGGAGGCAGTTCAGAGAAGGTTCACGAGGTTGATTCCGAAGATGAGGGGATTGACTTATTAGGAAAGGTTGAATAGGTTGGGCCTCTACTCATTGGAATTCAGAAGAATGAGAGGTGATCTTATCGAAACGTGTAAGATTATGAAGGAGCTTGACAAGGTGGATGCAGAGAGGATGTTTCCACTGATAAGGAAGACTAGAACTAGGGGGCATAATCTTAAAATAAGGGGCCTCCCATTTAAAACAGAGGTGAGGAGTAATTTCTTCTCAGAGGGTTGTAAATCTGTGGAATTGGCTGCCGCAGAGAGCTGTGGAAGCTGGGACATTGAATAAATTTAAGACAGAGATAGACAGTTTCCTAACCGATAAGGGAATAAGGGGTTATGGGGAGTGGGCAGGGAAGTGGACCTGAGTCCATGATCGGATCAGCCATGATCGTATTGAATGGCGGAGCAGGCTCGAGAGGCTGTATGGCCTACTCCTGCTCCTAGTTCTTATGTTCTTATGTAAAATACTGCGGATGCTCGAATCTGAAATAAAAATACTCATTTATAATAAAACTATTTCCCTACCAAACGGACCCAATCGCGGCAAAACTTCAGTGGTGTCACTTTCCTGCACCGACTGGAAAACCTCCCTGGGGTCACAACTGGAAACCTTCCTTTACTGCGGCTTCACCCTGCCATTTTTGGTGGAAGTGCGCACCACTCAAATCGACCCCCCCCCCCCCTCCACCACCTCCCCCCCCATCCCCGAGCTGAATATGGCTCGGGGAGGGAAAAGCACCAAACCCCGCGGTGGACGATAAATTTCGGCCCCCTCATCTCCTCCATGTGGTTAGTTGCTAATTTGTCTTCTTAGTCTGCTAATACATTTCTGTGCCATATTTTGGCTACTTTCTGTTTTCTACAAGTGAATAAATACTTCTGGGAACAACTGCCAAGGTCACCGTGGCCCTTAACCTTTTCGCCATGGGGTTGTTCCAGGTTGCAGCAAATGTCATCGGTGACATATCTCAGTTTGTTGTGCCAGGGAGGTGACTGAGGCTCTTCATGCCAGGAGAACACCGGCATCACTTTCCCCAGTGACAGCACAAAGCAGGACGAGAGAGTACGAGGCTTTGCTCACATTGCAGGCTTCTCCAGGGCTCCCCATCACCATCACCACCCTAACATCTTTTCAGTAGAAAAGGATTCCATTCCTTTAATGTGCCACTTGTTTGCAACCACAGACTGTGCATCATGCAGGTCTGTGCCCAGTTTCCAGGCAATAGTCATGATTCATTTATCCTGTGTAGTCTTTATTCTAACCAAGATGTCAGGTCACAGGTTGGCTCTTTGGTGACAGAAATTCCCCTCCAGATACGGCTCATGACTCCCTTCAGGAACTCAGAAACAGACACCGAGCAGACCTACAATGAGAGCCATGCTGCACCCAGAATTATAATTTATCAGACAATCAGTGTCCTCAAACAACGCTTCCGCTGCCTGAACCGTTCAGAGGAGCGCTGCAGTGCACCCCTGAAAGTGTTTACAGAATTGTGGTCTTGTGCTGTATGCTCCATAACTTCACTATGCTGAGGGACCAGCCCTTACCACAACCAGGGCAGCAAGATGTGGAGGAGGAGGTGGAGGAACAGCAGGAGTGGCATTGAGCACCAGTGCCACTAGCTACCAGATCTCTCGGTGAGCAACTGATCCAAGAGTGTTTCACCCGAACCATCCTTCCCATCCCCAATACAACAACAGACCAACAATCCTTATTGCCATCGCCCTCACTACCAAAATCTAACTGCCTTCACTCCAGTCCAGCCTCATTGTTCTTGGGCTCAACTGCCGACAACTATGAATACCAGTGCCAAATCCAGAAACAGTAACTTTACTTCAACACTTCAAATTTGAAGACAGTTAACTGGAATAATTAAGAATCACCCTTGTGCGACCCCCAAGTGCCTGTCTTATGTGCTTGTTAACCTATGCTCATGCTCATATGAGGTGTATTCCTCGTGGCTACAGCTTTGGAGGTGGAGATTGCTGAGCTTTATTTGAGGATACTTCAGATGGGCATAGTGGGTGACCTCAAGTAGCTCTGGGCCTTGAGGGCTGGGCTACAGACTACAGCATGGGATGGGGCATTCTGGCCTAGCTGGCTGTGTGGCACTGACCAGGACACTGGTTGAGTGGCTGGTGGGGGAGCGGGCATGCTGTCGTCCTAAGAGAGGACAGCAGGTTGCACTCCAATGAAGCCACTACCACTCTCCTGGGGCTGTGTCTCAGCACTCCTATGGCTCTTCACGAGAGGGGAGTGCAGGAGTGATGTGATGTTCTGGAGGCCCTTGTCAACAGCAGCCACCTGAGCCTATGTGGCAGCTCTCTGAGCTTCCACGGCAATGGTGTGAGCTGCCATGGAAGTTATCAGAGCTGTCAGCAGAGGCTCCACCATGATGGGCCCTTGTGTTAATGGATCTGACCACTTGCTGCATGCTGGAGAGAATGGATTTCATGCTTTGTGTAAAGTCCTGACACAAATTGGAGCCGGACTCCTCCATGCTCTCAGCCGTTGTTTGTAAGCTTGCTGCAGGCTGTATAATGGCCCTAGCATTTCTGGTGTATACCCATCAGCCTTCTTCAGTAGAATGGGCCCTCAAAATTTGCACTGAGACCTCTGCAGCAGAGCTGGAATGTGATCTCACCCTGCAGCAATCTGGCACCTGTTGCATCCTATCCTCCTGCCCTAGCTCCTGCACACTTGTGCCTGGTGATTCACCATGTGAAGACCCCTTCTATCCTACTCTCTAAAGTAGAGATGTGATGACAGTCACTGAGCTGCTGCTTACTAGGACCAGACTGCATCTTCAGGAAGGCGGCCCCCCTCGTTCTGCATCAGCACAGCGGCCTTGACATTTCAGCACCTGAAATGAAAGAGGGGGACGAGGGTTAGCTTTTAGTGTGAAGGGGGAGCAAAGAGAGATGAGTAGCAGTTTGCCATGCGGATTGTGCAGCATGAGATAGAAGTGAGAAGGCAAAAGAGTATACGGTGTGATGAGATGCTGCGTGACGTCTCCTCCAGCCTTTCCATGCACTATGGTCATGACCCGCTCTCTGCCATGATGTCCAGAACATCCTCGAGTGGGGAGGAGGTGTGCAGGTGGCTTCTGGCTTTCCCGCCATTGTCTGCTGCCTCATGTAAGAAAGAAGGGAATGTGTCAGTGACGGCCTTGAGAATGTGCCTGTCATGATCAAATAGTGAAGCTTTTGTACGCGAGATATGGTGAAGTGAGGGTTGTAATATTGGTGCGAGTAAGAGGTGCAGAGTGTGTGAGTAGGAGCAGGAGGAGGTGGAGTGAAGTTTGGTGCAGTGATTGTAGGAGAGTGAAGAGAAGCAGGAGAGGATAGTGTTGAGTAGTGAGGCTGCAGGTGTGAGGAGTTGCAGTGAGAGGTAAGAATTTTATGTTGACAACTCTGCTGAGGTCCTTAAACTATTTTCGTCATTGTAGCCATGTACCGGGAGCTAAGCTCCTTACATTGACCTCTTCCCATTAGCGACAGACGTGTAGCCAGGAGGGCTTGAAAAACAAGATTTCCCTCCTACTGCCTGGACAAGGGCCTCCAATGCTGCACCTGGGGGCCTGATCTACAAGTCTTGCAGCCATTTCTATTTTCAAAAGCATCCCTTCTGTCTGCGGCCACAATGCACCTCCCCTTTAAGAGGTGTTGGCTGCCTTTAAGTGGAGTCAGAGACGCCTGATTTCCTGACCCAACTCCACCTCCCTCTCCAAACAGGCCTACAGCCAATAAACAGCATGGATGCTACTGACTGCATGCCTGACCCATTATAATGAGAGCCCAGCACCAGCATCACGTGGTCTCTGTGCACACATTAACATAAGAATGTACGAATTAGGAGCAGGAGTAGGCCACATGGCCCCTCAAGCCTGCTCTGCCATTCAATAAAATCATGACTGATCTTTGACCTCAACTCCACTTTTCTGTCCAATCTCCATATCTCTTGATTCCCCTAGAGTCCCAGGGGTAGAAATTGCCCCCCGCCCGAAACGGGGCACACGCACTGCATTTGAGCATCCGGTACCACCGATATGTATTAAGATAGAAATTCGCCTTTTTCGGGTCCGAAACAGAGCAGAGTGGTAATGTCTGGTGGTAAGGGCTGCTTTCAGTGGCATGGCGGTGGAGTGGTATTTGCAATGCAAAATTCCTCTCCGAGCCATTTGATGCAAATGATCATGCTTTGCAAATGATGAACTGTTCCCTGGCCTTCTTAAAGGGCAGGTTTTGCAGCTGTGTCTTGAGTTCATTTAAACCAGTATCTGAGGAGATGGCTGCAAGGGGAGGTTTGAGGAAGGTGAGATGCTTTAGCGACACGGAACTCGAGACTCTCATCGAAGTTGTGGCGGGAAGGAGGCGGCTACTCTTCCCTGAAAGTGGTGGGAATCCAACTCGAGGCGTCTTCACCGAAGTCTGGAGGGAAATTGCAGAAGAGGTTTCAGGGACCTCCATTCACCAGCGGACCCTCAGCCAATGCAGGAAGAGGTTAACCACCCTTGTTCGACTGATGAAAGTGAGTACATGCTGCCCTAACTCCTCACATTACATCTGCCACACTCTCCTTCACATTAACTTGTTTCTCACCAAAACTACTTAGTTGCTGAAGTGCCTGTTGATTGCTAGGCCTGTATGTGTGCATACTTACAATGGAGGATGCCTTGCATCTGAATTCACAGCTACATGTAATGGACCCAGACTTGCACTCATTGCCGAGGCCTCTTGAAACTGCCACTTACCAACCCTTCATTGCTTTGCAGGCCAAGGTGGCGCTCAACCGTGCCGACCAACAAGCCACTGGTGGGGGCGAATCCCAAAATGTGCAACTCACAGATCTTGAGCAGAGGGTGAAGCAGCTAATGGGCACGCACGTTGGTCTCCCTATGGATCCTGGTTGCTCCGATGGCACTGGGGGCAGCATAGGTAAGTGACTGTGCAATGCCATCTCTCCCTCACAGTGCAATGGCCTACTTGGCTATTGCTTATGCTTCTATGCAAGCTGTTTGCTGCATAGTGCAATATGGTTCCTCACACTCACGGCACCCCTTCTTCCTTTTATGCTTGCAGATGATACCCCCAATGTCATCATGAATGACACAGACACCCTTCACGCGACTGGCAGCCACAGTTAGGAGGAAACACCCTTGATTATCTTGACGGCATCTCAGATGAGAGAGGGGCGGAGAGCTCTGCCGACAACAGTGTGTCACTGCTTCCTACAGTCCCACGCACCAGCTCAGATACTGGGAGTCCGCGGTCGGGTATCTTAGATTTAGGAGCGGGGTCTGCACTGGGTGAAGCATCGGGGCCTAGTGGGCTATAGCACGGTGCAGGGCCAAGGGAACCTTGGTTGCCATCTCGCTGTGGGGGCGAGTATGCAGCCGAGTCCTGCAGAGGAGAACTCAGATGAGCCCATCGATGTTGGGGCTTATGAACAAAGAATGGAGGCCATTTAATCGCAGCTCTTGGTGGCAATGCAAGGGATGCCCGAGAGGCTGTCGCAAGTGGTGAGGAGCGTGGAGGAGTCCGCCTCCCGCATTGTGGACAGCTCTGCGCACACCATGCGAACCATCATTGTGAGTGTGCAGACACAATGATGGAATCCCAGAGTGAGTGTGTGGATCCAGCTGCGATGACGCGTCTCTTGGCGGAGGTGACAGTTGCCATTGCAGCACAGACGCAAGGGAGCGAGCGTGGCTGTGCTTCTTTGGACAGGATGGTCGCTGCCCTGGAAGCTCAGAATGCTCTCATGCACTCTGGGCAACAGGGCACGGAGCGTCTTACTGCTGTCATCTCTGATGGCTTCCAGAGTGTGGCTGCTGTCATGCAGTCTCAGCTGGAGGCCACCCGAGATTTGACTGCTGCCATTGCGGCTGGGTCCACAACGGACGACTGGGGGCCTAACGGTGCCACCCCACTCTGCCGATCTGTGCTCCAGCAGCTTGGTGGGGGAGGTGAGGTGCTGCCCCGGGGGAGTGGCGCTGGCTCCTCATCCATTGTTCACCCAGCCGCAAGGGCAGCAGTCAAATCTCGGGTGGCCTCCAGCTGAGACTGCATGACAGCAGCCACACTCTGGAAGCCATCAGAGATGACAGCAGTAAGGTGCTCGTGCCCTGTTGGCCAGAGTGCATGAGAGCATTCTGAGCTTCCAGGGCAGCGGCCATCCTGTCCAAAGAAGCACAGCCCTGAGCCGAGACCTGCCACTCTGCAATTGGTACCAACCATGGCTTCACCCCAGCCACTTCCAATTGAAGGCACACAGGAGGATGCAGCCCAGTCTTCAGCCGGCCCTTCCAGGGCCAGAGCTGGTCGAGGGTATCCGAGAAGGACATCTGTACTTCCTCTACAGACACACAGCAGCCTTGAACTATATAAAACACTAGTTAGGCCACAGCTCGAGTACTGCAACCCCACATCCCTACCTCGCCACATCCCCATCAGACAATCCCTGTCTCTGAGATGTGGGTGTGAGTGTTGCTAGGTTGAGATTGTTGGTGGGTGAGTGCTGGGCGCGTGATGCATTGAGCAGTGTGTGAAGCTTATGATGCAGATGGTGGTATGTAGCATTTGTTGAAGCTTTCACTCACCCTGACCACCCGTGTGAGCTCGTTAAACTTCTTCTTGCACTGTGTGGTGGTCCTGAGGGTCACTGTGCTGCCCGTGACGTGGTGTGCCACCTCCCTCCACGTAGTCCAGTAGACTTGTGGCGAGGGCCTCCTGTTAATTGGTACAGGACTGCCCACCTTCTCTCCACTTCTAAAACCAATGCCTACAAAGCTTCCTTGGAAAACCTCCGGGCTCTCTCCCTGGGGTGGAGATCTGCCATCAGGATTTGTAAATAAGTGCTCCTTCTCCCTGTCCTTCATATGGCTGTTGAGGCAGCTGCACATTCAACAATGCTGAGAATGAGGTGCTGCAGCATCAATGAACCTCTCCTTTAAGTAGTGAAAAAAGCCTGTGGCAATCATTACTTGCGTTTAGACTGCCCCTGATATTGGTCCATCTTTTCAGTGTAACACCAATGAACTTGAGCTTTTAGACTAGAATCATGACTGCAATCATTTTAATGAGGAGTGAGGATGAATTTTGTGTGCAGCCTGGACAATTTTCAACTGGCACTACTTAACCATTTTTAGTCTAAAAACTGCACATCTCTTGGCTATAATGAATCTCTAGCCCTAAATATTTTTGATTTTGAAATGACAATCTAAAGATGTAAAACGTTAAGCTAAAGGTATCCTGCAATGTTTAGAACACACTGAACAAAGTTTTACTGTAAAAATAACGATAAATAGCACTCACTGTTATTTATGCACAAATTGGACAGCAACACATGCAGTTAAATGTGAAAATTTGGACATTGCTGTCTGCGATGCACTGCACCTCTGTAAACTGTGCACAAACAACATATTGCTGTCTGGCTCCCCATTCAAATGGATTGGATTCTGTGAAATTCCTGTATTGATGTTGTAGCTATGGACTAAACCTGCCATAAAAAGTTAGGGCTTCTCCATTTCATGATAAGTACCATTCTAACGGTATGATAAGTTTTAATTACTGCCAAACTACCTCCCTGGCACTGAAAATTAACTTTTACAAGCGTGGAGTTGTATTCCTTCAGATTTTAATTATTGTTGCAGATATTTTATTTTTTTCTTTCTGTCTCTTTCTTTCCCTCTCTTTATTTCACTTTCTGTAGCTGATTTGTCATTGAATTCACTATTCGAACTGACACTTCCTGGTTCAGACTTTGTGCTGCTCATTAACGATTCTTCAATCTGATTGGTTAAGGAGATACACCATGGTTTGCCTTGTTCACATAGGTCCCAGATGTCCTGTAGATGTCCGTACTTTTTGGATGTTTGGCTAACAGCAACTTGTTGTGCAAAAGCCCATAGAAAATCTATGAGCAAGTGTATGTCTTAATGAATGGCTGGCACTGCTCGGAGCAAAATCTGGGCAATGATGTTTCCAGGAAGGACGTTACCATATTTGTAACAAGGGTGTTACTTGTTAACAGTCTGAGATGTTACCGGAGTTCTTGTTTCCTGGTTCAGGTGCTTGACCACATGCCTATGAGCAGATATATTTACAATATGTACAACAGTATGTGGGTAAAAACCATTACATCATTCTGCTTATGTTTACGAGAAATACTATTAAATTATAGTTAACACAAAGAGAACAAATCAACGCTTGAATATTGGCCGCAATGAATGATGTTCTGAGAATATTAATTGTTACATTGTAAATCATGTGATGCTAACTATTAAGTATACTTATGGATTCCAACTACGTGACAAGTGATCTTCATGCGGTCTTTGCCTGGCACTATAGATTTATTAAAATATATGTAATCAAGTGAGTCAATAGTTCCATCAAAAAATATGAGCACACTGTTGAACAGACTTACAATGATGAAAAATTGTCTAAAATATGTCAAGGAAAGAGACTCCATAGTTAAAGTGAATACAAACAAACAAAAATGGACATGAATGCTGAAACAATTGAGTTAAATAATAAACTAGAAATTACACCAATATTACAAAACATGCAAATGCAAAACTTTCAAAAATACGCTGATATCCTTCATCTGGCAAAACATGGGTGAGGTTGATGCTGGGATTCACGAACAGAACTCTGGAATATCTTTTTATATTGGTAAAGCTGGTCAGTGTTTCAATAATCCCAATCCAGGACATGTCATGTTCCATTCCTGGTGAACAGGCTTTGTAAAAGCTGCAGCAGGAGATTTTAACCACCTGGCCGCTGTTTGAGGGCCGACCCTTACCACCATGCTGCCGGCAGACTCCAGGTGCTGACTGGCATCTCGCTGCAGCTCGTCAGCTCTGGGTCGGTGCAATAATTGGCTGGCCTGGAAGCTGTCATGGCTGGCAGAAAGATAGGTCGAGGGTGGGGTTGAGGGTGGAGGGGGGGGGGGGCGGTCTGGGTGGATCCCAGGGTCGCAGCGACTGACATTATTCTTGTGGAACCCAGAGGAGCACCCCTGCCCCTCCTGACCCACAACAATAATGTTAAACTTACCTTTGTGGTACCTTGTCTGCTGTACTGCTTGGTAAAACTGGGCGGAGGAAGCATGGCATGTGATCCGTCCAGCTGTCCATCAAAATTGTAGTTGGAGCCCTACATGTGTCACAGGGCTCCAATTTACATATTAAAAGGGCCGGACTGCCTGAAACAGGCAGGCGCTTAGTCTGCCCAGTGCAAGGCCCCTTTCATGATGGCAGTAAATGTGGCGGTAATGCCACTTTTGGGCCACCACAGCATGTTATACACCCGCTTTATTTTCTTATCCATTGCGTATAACAAACGGGTCGAAACGCTCCCGCTGGTTTTCCATGCAATATTGAAAGTTAAAATTTACCCGCTCATCTCTTGGAGGTCAACTTTATTTATTTTTTGCTAATTAATAAAACGCCTGTTTTGCCATATTAGAATACTTTTCTCTTGTATGTGCTTCGAAAGAAGCACACTACACATTGTTATTTCAATATTGTCCTATTTCTGCAAATGCTCCACATCAGAAATGAAATGTTCTGACTTGCAGAAAGATTTATGCTCTGAAGCAAATCCCACACTATTCTGTCTTATTATAGAAAACTGGCGTTTCCAGCCAAAGTCTGACAGCACATTCAGGGACCACCTTGTTCTCTGTGCCAATAGGCCCGCAGTAGAAATTCACATCACATCTCAGTTTCTATAGCAACAGTAGTCTTTCCCATAATGAGCTGTATCATCTGACTGATGTCATAGCAGCATGCAGCAGGTCAAACGAAGCACCTCCTAGCGCATCCTACAGATGTGAACAAACCTAAGGGAAGATGGCATAAAGGGAAATGGTAAGTTCTTTATCATTAGATTTTATGTTTTTTAAATAACAATTGGCAATTGTCTCAGACTTCAGAATTAAACTCTGATGTGCTGTGGTGGAAACGCCTACACAGATTTCTTTCTTTGTGTTTGGCATTATTCAAATCTTGTGAGGGAGGCTGCCGCATCAATACACTGTACTCTGCAGATGAGAATAAGGTGAAGGCCTAGGCTTCTGATGCACAGACTCCAGCCTTTTAATTTTTTAAAACTTTTTTGTTACTTTTTTTGAAAATGCATCTAAACTGATTTTGCGAATATTATAATGATAAAGCTAAAATGTTGTACAATGTAACAATGCATTATTAATGCCACGGATAATTACAGCTTGCAGCATCATGCATTGTTTATTCTAGGGAGCGGTGGTGTCGGCAAAAGCTATCCACATACCAAAGGGCCGAGTATTTTATTGCAAGTGCTGTCGATAGCTGTAAATTCATCCTGCAGCCAGCAGCACAATTCTAATTTGGTTCTAGCCTTAAGCTGCCTTTCCATGGCATTAATATTTACAATAGTTGATGCAGATTAATGTATTGTAAATTATGATCCCTTGTACAGAAACATGTATCTGATATTGGAAATTTTGAGGAGGTTAAAAATTCTCATAATTTTTTCCTGAAGTATTAAAATGTATTTAGGTAAGAAATACATACTTAAGATTATTTGTTACAATAAGACAAAGATGTTTATGTGAAAAACCTGTAGCTGTTTCTGTGGATCTATCTTCATTATATTATTAATATTTAATGCGAGAAGGAAGCACATCTTTTAGACTTAAAATGGTGACATTTTGTGAGATGTAAGGCTTTTAGTGTGCTTTATGATATGGCTAGAAAGACTCATAGTAAATGAGTATATAATTTACTGGCCTTTTGTGTCTCATCTGGCTGGGGCAGGAGCGGAAGCTTTAATCATTTTCTTTTTCATCTGTACCTCCTGTGTTATGATAACATTTTTAGCCAGTTTGATCATACATCTGTTATCCACTACAGCTCCGGCCACATACAGCTCAGACCTCAGACTATCAGACATTATGATAATAAATGGGAAAGACGGTTTTTGACTTTGAAAGCTTTTTAAAGTGGGTTGCTTATGCTGATAAACGGTTCTTGGTTGGTTGTAAATAATGTAGGAGTAGTAATTTAAGAGGAGGTGGCCACAGCCTCAGACCGTGGTTGTGGTGCGGTGGTTGCTGGGAAGGGCGGGATGTCTGAGAAGGCAGCTGAGGCTCTGTGCTGCAAATGCAGCCTGCAAGTTAACCACTAGGGACCTGCTACTGTGCTTGGATTTGGACTGCCTCATTTATCAAGCTGTTTGCTTAGCTAGCTATGGCTGGGCTGGGCCGCGCCTAGTAGAGGTTATGAGAAACCTGCAGACAGTCTCATTAAAATGGATAACTTGTTAAAGGGATTTATAAATCGACCAGAATAAAATTACTCTCCAGTTTTCAATATAAATTGATAAAGCGCTACTGTATAAACTGTATAAAAATTGTCCTCTTTCAGTCGGATAAATACTTTCCTAAATTACTTTACAGTGTAGCATGTATATCTTATTAATGATGAGGATTATTAGCTTAGTCAAGCATGTGTACATTGGGCTCATAAATACAAGCAGATTACTAATATAATATTGTACAGTACAGTAGGTGGGCTACAATGAAAGCCCAGATTATAAAATGTGTTTATATAAATTCATTGAACTGACCTATTTACAGAAAATGAGAGCTGTAAATAGTTATGACAAGCTGTGAAATTCCATGTTACAGTCCAGTTAATTTGTCACACATTCCATAATATTTAGCTTTATTTGGGAAATTAACAAAATGTCAAATATTTTTCTGTATTGCGATTACATTTTAGTTGACCTGAAAAATTTGGTAGAAAATTGGTCCATGTCATTGTCCATTTTTGTTGTTTGCATCAGGAGAAGTGCATTAGACAAAGAATGTGAGGGGCGTATTGTGTTAGGTGAGGTGCACTGGTAAGGGGTTTGTTGGTGAAGTGCACTGGTTTGAGGTTTAATGCTTTAGGTGAGGTCACTGGGTAAGGGATGTGTTGTGCCGGGTGAGTAACATGTCACGTAAAGTGCATCTGGTTAAATATTTGGAAGGAATCTAAGAAAATTTTAGGAAGTAGAAAAAGCCATTTGTTCTAACAAGCCTGCTATCTTTTTGGTTAATCTCATCTGTACCTTCCTGCCTTCTCACAAGATCCATCTAGCCCCTCTTTCTCTAGAAATGCATCATTTTTTTCTTCAAGGGAAATGATGATTCATTATATATTAAGTCACAGTGACTGGAGGCCTCATGACCCATCAGTCTGTAGATTGTCTGACATTGAGAAGTGATTATTCTTGCTTGAACATGTCATATGTCTTTTCAGTTTCTGTTGATAAATAATTTCCTTGCATTAATTATTTGTCCTGTTTCGGGCCGAATGTGCTGCTTGGTTGGAGACAGAGAGCATTACCAGATACCCCACACTGGGTAAAGTGGCCATATATTATTAGACTCAATAGCAGCTGTGGAGAGTGCTCAGAAATGTGGAAGGAAGAAAACAAGATGGAGAGGGGCTGGCTGACAGGCAAGAGAAGTTCAGAAAGATCTGCTTTTGATAGGAATTCAAATAGGAGAATGTTATTGTGGGGGTTCTAAAGTGCTGATGAAAAGAAAAAACATGGATGTTGGAAATCTGAAATAAAACAGTAAATGCTGCAATTGAACACCAGGTTGGACAACTTTTGAAAAGGGTAGATTAACACTTTAGGTTGGTCTCTTTATCAGGACTGGGATACCTAGACTGGAAAACGTTCTTTATAGGTCTGGTCAAAACAAAGGAGATAGTGAAGTGCAGCAGGTAGAGATCCAGACTTCAATATGCTGACTATTTTCACAGAAAGGCAACTTGTGTGTGTGTATATATATATATATATATAGATATATATTTATATATTATAATATTTTTATATATATTTTTATATATATTTATATATCTATATATAGCATGCTCTTGTGTTGAAAGGCGAGAGGCACATTCACAGAGGACTGGTTCACAATGCTGATGTTGCTGCTGGGTCACATTGGGAAGCATGTTCCCAGCGAGCAGTGCAGCTCGACAGTTTGCAACACACCTTTAGAAGCTGTGGTTTCCTTTGTAAATTTGAAGCTGACCAGGTTTACGCATCTAATCCACACCAAAACTTGTCTGTAACTAGCTTAACAAGTGAGTTACAGCTCCCAAGTGGCATTTGAAAGTAGAAACCGGGTGGTGTAGAGATGTGAAATTCGGCCTGCTCTGACTAGTCTCCTCCTCCACTACAATCTTACACTCCTACTATTTACTATTATATTCTCTCGAGCTTATCGGAGAATGCCAGGCGCATTTAATGAATTTAGTCAGGGTTCATGGCCTGTGACAGCAGCAGTTACATGGTTTTGAACATCTAACAGCTGCATTATAGGTAATTTAGGAGGTGTCATGACCTGGGTCGGATATTTTTGCTTCTCAGTGCGCATTGCTCTTCAATCCATTATCTGTGATGGTAGAATCGACTCTCGTACGTGCAACTCCTAGATTCTGCATCATTAAAGTTTACTGCAGCTTAATTGTATAAGCTCACTACCACCAGCAACAGTGCAACAATACCTTGCACTTTTGTAACAACTTTAATATAGAAAACATCCCAAGACACTTTAGGAGGGGCAGAAAAGAAAATGAAAAAGATTAAGGAATTGGTGCTAAATTAGAGTTACTAAAATTATGGGTGACAGTAATTTAATTTACAATATTCAGTATTTATTCAAGGAGTGAATTGCCTGCCTGCCTGTCGGTGTTTTTTTAAATTCATATGGAAAAAGAACAGCAAAAGGGTAACTGGTTGACCCAGCCTGTCCTATCAGCTATGGTGCAACCTTCATGCATCGTCAATCCACCAGCCCCCAGTTGTGCAATGATAGGGAAGAGCCGACATCGAAGGATCAAAAAGCGACGTCGCTATGAATGCTTGGCTGCCACAAGCCAGTTATCCCTGTGGTAACTTTTCTGACACCTCTTGCTTAAAACCCAAAAGGTCAGAAGGATCGTGAGGCCCCGCTTTCACGGTCTGTATTCATACTGACAATCAAGATCAAGCGAGCTTGTGCCCTTCTGCTCCACGGGAGGTTTCTGTCCTCCCTGAGCTCGCCTTAGGACACCTGCGTTTCAGTGTGAAAGGTGTACCGCCCCAGTCAAACTCCCCATCTGCCACTGTCCCCGGAGTGGGTCATGCCTGGCTGCCCGGCCGCTTCCGACCAACGGATCCATTTCAGACCCAATTCATGTCTGGACCGGGGTCAAACAGGGCTGCGTCATCGCTCCAACCCTCTTCTCAATCTTCCTCGCCGCCATGCTCCACCTCACAGTCAACAAGCTCCCCGCTGGAGTGGAACTAAACTACAGAACCACTGGGAAGCTGTTTAACCTACTCTGCCTCCAGGCCAGGTCCAAGATCACCCCAACCTCTGTCATTGAGCTGCAGTACGTGGACGATGCCTGCGTCTGCACGCATTCTTAGGCTGAACTCTAGGATATAGTCAATGTATTCACTGAGGCATATGAAAGCATGGGCCTTACGCTTAACATCGGTAAGACTAAGGTCCTCCACCAGCCTGTCCCCGCCGCACAGCACTGCTCTCCAATCATCAAGATTCACGGCGTGGCCCCTGACAACGTGGACCATTTCCCATATCTCGGGAGCCTCTTATCAACAAAGACAGACATTGATGGGGAGATTCAACATCACCTCCAGTGCGCCAGTGCAGCCTTCGGCCGTCTGAGGAAAAGAGTGTTTGAAGACCAGGCTCTCAAATCTACCACCAAGCTCATGGTCTACAGAGCTGTAGTAATACCCACCCTCCTGTATGGATCTGAGGCATGGATGATGTATAGAAGGCACCTCAAGTCACTGGAGATTTATCACCAACGATGTCTCCACAAGATCCTGCGCATCCCCTGGGAGGACAGGCACACCAACATCAGTGTCCTTGTCCAGGCTAACATCCCCAGTATTAAAGCACTGACCACACTTGATCAGCTTCGCTGGGCAGGCCACATAGTTCGCATGCCAGACACGAGACTCCCAAAGCAAATGCTTTATGCGGAGCTCCTTCATGGTAAACGAGCCAAAGGTGGGCAGCAGAAACGTTATAAGGACACCCTCAAAGCCTCCCTGGTAAAGTGCGACATCACCACTGGCACCTGGGAGACCCTGGCTGAAGACCACCCGAGGTGGAGAAAGTGCATCCGGGAGGGCGTTGAGCTCTTCGAGTCTCAACGCAAAGAGCGTGAAGAGATCAAGCGCAGGCAGCGGAAGGAGCGCGCGGCAAACCAGCCCCACCCACTCCTTCCCTCGGCGAATGTCTGTCCCACTTGTAACAGGGTCTGTGGCTCTCATATTGGACTGTTCAGCCATCAGAGAACTCACTTTGGGAGTGGAACCAAGCCTTCCTTGATTCCGAGGGACTGCCGATGATGAGTTATGCAATCTCTTGGGAGAGGCATAAGAACAGAGGAAAAAAATCAAGTTGGAAAAAAAAAAGTTGGGAAATTCCTCCAACCCCAAAGACAATTAACAAGCTCCAGGAGACTGGATATCATAAACCACTGCTAACCCTCTATAACTTGAGATGTCTTCCACTTGCAGGAACTTATCCAACTCTATTCCAATGGCCTGTAGTGAATCCATACTCAATGCATGTTGTAGTTATCTATTCCAGAGGTCGATGACTCTCTTCAAAAATAAGTACTTTTTGGCATATCTAACACTACTTTCATATTTTGTACTGTTTATTTATTTATTTGCCCTAGTTTTCCCCTTTTTATCTATCTCAAATAAATTATTCATAGAATAGAATCTATTCTTTTAGTCATTTTTAGAGATCTTGATCATGTCACTTCAAAGTCTATGCTTTTCCAGTGGGAAAAAAACAATTGTCTGAGCCTATCATGATATCGAAGAGCCTTAAGATTAAGTATCTCCAGGGACTCAATATCCCCCACCATGTGACAAAACCAAAATTGGGCCCGGCATTCTAAATACAGCTGCACCAAGGCTTTTTTACAAGGTAGGTATCGTATTTCTAGTTTTGGATGTAACTAGTTAGCTATATCTTAACACAAAAGCTAAATACTGCGGATGATGGAAATCTGAAATAAAAACAGAAAATTCTGGAAATACTCAGCATGTCAGGCAGCATCTGTGGAGAGAGAAACAGAGTTAATATTTCAGGTCGATGACTTTTTGTCAGAACTGTCTAAGAGGAGACCTGAGAGAGGTCTTTGGAGTTTGACAGTGTGGATTTGGAGAAATTGTTTCTACTTCTGAGTGAGTCCAGTAAAAGGGTGAATAAGTATAAGGTAGCCATTAACCGATTTGTGATTAAAATCAAGAATGCTCAAGGGGCCAGAATTTAAGGAGCGCAGATATCTCAGAGCGTTGAAGTGCTGGAGAAAATTTTAGAGATGGGAAGGGGCGAGGCCATGGAGGGATTTGAAAACAAGAATGAGAATTTTAAAATGGAGGCGTTGCTTAACCAGGAGCCAATGTAGGTCAGTGAGCACAGGAGTGATGGGTGAACGGGACTTGGTGCGAGTCTTTGGATGACCTCAAATTTGCGGAGAATAAAAAATGGGAGGCCGGTCAGGAGTGCGTTAGAATGTCTAGAGGTAATAAATGCATGGATGAGGGGTTCTGCAACAGGAGCAGAGTCGGGCGATGTTATGGAGTTGCAAATAGGCGGACTTAGTGATGGCGCGGATATGTGGTCGGCAGCCCATCTTGAGGTCTAATATAACACCAAGGTTGCAAATAGTATGGTTCAGTCCCAGACAGATGTTAGGGAGAGGGATGGAGTCATTAGCTAGGGAACGCAGTTTGTGGTGGAGACCGAAGACTATGTCTTCATTCTTCCCAATCTTTAGTTGGAGGAAATTTTTGTTCATCCAGCACTGGATGTCGACCATCAGTCTGATAATTTAGAGAAACTGGATGGGCCAAGAGAGGTGCTGTGAGGTAGAGCTGGGTGTTGTCGGCATACATGTGAAAACTGACTCTGTGTTTTCAGATGATGTCACCAAGGGGCGGCATGTAGATGAGAAATAGGAGGGGACCAAGGATAGATCCTTGGAGGACACCAGAGGTAACGATGCAGGAGTCGGAAGAAAAGCCATTGCTGGTGATTCTCTGGCTACGATTTGATAGATAAGAATGGAACCAGGCGAGTGCAGTCCCACCCAGCTGGATGGCGGTGGAGAGGCATTGGAGAAGGATGGTATGATGAACCGTGTCAAAGGCTGCAGACAGGTTGAGAGGATGAGGAGGGATAGTTTACCTTTGTCACAGTCACATAGGATGTCATTTGTAACTTTGATCAGAGCCGTTTCGGTACTGGGGCAGGGGTTGATTAGAGAGATTCAAACATGGAGTTCCGTGAAAGATGGGCATGGATTTGGAAGGCGAAAGCATGCTCAAAGACTTTGGAGAGCAAAGGGAGGATGGACATGGGGGTGTAGTTTACAAGGGCAGAGGGGTTCAGATTTGTTTTTTTGATGAGGGGGGTGAGGATTACAGATTTGAAGGAGAGTACCTGAAGAGCAAAGACCTAAACAATATCAGATAAATGGAAGCCAGGGAGGGAAGTTGGGTGGTCAGTAGTTTAGTGGGAATAGGGTCGAGGGAGCAGGAGGTGAATCTCATGGACAGGATAAGCTTGGAGAGGGCATATAGAGAGGTGGGGGAGGAACTCGAAAAAGATGTGAATTCAGAACTAGGGCAGGGGGCTTCTCAGAGGAAATTGGGCCCAGTAGGCAAAGGGAAGGAAGGGAAGTGCTGCAGGCAGCTGAAACAAAAAGAGTAGACAAGGGTAATGTAGTAGCCTCCAGGCCAGATCCAAGGTTGTCCCATCTTCTGTCATTGAATTACAGTACGTGGACGATGCTTGTATCTGCGCACACTCGGAGGCCGAGCTCCAAGCCATCACCAATGCCTTTACCGAAGCGTACAAGAGCATGGGCCTTACACTAAACATCCGTAAAACAAAGGTCCTCTACCAACTTGCCCCCCCCGATTATCAAAATCCATGACAAGGCCTTGAACAACGTGGACCAATTTCCGTACCTCGGGAGTCTACTGTCAACAAGGGCAGACATCGATGATGAGGTCCAACACCGCCTTCAGTGTGCAAGCGCAACCTTCAATCGCCTGAGAGTGTTTGAAAACCAGGACCGCAAACCCGGCACCAAGCTCATGGTCTACAGAGGAGTAGTGATCCCGCCCTCCTATATGGTTCAGAGACATGGACTATGTACAGCAGGCACCGCAAAACACTGGAGAAGTACCACCAATGCTACCGCCGCAAGATCCTGCAAATTGATTGGCAGAATAGGCGCACCAATGTCAGTGTTTTCGCTCAGGCCAACATCCCCAGTATCAAAGCACTGACCACACTCGATCAGCTCCGTTGGATGGGCCACATCGTCCGCATGCCCGATATGAGACTCCCAAAATAAACGCTCTACTTGGAGCTTCGACACGGCAAATGGGCCCCAGGTGGGCAGAGAAAATGCTTCAAGGACACCCTCAAAGGCTCCTTGAAAAAATGTAACATCCCCACCGACACCTGGGGATCCCTGGCCCAAAACCACCCAAAGTGGAGGAAGAGCATCTGGGAAGGTGCCGAACACCTCAATTCTCTTTGCCGAGAGCAAGCTAAAGCTAAGTGTAGACAGCGGAAGGAGCGCACTGCAACCCAAGCACCCCACTCACCCGTTTGTTCAACCACCATTTTCCCCACCTGTGACAGAGACCGTAGGTCCCGCATCGGACTCATCAATCACCTGAGAACTCATTTTTAGTGTGGAGGCAAGTCATCCTCGACTCCGAGGGACTGCCTAAGAAGAAGAAGAGAAGAGGTAATAGATTTGGACCTTTGATAAGGTACCACATAGTAGACTCATGACAAAGGTCAGAGCATGTGGAGTCAGGGGACAAGTAGCAGAATGGATAGCAAGCTGGCTACAAAACAGAAAACAATGAGCAGGAGTTAATGGTAGCAATTCAGACTGACAAAAGTTGGATAGTGGTTTTCCACAAGAATCGGTGCTGGGATCACTGTTGCTCACAATTTACATAAATGATTTGGACTCGGAAATTGGAAGTACAATTTCAGAATTTGCAGATGACGCCTAATTGAAGGCCATAGTTTATAAGGAAGACTACTATTGTGTTCCGAACACAGATGAGACTGCAAACGGGGAGGTTAAAGTAACAGTGACCTCAGTCTTTATTAAGACACTCCAGAGTAAGGAACAGGCCTTAGGGGCCGGCTTATATACAGTGCTCCCAAGGGATGCTGGGATCCCTTGGGACTTCAGGGGATGCACTCCCTGGTGGCGGAACAGATACACAACATCACTTCTCCCCCAAAGTCAAAGTGAAAACTATTTGCAAGGTGAGGCGGTCAGGAGCCTTTCTTTCCCTGGTGGACCGCCTCGGTACAAATGTCTGTTCTGGTATGTTGGCTGTGCCCTCGCTGGGCTGGCGTGTTGTTGGCCCTGCAGGGCTGCTGGGTGAACCTGGCCTTGCTGGGCTCTTGGGCGTGATGGGTTCAATTTCCTGCTCCGGCGTGGTGTCGTTGATCCTTTGGATGTGTGTTGTGGGCTCGAAAAAGGTGGTGTCTGCTGTGGGTTGTCCAGGGCAGTCTGTGAACCGCAGTCTCGTTTGATCCAGGTGCTTTCTGCAAATTTGTCCATTGTCTAGTTTCACTACAAACACCCTATTCCCTTCTTTAGCTATCACCGTGCCCGCGATCCACTTGGGATCATGTCCATAGTTTAGCATGTACACAGGGTCATTCAGATCAATTTCCCGTGACACAGTGGCGCGACCATCGTTTACATTTTGTTGCTGCCACCTGTTCTCTACCTGATCATGCAGGTTGGGGTGAACCAGCGAGAGACTGGTTTTAAGTGTCCATTTCATGAGTAGCTCAGCCAGAGGCACCCCTGTGAGCGACTGGGGTCTCGTGCGGTAGCTGAGCAGTACTTGGGACAGGCGGGTTTGGAGTAGGCCTTCTGTGACTCGTTTGAGGCTCTGTTTGATTGTTTATACTGCCCACTCTGCCTGCCCATTGGAGGCTGGTTTAAACAGGGCCGAGGTGACATGTTTGATCCCATTGCGGATCATGAATTCTTTAAATTCGGCATTGGTGAAACATGGCCCGTTGTCACTGACCAGTATGTCAGGCAGGCCGTGGGTGGCAAACATGGCCATCAGGCTTTCAATGGAGGCGGTGGCGGTGCTTCCTGACATTATTTCACATTCAATCCATTTTGAAAAAGCATCCACCACCACCAGGAACATTTTACCGAGAAACGGGCCCACATAGTCGACATGGATCCTCGACCATGGTCTGGAGAGCCAGGACCATAAACTTAGTGGTGCCTCTCTGGGTGCATTGCTCAACTGAGCACACACGCTGCATTGCCATACACAGGACTCTAAGTCAGAGTCGATACCGGGCCACCACACATGGGATCTGGCTATCGCTTTCATCATTATTATACCCGGGTGTGTGCTGTGGAGATCCGAGATGAACGTCTCCCTGCCCTTTTTGGGTAGCACTACGCGGTTACCCCACAACAGGCAGTCTGCCTGAATGGACAGCTCGTCCTTTCGCCACTGGAACGGCTTGATTAGCTCTTGCATTTCAACAGGGATGCTGGCCCAGCTCTCATGCAGTACACAGTTTTTTACTTGGGACAGCAGAGGATCTTGGCTGGTCCAAGTCCTGATCTGGCGGGCCGTGACAGGTGATTTATCATTTTCAAACGCTTCCATGACCATTAACAAGTCTGCGGGCTGCGCTACCATCAACAAGTTTGCAGGCTGCGCCATTTCCACCCCGTGGTGGGCAATGGTAGCCGACTGAGAGCATCCGCACAGTTCTCGGTGCCTAGCCTATGGCGGATGGTATAGATATACGCTGATAGCGCGAGTGCCCACCTTTATATGCCGGCTGAGGCATTAGTATTTATCCCCTTGTTTTCAGTGAACAGGGATATGAGGGGCTTGTGATTGGTTTCCAGCTCAAATTTGAGGCCAAATAGGTACTGATGCATTTTCTTTACCCCAAACACACACGCTAATGCCTCTTTCTCAATCATGCTGTAGGTCCTCTCGTCCTTAGACAAGCTCCTGGAGGCATAAGCGACAGGTTGCAACTTCCCCGTAACGTTAGCTTGTTGTAATACACACCGACTCCGTACAACAACGCATCACATGCTAGCACAAGTCTTTTACACGGGTTATACAATACAAGCAGCTTGTTGGAGCATAAAATGTTTCTGGCTTTCTCAAAAGCAATTACTTGTTTTTTTCCCCATACCCAGTTCTCACCTTTGCGCAATAACACATGTAGTGGCTCTAAGAGGGTGCTTAACCCCGGTAGGAAGTGACCAAAATAGTTGAGGAGTCCCAGGAACGACCACAGCTCTATGACATTGTGTGGCCTGGGCGCGTTCCTGATAGACTCTGTCTTGGCATCTGTGGGCCAAATGCCGTCCGCCGCGATCTTTCTCCCCAAAAACTCTACTTCTGTTGCCATGAAGGCGCATTTTGACCTCCTCAGCCGCAGCCCTATGCAATCCAGTCGCTGGAGGACCTCCTCCAGGTTTTGTAGATGCTCGACGGTGTCCCAACCCGTGACCAATATGTCGTCCTGAAAAACCACCGTGCGTGGTACCGACTTGAGTAGGCTCTCCATGTTTCTCTGGAAGATCGCTGGAGCCGACTGAATTCCAAACGGGCATCTGTTTGTAGATGAACAGTCCCTTGTGTGTGTTGATTCAGGTGAGGCCCTTCGAAGACTCCTCCAGCTCCTGCATCATGTTGGCCGATGTCAGGTCGAGCTTGGTGAACATCTTGCCTCCTGCCAGTGTCGCAAATAGGTCGTCTGCCTTAGGTAGCGGGTATTGGTCCTGTAGCGAGAAACGATTAATAGTTACTTTATAATCGCTGCAAATCCTGACCATGCAATCACCTTTGAGTACTGGAACAATCGGGCTGGCCCACTCACTGAATTCCACTGGGGAGATGATGCCCTCGCGTTGCAGCCTGTCCGGCTCGATTTCCACTCCCTCATCATGTGAGGTACCGCTCGCACCTTGTGGTGAATGGGTCGTGCCTCTGGGACCAAGTGGATCCGCACCTTCACCCCGGAAAAATTTCCAATGCCTGGCTCAAAAAGGGAAGGAAATTTGTTTAGAACCTGGGTACATGAGGCTATCGACATGTGATAGCGCTTGGATGTCATCCCAGTTCCAGCGGATTTTGCCCAGCCAGCTCCTTCCAAGCAATGTGGGGCCATCGGCCGGGACAATCCAGAGTTGCAGTCCGTGCACCGTGCCCTCGTAGGTGACCTTGACTATGGCGCTGCCCAGGACAGTGATAAGCTCTTTGGTGTACGTTCTCAGTTTTGTGTGGATGGGGCTCAGGGCTGGTCTGAGTGCTTTGTTGCACCATAGTCTCTCAAACATCTTTTTACTCATGATAGATTGGCTAGCGCCAGTGTCCAGTTCCACGGCTACGGGTAAGCCATTCAATTTTACATTTAACATCATAGGTGGACATTTTGTCGAAAATGTGTGCACCCCGTGTACTTCAGCATCTGTCTCCTCTCTCTGAGGCTCGAAATTGCTTTGATCCACCATGGACCGATCTTCCTCTGCGCCGTGGTGGTTAGCAGGTTTTTCAGAGCATGCAGCTCATCTGCAAGCTCATTGGAGGTGCCTCATTGTTCCACAGCTCTTGCAAACATACCCTTTGAAGCGGCATGAATAGGCTGAATGGAAGCCTCCACAACGCCAACAAGGTGAAAATTGCCTTGCATTCATCCTTTGTTGTGGACTATGAGTCATCTGGGTCACCTGAGGCCTGCTGGCAGTTGCAGACTCGTACTTTCTGCCCTGTACATTTCTGCTCACAAACACAGTTCCAGTTAATTTCTGAACATTGCTAGCACTTGTGTGCTGAGAGATTTGTTTGGTGTTATCACTGGTGGACATAAACGCCTGTGCTATTGCAATGACCTTACTGAGGGTCGGTGTCTCTACAGTCAAAAGTTTTCATAGGATGGTCTCGTGGCCAGTGCCCAGTACAAAAAAGTCTCTGTGGATTTGCTCCACGTAGCCATCAAACTCACATTGTCCTGCAAGTCGCCTTAGCTGGGCGACATAGCTTGCACTTCCTGACCCTCAGATCGCTGGCACGTGTAGAACCGATACCTCGCAATCAGCATGCTCTCCCTCGGGTTAAAATGCTCCCGAACCAGTGTACATAGCTCCTCATACAACTTATCTGTCACCGGAGCCAGAAGATTCTTCATGAGGCTGTAGGTCGGTGCCCCGCAGACCGAGAGGAGAACCGCTCTCCTTTTTGCAGCGCTTCCTTCTCCGTCCAGCTCGTTGGCTACAAAGTACTGGTCTAGCTGTTCGACATAGGCTTCCCAGTCCTCACCCTCCGAGAACTTCTCCAGGATGCCCACAGTTTGCTACATCTTTGGATTCATATACTTGTCGCCAGTTATTGTGTTCCTAACACAGATGAGACTGCACACAGGGAGGTTAAAGTAACAGTGACCTCAGTCTTTATTAAGACACTCCAGAGTGAGGAACAGGCCTTAAGGGCCGGCTTATATACAGTGCTCCCGAGGGATGCTGAGATCCCTTGGGACTTCAGGGGATGCGCTCCCTGGTAGCGGAACATGGGAGTGCATGCTTTACAGGTACACAACCACTATGACAAAATACAAGAAGACATTAATAAACTTTCAGAATGGCATGTAATTGGCAAATGAATTTCAATATAGATAAGTGTGAGGTGGCGCATTTTGGTAGGTAGAATAAGGAAGCCAAATACTGATTGGAAAATAAGAGTCTCAATGGGATAGAGGAGCAAAGGGATGTAAAGGTACAGATACACAAATCTCTAAAAGAAGTGATGCAGGTCATTAAAAAGCTAAATAAAGCACTGGGTTTCATTTTTAGGGGGATATAATTAAAAATCAGAGAAGTTATGTTAAACATGTATCATACCACACTTGGTGTACCGTGCACAGCCGTGGGACCGAAATTCACCATCCCCAAAGTGACGACTACCGCGGAGTTTGGGTGGTCGACCAAAAAAATCGATCAGCCGCCTCCGTCAGGTATTTTTCCCTCCCCAAGCCATATTCAGCTCGAGGGGGATTTCAGCGGTGTTCACTTCCGCCGGAAACGGCGCGGTAAGCTGCTGTAAGGGCAAGTTTCCAGTGGTGAGCTCTTCAGCGTGCAGGCCGCTGGGAAGGGACTATCATAGCGAAATTCACCGAGGAAAAGGAAGGACTTTTCCCGGCAGTGCCCCTGCGAGGTTTTCGATGCAGTGCTTGAATGCGACACCACTGGAACCCTTTGCTAGGTAAAAAGTTTTATTACTTATTATTGTTTATATTTCATTTTTCAGCATGCATCTGCAGTATTTATCTCTTGATATAGTTTTATTAAGTATTAGTGTTTTTATTTCATTTTCCATGGTCCGCAGTATTTATCTCTTGATATAGTTTTATTAATTGTTTTGGCTCCATTAAACTTGCTGAGTGCTGCTCAGGGGTTTGCACATACCCCTGTACTTTTGTACAACTTTCAGGTCTGACTCTTTAGTGGGCTGCAAAGACCTGCTTGGCAGGATTCACCCTGAGGATGGGAGGAATGTTGGGAGGGCGACACCTCGTACACCTGCTCAGAAGCAGGATAGGACGCAGGAGAAGGTGTCGCCATCAGCACCGTGCCGACAGGCAGCGGGCAAGGGAGGCAGCAGCCATGATTCGTTCATTCTGTGCCAGACCAGTGTGCCCGTCGTCTTCACCGGCTTGAATCAGGATTGCGGTTGGCTGCTTAAGGACAAGGGATATCCCCTGTGGCTGCTCACTGCTCTGCGGAACCCCAGGGCAGCGCCAGAGCATGCATACAATGACGCCCATTGTGCCACCAGGTGCATCATCGAGCAGTACATTGGCATTCTTAAGCAGAGATAATGGTGCCTGGACCGCTCTGGTGGCACTCTTCTCAGTGGGTCTCCATAATCGTCGTGGTCTGCTGCATGCTGCACAACCTGGCTATCATGAGGGACAGCCATTGTAGGTCGAGCCAGCAGTACCACCTGAGGAGGAAGAGGAGGGGGATCACCGTCGCCACAGAGCTAGGAGGTGTCGACCCATCGCCACCCTGGAAGGGCCCAGTGCAAACTGGCCAGCACCCTCCTGGGAGGGTGCGTCCTCACATATATGAAGGTGCCTGACACCTCCCCTGCAATCTCCCTCCATGCTTGTATGCCAGGTCTCCCCACGTCAGGAAACTGTATTCTTCATCTGTCCTCCACACCGTCCATCAGTGTCTCCAGTTCCATATCAGTGAACCTGTTGGCTCTCCTTGCACCTCTTACACCAGCCATCCTTCCAACCTCCTTCCCCCCCTCAGGGCCTTGCTGCAAACCTTGGCCTTTGCCTGCGTGCCACCCTGCTTATGACCAGGTGTACGAGGTGTTGCTCTTCCAACATTCCTCCCATCCTCAGGGTGAATCCTGCCATGCAGGTCTCTTTGGCCCAGAATGAGGCCTGTAGGCCTCCACTAAAGATTCAGACCTGAAACTCCTCCAAAAGTCTGTGAAAACCTCTGAGCAGCAGGTTTAATGGAGCCAAAACAATAACAAATTATTTACCTAAGAAACAGACCCGATCGCGGCAAAACTCCAGCGGTGTCGCATTTATGCACCGACTGGAAAACCTCGCGGGGGCACTGCGTAAAAGATCCTGGATTTTTGTATCTGAATATCTCAGGCATGGCTGTTTTTCAATGGCCCGCCCACTGATGAGCTTACTGTGCCACTAATTCCTTTACCGCAGCTTCACCCCGCTAATTCCCCCTGAGCTGAATGTGGCTCAGGGAGGGGAAAACACCCGACCGCGACAGCCGATCGATTTTTTCCGATCGACCGCCCAAACCGGCAGTAACCATCCCTTCAGGGACGCTGAATTTCGCCCCTGGGGCTCTTTTCTTTAGAAAAGAGAAGGCTGAGGGGGTGACCTGACAGAGGTCTTTAAAAATACGAAGGTATTTGATAAGGTAGATGTAGAGCAGATGTTTCTACTTGAATCCAAAGACTATTGGATCCAAAACTAGGGGTCATAAATATAAGCCAGTCACCAATAAATTCAATAGGGAATTAATGAGAAACATCTTTACCCAGAGAGTGGTAAGAATGTGGAACTTGCTACCAGAAGGAATAGTTGAGGCATTTAAGGGGAAGCAAGATAAGCACATGAGGGAGAAAGGAAGGGAAGGAGATGTTGATAGGGTGAGATGAGGGGTGGGAGGAGACTCATGTGGAGCATAAATGCAGCATTGACCTGTTGGACCAAATGGACTGTTTCTGTGTTGTACAGTCCACATAATTCTTTAACTCCAGAAAAAGAGGTTTGGAGCCAATGCAAGAACAACCCAGCAGGCACATTACAGCTGTCCAGGAGATTTTGGGTAGGTTTGCCGACACTCCTATATTGTCCAGGAGTCTCCCAGAATTGAGGATAGATCTGGGCACTGCAGCGAGCAACCTGTGAGAAAATAAGAAGTAAATTGACAGACAGTGCCAGTGCACCAATAACAGGAAACAGCGCTGTGATGGGCACCCGTGGAGGCCAATCGCCATGAGGGTGAGTTTCCGTTGGCAGATTAGGCTGTGCTGGAGTGCCATCGCATTAATAGCTGCTTGTAGCTTGGCTGCAGCAGTAACTATTTTAAGTAAGTACGTGTAACTTTCAATCTTTTCCTTTTTCCATTTCTCAACCTATTGCTACACGCAGTAAATCCCTTGCTGTAGGGTACTTGCATCCTCCATGCCCTGGCAATCCAGCCCCTGAAGTCAACCAACTCCATCCTGTTTGCACTTATAGGGCTAGATTTCAGTCTCTAGCCTGACCCCACTGTAACCCCAAAGCATTTTAATGAGCCTGGCTTATTAGAAAGACAGGGTGGGCTCCCGACTATCTCCACCAAACAACGCCAACGCCAGAAAGAGTAACAGCTGCTGTTATGGGAGGCCAGAAGCATCCGAAAAACTTCGGAACAATTGATGTGAAGGCCACTGGATGAGCCAAGGCCTATTTTGATAACGGTACTGGGATAGAAAAGTGGATAAGGTGGCTACTACAAGGTGCTAACCTTTCAACAGGGCTATCAGCAAACATCCCTCCATTGCCCCATATGTACCGTCACCTTTCCAGCTGTTACTTGGGCCAGTGGTACTTTAGCAGGGAAATTGGCTAGTTTTCCTGGCCCTATCACTAGCCTTCATTTAAATTTGGTGGGGCAGCCAAGACCCCTGCCAGGTGGAGGAGAAGGAAAATTGTCAGTGACTTCAGGATCAGGGATCTGTCAATGGTATTCCCCAACCCAATTTGTTCTCCTCCTCTGCTAAACTGTCCAAGTTCAGGCTGTATAGTGGAGGAAAATCCAGGCCATATATGTTTTGTAAGACTAACATTTTTTTAACAAGGCTTTTGAAAACAAATTATCATTTCAATGTCCAGCTTATTATTTCACCCTATCTTGAATGTTTGCCACTCTCCAAGTCATTTGGCACAATTCTCTTTTCCAAAGAATTTGGGAAATGTATGCTAAGTAGTTCCATTGCCCAACCGGTTTATCATTCTGGGAGATATATCATCTGGATCTGGTGACTTTTCTATATTTAGTCTATAACTACAAAAACAGGTTTGTGCCTTTTTGATTATTTATCTCCAGAAGGGGCTTTATCTGTTCAGGTAGGGGAAGATAATAGCTCGAACTTTACAGTCAGCGGCAAAGCAACGGCGATCGCTGCTAATCTCAAAGAAAGCTGCTACAGAGATTTCATAATCTCTGTGCTAAAAACTTTAGGTTTCTTGATGTGTACTTGATTATAGCCTGTCAGTAGGGATTTCCTGGCTTGGTGCAGCAGTGCCACCATCAAGCAGTCTAATCTCATTGACAGCAAACCAGGAAATGAAAAGCACTAATTATCTGCACTTTAATTTTTTTTTACAGAGAGCGAAATAAAGATTGGGACATTAAGGTAGAAGCTGAAATATCATGAACAAACTTTAATTTTTTTAAATTGTCTTTTTTATCATAATGGAGAAATATGACATTCCGCAAAAATAAAAAAAAATATTTTTCAGGGAGAGAACAATTGTTTAGCAGTCAATACGCTGTTAAAACCTCAGTTACACCTATTCCAACAAGGCTTAACATTTAATGGGGTATTTAACAGCAATATTTGCGTGGAAAAGCCCAGGTTTTCATCAGTTCCATTGTTTTCACGGATTGCCAGCTGTTGGGTCCACAGCACAGCCCATCTGGGAGCAATGAATAACTGACTGCAACTTCAGGATTTCCACGTTTAGATGCGCATGCAGTATCAGAGGGGTAATGACAGCAATGCTGATAGCTCACCGTCATTACCCACCGCAAAATCAGGGCTATTGTGAAGAGGCACACTGCTCCTGTCCCTTATTCTGAGTCAGAATATATATAATTTGTATCTTATTTTTAGTTTCCAGTTAAACATCTTCCACCACATGTTTGCTGTTTGATCCGTCATTTTTCAAACCAATTAATCTGGGCTCTGTTGGGGAGGAGAAGTGAAGATCGTTGGGGACTGGAGAGAATAGGGGGAGGATGAGAGAAGTTTGCAGTGCGCCCATGGAGGGTGTTGGGGGACAGATTGGGAGGAGATTGTGGGCCATGGAGAACATCGGGAGGGCATTGAATCAGGGGCAGGTGTGGGGGTGTGCAATCACTGGGGAGGTTACCAGGTTTGCTAGGGGTTTGGGGGGAAGCTCTTCTTTTTATATTTAAAAAAATTTAGTCATGGGAGTGGCGGGCATTTAGTGGCGGGCATGTAGTGGCGGGCATTTTTTTAGTGCCCATCCCTAATTGCCTTTGAGAAGGTGGTGGTGAGCCGCCGTCTTGAATCACCGCAGTCCATAAGAACATAAGAAATAGGAGCAGGAGTAGCCCAACTGGCCACTCGAGCCTGCTCCGCCATTTAATAAGATCATGGCTGATCTGATCATGGACTCCGCTCCACTTCGCTGCCCGCTCCCCATAACCTTTTATTCCCTTATCGCGCAAAAATTTGTCTATCTCCGCCTTAAATATAGTCAATGACCCAGCCTCCACAGCTCTCTGGGGCAGAGAATTCCAAAGATTCACGAGTCTCTGAGAGAATAAATTTTTCCTCATCTCAGTTTTAAATGGGTGGTCCCTTATTCTGAGACTATGTCCTCTAGTTTTAGTTTCCCCTATGAGTGGAAATATCCTCAATGCATCCACCTTGTCAAGCCCCATCATTATCTTATATGTTTTGATAAGATCACCTCTCATTCTTCTGAACCCCAATGTGTGTAGGCCCAACCTGCTCAACCTATCTTCATAAGTCAACCCCCTCATCTCCGGAATTAACCAAGTGAACCTTCTCTGAACAGCCTCCAATGCAAGTATATACTTCCTTAAATACGAAAACCAAAACTGTATGCAGTACTCTAGGTGTGGCCTCACCAATACTCTATACAGTTGTAGCAGGACTTCTCTGCTTTTATATTCCATCCCCCTTGCAATAAAGGCCAACATTCCATTTGTCTACCTGATTACTTGCTGTGCCTGCATACTAACTTTTTGTGCTTCATGCACAAGGACCTCCAGGTCCCTCTGTACTGCAGCACTTTGCAATTTTTCTCCATTTAAATTATAATTTGCTTTTCTATTATTTCTGCCAAAGTGGATAACCTCACATTTTCCCACATTATACTCTATCAGCCAAATTTTTGCCCACTCACTTAGCCTGTCTATATCCCTTTGCAGATTTTTTGAGCCCTCCTCACAATTTGCTTTCCCACCCATCTTTGTATCATCAGCAAACTTGGCTACATTACACTCGGTCCCTTCATCCAAGTCATTAATATAAATTGTAAATAGTTGAGGGCCCAGCACCGATCCCTGCAGCACCCCATTAGTTACTATTTGCCAACGAGAAAATGACCCATTTATCCCGACTCTCTGTTTTGTGTTTGTCAGCCAATCCTTGATCGATGCTAATATATTACTCCCAACCCCGTGAGCTTTTATCTTGTGCAGTAATCTTTTATGTGGCACCTTATCGAACGCCTTTTGGAAATCCAAATACACCACATCCACTGGTTCCCTCTTATCCACCCTGCTGATTACATCCTCAAAGAACTCCAGCAAATTTGTCAAACATGATTTCCCTTTCATAATACCATGCTGACTCTGCTTGATTGAATTATGCTTTTCCAAATGTGCTGCTACTGCTTCCTTAATAATGGACTCCAGCATTTTCCCAACAACAGATGTTAGGCTAACTGGTCTATAGTTTCCTGCTTTTTGTCTGCCTCCTTTTTTAAATAGGGGCGTTAAATTTGCGGTTTTCCAATCCGCTGGGACTGCCCCAGAATCCAGGGAATTTTGGTAGATTACAATCAATGCACCCACTATCTCTGCAGCCACTTCTTTTCAAACCTTAGGATGCAAGCCATCAGGTCCCGAGGACTTGGCCGCCTTTAGTCCCATTATTTTACCGAGTACTACTTCTTTAGTCATAATGATTGTATTAAGTTCCTCCCTCACTATAGCCACTTGATTATCCACTATTGGGATATGTTTTTAGTGTCTTCTACCATGAAGACCGATACAAAATATTTGTTCAACGTCTCTGCCATTTCCCTATTCTCCATTATTAATTACCCAGTCTCATTCTCTAGGGGACCAACATTTACTTTAGCCACTCTTTTCCTTTTTATGTAGCTGCAGAAACTCTTACTATCTGTTTTTATATTCCGTGCTAGTTTACTTTCATAATCAATTTTCCCTCTCTCAATCATTTTTTTAGTCGTTCTATGCTGGCTTTTAAGAGTTTCTCAACCCTCTGCCCTCCCACTAGTCTTGGCCACATTGTATGCCCTTGTTTTCAATTTGATTCCATCCCTTATTTCCTTAGTTAGTCACAGAAGATTATCCCTTCTTTTACAGTCTTTCCTTCTCATTGGGATATATTTTTGTTGCGAGTTATGAAATATCTCCTTAAATGACTGCCACTGCTCATTAACCGTCCCATACTTTAATCTATTTTCCCAGTCCACTTTAGCCAACTCTGCCCTCATACCTTTGTAGTCTCCTTTATTTAAGCTTAGGACACTGGTTTGAGATCCACCTGTCTCACCCTCCAACTGAATTTGAAATTCAACCATGTTATGGTCACTCACTCCGAGAGGATCCTTTACTAGGAGATAATTTATTAATCATGTCTCATTACACAGTACCAGATCTAAGATAGCCTGCTCCCTGGTTGGTTCTACAGTGTACTGTTCAAGGAAACTATCCCGGACACACTCTATGAACTCTTGCTCAAGGCTACCCTGGCCAATTTGCTTTATCCAATCAATATGAAGGTTAAAATCGCCCATGATTATTGCTGTTCCTTTTTTTACAAGCCTGCATTATTTCTTGATTTATACTCTGTCCAACAATGTAGCTACTGTTCAGGGGCCTATAGACTACGCCTACCTGCGACTTTTTCCCCTCATTATTCCTTATCTCCACCCAAACCGATTCAACATCTTGATCTTCTGCGCCAATATCGTTTCTCACTAACGCACTGATCTCATCCTTTATTAACAGTGCTACCCCACCTCCTTTTCCTTTCTGTCTGTCCTTCCGAATTGTCAAATACCCCGGAATATTTAGTTCCCAGTCCAGGTCACCTTGCAACCACGTCTCTGTAATGGCTATCAGATCATTACCATTTGTATTTATTTATGTCATCAACTCATCTATTTTGTTATGTGCATTCAGATAAAGAGCTTTTAAATTTGTTTTTTGACCATTTTTTCCTGCTTTGACTCCACTTTCTGATTCATCTTTATGTTTATACATTCTGTCCCTAGAATGCTCTGGTTTTCATTTCCCCCTGTGCTACCCTGCTCTATTGCCTTCTCCTTATTCTTTGACTTTTTAAATTTTCACTCCCCTGAATCCTCCCCCCCTGCAGCCCTAGTTATTTAATTCACCACGACCCTAGTGCCAGCACGGTCTAAGTGGAGCCCATCTGAAAGGAACAGCTCCCTCTTGCCCCAGCACTGGTGCCAGTGTCCCACGAAGCAAAACACATTTCTCCCACACCAGTCTTTGAGCCACGTGGTTAACATGTGGTGAAGGTACTCCCACAGGGAGTTCCAGGATTTTGACACAGTGATGATGTAGGAACGGCAATATATTTCCAAGTCAGGATAGTGTGTGACTTGGCGGGAAATTAGAGTTCCCATGCTGTCCCTGTCCATCTAGGTGGTAGAGGTTGTGGGTTTCGATGATGCTGTTGAAGGAGCCTTGGAAAATTGGCCTTGGCAAGCCTCTGGGGTAGAGAATTCCCAAGATTCACAACCCTCTGAGAGAAGAAATTCCTCCTCACCTCCGTTTTAAATGGGCGACCCCTTATTCTGTAACTATGCCCCCTAGTTCTAGATTCCCCCACGAGGGGAAACATCCTCTCTGCATCTATCCTATCAAGCCCCCTGAGAATCTTATATGTTTCAATAAGATCATCTCTCATTCTTCTAAACTGCAATGAGTACAGGCCCAACCTGCTCAACCTTTCTTCACAAGACAACCTCTTCATCTCAGGAATCAACCTAGTGTACCTTCTCTGAACTGTCTCCAATGCAAGTATATCTCTCCTTAAAAAAGGAGACCAAAACTGTACACAGTATTCCAGGTGTGGTCTCACCAACGCCTTGTACATTTGTAGCAGGACTTCCCTACTTTTATACTCCATCCCCCTTGCAATAAAGGCCAACATTCCATTTGCCTTCCTAATTACTTGCTGTACCTACATACTAACTTTTTGTGTTTCATGCACAAGGACCCCCAGATCCCTTTGCATTGCAGCATTTTGGCGTCTCTCTCCATTTAAATAATAATTTGCTTTTTTATTTTTCCTACCAAATTGGATAACCTCACATTTTCCCACATTATACTCCATCTGCAAAATGTTTGCCCACTCACTTAACCTATCTATATCCCTTTGCAGATTCTTGGTGTCCTCTTCACAACTTGCTTTCCCATCCATCTTTGTGCCATCAGAAAACTTGGCTACAGTACTTTCACTCCCTTCATCCAAGTCATTAATATAGATTGTAAATATTTGAGGCATCAGCACTGATCCCTATGGCACCCCACCAGTTACAGTTTGCCAACCTGAAAATGACCCATTTATCATGACTTTCTGTTTTCTGTTAGTTAGCCAATCATCTAGCCGTGCTAATATATTACCTCCAACCTGTGAGCTCTTATCTTATGCAGTAATCTTTTATGTTGCACCTTATCGAATGCTTCTGGAAATACAAATACACTACAGCCACTGGTTCCCCTTTATCCACACTGCTCGTTACATCCTCAAAGAATTTTAATAAATTTGTCAAACACAATTTCCCTTTCACAAAACTATGTTGGCTCTGCTTGATTGTATTACGATTTTCTAAATGTCCTGCTACTACTTCCTTAATAATGGATTCCAGCATTCTCCCAATGACAGATGTTGGGCTAACCGGTCTATAGATTCTTGCTTTCTGTCTCCTTCCTTTCTTAAATAGAAACATTACATTTGTGGTTTTCCAATCCGCTGGCTCCTCTCCAGAATCCAGGGAATTTTGGTAGATTACAATCAATGTATCCACTATCTCTGTAGCCACTTCTTTTAAGACCCTAGTATCCAGTCCACCAGGTCCAGGGGACTTTTCCACCATTAGTCCCATTAGTTTGCCTAGTACTTTTTCTCTAGTGACAGTGATTGTTTTAAGTTCCTCCCTCCCTATAGCCCCTTGATTATCTATTATTATTGGGATGCTTTTAATGTCTTCTGCCATGAAGACCGATACAAAATAGTTGTTTAAAGCCTCTGGCATTTCCCTGTTTCCCATTATTAATTCCATTTGTCTCATCCTCTAAGGAACCAATCTTTACTTTAGCTACTCTCTTCCCTTTTATATACCTTTTGAAGCTCTTACTATCTGTTTTTATATCTCTTGCTAGTTTACTCAATCTTTCTTCTCCCTCTAATCAGAGTAGAGGGAGCAGGATAGTTAGAATAAATACGTGGCTTGAGCAATGGTGCAAGAGGAAGGGATTCAAATTCCTGGGACATTGGAACCAGTTCTGGGGGAAGTGGGACCTGTACAAAAGGGACGGTCTGCACTTGGGCAGGACTGGAACTGATGTCCTGGGGGTAACATTTGCTAATGCAGTTCGGGAGTGTTTAAACTAATATGACAGGGGGATGGGAATCTATGCAGCGAGATAGGGCGAAGTAATATGGAGTCAGAAACAGATGGTAGAAAGGTAAAAAGCAATAGTGGAAGGCCGAGTAAACAAAGGCAAGAAATAAAAAGGGCCACACTACATCATAATTCTAAAAGGACAAAGGGTGTTAAAAAAACAAGCCTGAAGGCTTTGTGTCTTAATGCAAGGAGTATCCGTAATAAGGTGGATGAATTAACTGTGCAAATAAATGTTAACAGATATGATGTGATTGGGATCACAGAGCCGTGGCTCCAGGATGATCAGGGCTGGGAACTCAACATCCATGGGTATTCAACAATCAGGAAGGATAGAATAAAAGGAAAAGGAAAAGGAGGTGGGGTAGCATTGCTGGTTAAAGAGGAGATTAATGCAATAGTTAGGAAAGACATTAGCTTGGATGATGTGGAATCTATATGGGTAGAGCTGCAGAACACCAAAGGGCAAAAAACGTTAGTGGGATTTGTGTACAGACCTCCAAACAGTAGTAGTGATGTTGGGGAGGGCATCAAACAGGAAATTAGGGGTGCATGCAAAAAGGTGCAGCAGTTATCATGGGTGACTTTAATATGCATATAGATTGGACTAACCAAACTGGAAGCAATACGGTGGAGGAGGATTTCCTGGAGTGCACAAGGGATGGTTTTCTCGACCAATATGTCGAGGAATCAACTAGGGGGGAGGCCATCTTAGACTGGGTGTTGTGTAATGAGAGAGGATTAATTAGCAATCTCGTTGTGCGAGGCCCCTTGGGAAAGAGTGACTATAATATGGTGGAATTCTACATTAGGATGGAGAATGAAACAGTTAATTCAGAGACCATGGTCCAGAACTTAAAGAAGGGTAACTTTGAAGGTATGAGGCGTGAATTGGCTAGGATAGATTGGCGAATGATACTTAAGGAGTTGACTGTGGATGGGCAATGGCAGACATTTAGAGACCGCATGGATGAACTACAACAATTGTACTTCCCTGTCTGGCGTAAAAATAAAAAAGGGAAGGTGGCTCAACTGTGGCTATCAAGGGAAATCAGGGATAGTATTAAAGCCAAGGAAATGGCATACAAATTGGCCAGAAATAGCAGTGAACCCGGGGACTGGGAGAAATTTAGAACTCAGCAGAGGAGAACAAAGGGTTTGATTAGGGCAGGGAAAATAGAGTACGAGAGGAAGCTTGCAGGGAACATTAAGACGGACTGCAAAAGTTTCTATAGATATGTAAAGAGAAAAAGGTTAGTAAACACAAACGTAGGTCCTCTGCAGTCGGAATCAGGGGAAGTCATAACGGGGAACAAAGAAATGGCAGACCAATTCAACAAGTATTTTGGTTCGGTATTCACTAACGAGGACACAAACAACCTTCCGGAAATAAAAGGGGACAGAGGGTCCAGTAAGAAGGAGGAACTGAGGGAAATCCTTATTAGTCGGGAAATTGTGTTGGGGAAATTGATGGGATTGAAAGCCGATAAATCCCCAGGGCCTGATGGACTGCATCCCAGAGTACTTAAGGAGGTGGCCTTGGAAATAGAGGATGCATTGACAGTCATTTTCCAACATTCCATAGACTCTGGATCAGTTCCTATCAAGTGGAGGGTAGCCAATGTAATCCCAGTTTTTAAAAAAGGAGGGAGAGAGAAAACGGAATTATAGACCGGTCAGCCTGACATCGGTAGTGGGTAAAATGATGGAATCAATTATTAAGGATGTCATAGCAGCGCATTTGGAAAGAGGTGACATAATAGGTCCAAGTCAGCATGGATTTGTGAAAGGAAAATCATGCTTGACAAATCTTCTGGAATTTTTTGAGGATGTTTCCAGTAGAGTGGACAAGGGAGAACCAATTGATGTGGTGTATTTGGACTTTCAGAAGGCTTTCGACAAGGTCCCACAGAAGAGAGTAATGTGCAAAGTTAAAGCACATGGGATTGGGGGTAGTGTGCTGACGTGGATTGAGAACTGGTTGGCAGACAGGAAGCAAAGAGTAGGAGTAAATGGGTACTTTTCAGAATGGCAGGCAGTAACTAGTGGGGTACCACAAGGTTCTGTGCTGGGGCCCCAGCTGTTTACATTGTACATTAATGAGTTAGACGAGGGGATTAAATGTAGTATCTCCAAATTTGCGGATGACACTAAGTTGGGTGGCAGTGTGAGCTGCGAGGAGGATGCTATGAGGCTGCAGAGTGACTTGGATAGGTTAGGTGAGTGGGCAAATGCATGGCAGATGAAGTATAATGTGGATAAATGTGAGGTTATCCACTTTGGTGGTAAAAACAGAGAGACAGACTATTATCTGAATGGTGACAGATTAGGAAAAGGGGAGGTGCAACGAGACCTGGGTGTCATGGTACATCAGTCATTGAAGGTTGGCATGCAGATACAGCAGGCAGTGAAGAAAGCAAATGGCATGTTGGCCTTCATAGCAAGGGGATTTGAGTACAGGGGCAAGGAGGTGTTACTACAGTTGTACAGGGCCTTGGTGAGGCCACACCTGGAGTATTGTGTACAGTTTTGGTCTCCTAACTTGAGGAAGGACATTCTTGCTATTGAGGGAGTGCAACGAAGGTTCACCAGACTGATTCCCGGGATGGCGGGACTGACATATCAAGAAAGACTGGATCAACTGGGCTTGTATTCACTGGAGTTCAGAAGAATGAGAGGGGACCTCATAGAAACGTTTAAAATTCTGACGGGTTTAGACAGGTTAGATGCAGGAAGAATGTTCCCAATGTTGGGGAAGTCCAGAACCAGGGGTCACAGTCTAAAGTTAAGGGGTAAGCCATTGAGGACCGAGATGAGGAGAAACTTCTTCACCCAGAGAGTGGTGAACCTGTGGAATTCTCTACCACAGAAAGTTGTTGAGGCCAATTCACTAAATATATTCAAAAAGGAGTTAGATGTAGTCCTTACTACTAGGGGGATCAAGGGGTATGGCGAGAAAGCAGGAATGGGGTACTGAAGTTGCATGTTCAGCCATGAACTCATTGAATGGCAGTGCAGGCTCGAAGGGCCGAATGGCCTACTGCTGCACCTATTTTTTATTCTATGTTTCTTTATTTTTTTTAGTCATCCTTTGCTGATTTCTAAACATTTCCCAATCCTCTGGACTATCAATAATCTTCAGAACATTTTATGCCTTTGTTTGCAGTTTGATAACAACCTTAACTTCATTAGTTCGCCACGGATGGTTCATCCTTCTTATAGATTCTTTCTCACTGGAATATATCTTTGCTGAGTGTTATGAAATATCTCCTTAAATGTCTGCCATTGCTTATCTACCATCTTACCCTTTAGTCTATTTTCCCAGTCCACTTTATTCAACTCTGCCTTCATATCTTTGTAATTGCCTTTATTTAAGTTTAGAACACTAGTTTGAGACCGAAGTTTCGCAGCCTCAAACTGAATTTGAAATTCTAATATGCAATGATCGCTCTTCCCTCGAGGATCCTTTACTATGAGATCATTAATTAATTCTGTCTCATTACACATTACCAGATCTAAAGTAGTCTGCTTCCTGGTTGGTTCCACAATGTATTATTCTAAGAAACCATCCCGAATGCTCTCTATGAACTTGTCCTCAAGGCTATCTTTGTCAATTTGATTTGTCCAATCTATATGAAGATTAAAATCGAATACGATTATTGCAGTACCTTTCTTACAAGCCCCCATTATTTCTTGATTTATACTCTGTCCTACAGTGTAGATACTGTTAGGGGGCCTATAAACTACTCCCACAACTGACTTCTTTCCCTTACTATTTCTTATCTCCACCCAAACTGATTCTAAATCTTGATTTTCTGAGCCAATATCATTTCTCGCTACTGCACTGATCTCATCCTTTATTAACAGAGCTACCCCACCTCCTTTTTCTTTCTGCCTATCCTTCCAAAATGTCAAATACCCGGGAATATTCAGTTCCCAGCCTTGGTCACCTTGCAGCCATGTCTCTGCAATGGCTATCAGATAAAGATAAGAACATAAGAAATAGGAACAGGAGTAGACCATACGGCCCCCCCAGAAACTGTCTATTTCTGTCTTAAATTTATTCAGTGTCCCAACTTCCAAAGCTCTCCGAGGCAGCGAATTCTAGAGATTTACAATCCTCTGAGAGAAGAAATTTCTTCTCATCTCTGTTTTAAATAGGCGGCCCCTTATTCTAAGATCATGCCCTCTAGTTCTAGTCTCCCCCATCAGTGGAAACATCCTCTCTGCATCCACCTTGTCAAGCCCCCTCATAATCTTATACGTTTCGACAAGATCACCTCTCATTCTTCTGAATTCCAATAAGTAGAGGCCCAACCTACTCAACCTTTCCTCATAAGTCAACCTCCTCATCCCCAGAATCAACTAGTGAACTTTCTCTGAACTGCCTCCAAAGCAAGTATATCCTTTTGTAAATATGGAAACCAAAACTGCATGCAGTATTCCTGGTGTGACCTCACCACTATCTTATATAGCTATAGCAAGACTTCCCTGCTTTTATATTCCATCCCATTTGCAATAAAGACCAAGATATCATTGGTCTTCCTGATCACTTGCTGTACCTACACACTATCCTTTTGTGTTTCATGCCGTACCCCCAGGTCCCGCTGTACTGCAGCACTTTGCAATCTTTCTCCATTTAAATAACTTGCTCTTTGATTTTTTTCTGCCAAAGTGCCTGACCTCACACTTTCCGACATTATACTCCATCTGCCAAATTTTTGCCCACTCACTTAGCCTGTCTATGTCCTTTTGCAGGTTTTTTGTGTCCTCCTCACACATTGCTTTACCTCCCATCTTTGTATCGTCAGCAAACTTGGCTATTTTACACATATCATACCCATTTATTTCTATTTGTGCCATCAATTCATCTATCTCATTACGAATGCTGCATGCATTCAGATAAAGAGCCTTTACCATTTTTCCCTGCTTTGACTCTAATTGCTGGTGCACTCTTATGTTTATACGCTCTGTCCCTTCCTGTCACATTCTGGTTACCATTACCCCATTCGCTACCCTGCACTATTGCCTTCTCATTTCTCTTTGACTTTTAAAATTTCCCTTCACTGAAACCCTCCCCGCACTATTTAGTTTAAAGCCCTATCTACAACCCTAGTTATTCGATTCACCAGAACACTGGTCCCAGCATGGTTCAAGTAAAGCCCGCCCCAATGAAACAGCTCCCTCTTTCCCCAGGACTGGTGTCAGTGCCGCATGATTTGAAATCCATTTCTCCCACACCAATCTTTGAGCCACGCATTCAACTGTCTGATCTGATTGACCCTATGCCAATTTGCTTGTGGCTCAGGTAGTTATCCAGAGATTATTACCTTTGTGGTTCTGCTTTTTAATTTAGCCCCTAGCTGCTCGTACTCACTCAGCAGAACCTCGTTTTTAGTCCTACCTATGTCGTTGGCACTGGGCAGCCTACACAGCTTTCGAGACTCATGCTCACGGCTGCAAAGAACCAGTTTCTATCCCCCTAACTATATGGTCCCCTACCACGACAACATTTCTTTTTACTCCACCAACTCAGTTTGCTCATCCTCCTTGCAGTCTCTGCTCTCATTCACACAGGCTACAAGTACCTCATATCTGTTGGACAAGAGCAAGGGCTGAGGCTTCTCCATCACTACATCCTGGGTCCCCATACCTGCCTCACTCGTAGTCACACCGTCCTGTCTCTGACCATGGAGTAAATTTGAAGTAGTTAACCTAAGGGGAGTGACTGCTTCCTGGAACAAAGTGTCCAGGTAACTTTCTCCACAGGAGGCTGTTCAGCTTACGGGAGACATTAATGACAACCATCTTCCTTTGTGCTCGGTATGACTCCAGATAGTGGAGAGTTTTCCCCCCGATTCCTGTTTACTTCAATTTTATTAGAGTTCCTTGATGCCACACTCGGTCAAAGGCTGCCTTGATGTCAAGGGCAGTCACTCTCACCTCACCTCTGAAATTCAGTTCTTTTGTCCATGTTTGGCCCAACTCTGTAATGAGGTCTGGAGCCAAGTGGTCCTGGCGGACTGTGTGTGGAACAATAAGTTAAATATCACCCTGCATGTTATCTAATCCTTTCTTTACTAAATGCTGTTGGTAGTTGCTGGAAGATTATGTCCATAAAAGAATTGAATAAAATAGCTGTGTTTTACTTTAAATTGTTTTTAAAATTGTTCGTGGGAAGTGCGCATCACTTTAAAGCCAGCATTTATTGCCAGCTCTAATTGCCGTTGCGAATGTGGTGGTGAGCCACCTTCTTGAACCGCTACAGTCCTTGTGTTGAAGGGACTCCCATAGTGCTGTGAGGGAGGGAGTTCTAGCTTTTGACCAAGCGTCGATGAAGGAATGGCGATATATTTCCAAGTCAGAATGGTGCGTAACTTGGAGGGGAACTTGGAGGTGATGGTGTACCCACGCACCTGCTGGCCTTATCCTTCTAGGTGGTAGAGGTTGTGGGTTTAGGAGGTACTGTCAAAGAAGCCTTGACGAGTTGCTGCAGTGCATCTTGCAGATGATGACATTTTTGTAGCTGTACTGGAATTTCATCAATGCAGAAGCAGAGGTGGGTTGTGTAAAGATTTCTACATATAAAAGTGAGCAGGCTGTGGGAGAATGAGAGCATTAAAGATAGTGGTGGCCATTTTTCCCCCCGCCTCGTGGGCTAGGCCAATATGAATGAGTTAAATATAACAACTTGCATTTATATAGTGCCTTTAAAATAGTAAAACGTCCCAAGGTACATCGCAAGAGCATTATCGAACACTATTTGACACTGAGCCACATAAAGAGATATCAGGCCGGATGAAAGAGGATTAAGGAGCATCATAAAGGAGGTGAGCAAGGTAGAGTGGCAGAGGTTTAGGAAAGGGAATTCCAGAGTTTGGGGCCCAGTTAGCTGAAGGCACAGCCGCCAATGGTGGAGTGCAGAGATCTCAAAGGCTTGTAGGGCTGGAGGAGATTACGGAGATAGAGAGTGGCGAGGCCATGGAGGGATTTAAAAACCAGGATGAGAATTTTTAAATTAAGGTGTTGCTGGAATGGGAGCCAATGTAGGTCAATGAGCACAGGGATGATGAGTGAGCAGGACATGGTGTGAGTTAGGACACGGCAGCAGAGTTTTGGATGAGCTCCAGTTTATCTTGGGTGGAAGATGGGAGGCCTGTTGGAATAGTCAAGTCTAGAGGTAACAAAGGCAAGGATGATGGTTTCAGCAGCAGATGAGCTGAGGCAGGGGTGGAGACGGGCAATGTTATGGAGGTGGAAATAGTCAGTCTTGGTAATGGAGCAGATATGTTGTCAAAAGCTCATCTTGGTGTCAAATATGACACCAAGGTTGCGAACTGTCTGGTCCAGTCTCAGACAGTTGCCTATATACTATAGGCAGTTGGCTAGAAATGAACCACACCAGTTCCTTTGAATATATTCTAACATACCAAAAGCTCAGATGTAACACACTCTCTTACTCTGTAATTCTAAAAGCATATAAAATGTAGGGAAGCTAGTGGTGAGGATTGCCAGCCTGTTGTACAAACCGCTTGTTATTCATTCAATTAACATCAGTTGCAGCGCTGGCGGTGAAGTCAAAAATGTACGCCACTGTGGCTCATCCCCAGTGATTTGCACTGTTTTTTGGAGCAGGCTGCTCTTTGTGGCCTAAGTTTAAAAAAAACCACAGTTTCCCCAATCAATTTGCACCAACGTAACTCAGTTAGTTACGATTTTTTTAGGTAATTTTTTTTCAGCCAAAGGGGGTGTCACCTGCCACCCACACCAATTCTGGCCACTTAGACAAGTTTGGCCAGCTGAGAGTTACTACAGTTCTGCTTAGGCCAGCATATGTGGCCTCTGCAGAAAAACCTTCTGGAGTTAAAGAAATCGGTGCAGGTAAGGAAATCGGCGCAGGTAAGTGCAGCAGATGCCCGGACAGCAGCTGCAGGAAAGGTAAGAGAGAGGGGGAGAGAAAAGAGAGGGGGGTGGGGGGAAGCCTTTTGGGTGTAGTTAGGTGCATGGACCGGGAGGGAGGAGGCCATTCGCCCTGAGATAGGAGCGGGGGAGCGGACCGGGAGGCCACTCGGCCTGGGCTAGGGGAAGGGGAGCGGACCGGGAGGCCACTCGGCCTGGGCTAGGGGCGGGGGAGCGGACCGGCAAGGCACTCAGGGCCAGGGTCAGGCAGGGGAGCAGACCGGCAAGGCGCTCAGGGCCAGGGTCAGGCGGGGGAACTGACCGACAAGGCGCTGGTGGAGGGGGGGTGGGGGGGTGTGGGGAAGTTGTAGCTGGAGCTGGAGTTGGACCGGCACAGGCAAGGGGCTTGGGGCAGGCTAGGCAAGCAGACCGGCAAGCCCGTTGGTCAGGGCTGGGGGAACGGGACCGGCTTTAATAATTGGAGGCAAGTTGCTACAATATATTTTAATGTGTTTTTAAGTTAATGCAATGTGTTTTAATGTGTTGGGAGGTGGTTGTATGTTTCACTTTGCAGCCTCAGCTCGCATTGTGTCCCTGGTTACCATGGCAACCGGATCTTTTTGGCACAGATCAAGGCTCCACCCCCAAAACTAAAGGACAGGTTAGGCTGCGGCAAAATGAAGAAATCCAACGGGGAAACTTAGAACATTTTTTTGGCGTACTTGGGGCCCCCAAAAAACGGGAGTAACTCTTCAAGTACGCCAAAAAAAAGCTTTGGGAAAATTGAGCCCTATATTCGGTCTTTCTATAATTCATCTTTATAATAAATCGAGCAGTTTCTTGAACCAGCAGGAACGAGCACATAAATTTGTATACAGGTTTGAGTAAGTTGAATACCTATTTTGTACACTACAAAAGATTATAGGACCCTCACAGCTGGTAGAGTGGAAAAAGAAAGAGGGATAGGGCAAAAGATTCGGGGGCTTAACGCCACCCGTTACTGACAAGTAAGTGCGTTAAAAGGGCGGCCGTCACTCTTTTGCAAGCTAGTGGGGGAAACGCTGTGTATGCCATTTTCCAACGCTGCCCGTAACTTCCATCGTCCTGTAAATTGAAATTGGGTTCAACACCGACTTAACGTCACCTCGGTGAACTTCGACCTTAGTTCAGCGCGGGGTCCTAAGCTCACCACGTAGACCCAGCGTGCAGCAGACTCTCAGTGTTCAGCATCTCTTAAAGGGACACAGATCTTTCGGGTAAGTTTGCATTAAAGATTTTGGACTTTTTTGTTGTTGATTTTATTGAAGTAGTGGCTTGCTGCAATACATGTTATAAGTTTTTTAAGTGTGCAGGGAGTGTTGCTGGACGCGTGCAAGGCCTCAGATGGTAAAGCTTGCCCTCTGAGAAGACAACAAATGCTGCAAATGCTCAGCAGGTCAGGAAGCATCCATGAAGAGGGAGAAACCGAGTTCATGTCGCCGGTCTAGATACTGTCTGACCTGCTGCCTATTTCCAGCATTTTATGCTGTAATTTCAGATTTACAACATCCGCTTACAGAGGGAAAAGAAAGACGCAGAAGAAGAGGAAGCTGAAGAGGAGGAAACAGAAGGAAGGATGCAACCCAGACAGCTCCTTTTTGGTTGGGATATCTGGGATGGAATCATCCACCTGCAGTACCAATGACCACAACCAGAATCCCCCTCCAACGTGTGTCCTACACCTTACCTTTCCTCTGTTACTGACCATCACTGCGTCCTCTTGGCCACAATGCTGAAATAAAAGCTACCACAAAGCAAACTTTCTAATCCAACTTTATACATCAAGAAATCACCTCATCACCCCTATGTATTCTCGTAGTGACTGTCTTGTGTCTGCCTTTGCCTATCCTAGTGCTGTCATGCAGTGCTACACCAGTGGCTGCAGCATGGCTGGTGGAAGGCTTCTGATTTCAGTGCAAATGGCCTTGCTGGTCAACTTGGAGGAGCTGGGAGTGTCAAATCGAGTGACGGTGTTTCTTCTTCTTCATCACTCTCCACCCTCTTCTTGCCCTCTTCTTGGTCAACCACTGGTTGGGCAGGCTGGATTTCTTGGCTGTGTGAAATGAGGAAGGCACAAGGGTGGAGTTGTGGGGAAGGCAAGAAAGCAAGAAGTGCATGCCAGAAGGTGGATAATGTATGAGAGTACCAGCGTCTTGTATCCTTTCGGCTCTGCCCCTGCCAAGAATGGCCTGCACCATCTCCTTCAAGGGGGTGAGGTGAAGCTAGAAATGGAGGTGTGCCTCGTGATTGGTACAGATTGTTGGTAGTTGAGTGATCGGGGGGCGGGGAGGCGGGGGAATCATACATTGAGCAGTGTGTGAGGCTAGTGGTGCAGATGGCTTTTGAAGATGCATTCACCAACTTTGACCACTGGTATGAGCTCATGAACTTCTTTGGGCACTGAAGCCAGGGGCTGGGTGTGACACTGATGGCAGTGACTGCCTCGGTGATGTGGCCCCACATTGTCTTTTCTGGAGGGCCTTCAGGCCCCTGTGGGTAGGGACCTCTCTTGCAGTGTTGCACAAAGCTGGAATGCTGCATGCAAGAACCTGGGTGTCCCTTCCCTGGCATGGTGAACCATTTGTGTTCGTGCTGTAGCATTTTTCCCATTTTTTGAAGTTCGAAGAAAATTCAGCTTTAGGAGCTGAAGATTCCCAGAAGGCATTGCCCTTTTAATTTCCCATAATGCTTGGAGAACTCATTACCTCGCTTCCAGAGGTTGTTGGAAGCTGGAACGCCGCTTCTGGACGGCAACTTTGCATCGGATGCCTGCTCTATCGCCACCAAGAGGATGTTACATGGTAGGTTATCGCTGGGCTAAAAATCTTTAGTCTTCAGCGCAAATTTTTCTCTTGTACCTCCTTGTCCATTTCCAGTGCCTGTTACCTGAGGCCGTGGCAATATTGGCCCATAGACTTGCATTTATATAGCACATTTCATGACCAAAGGACATCCCAAAGTGCTTTTCAGCCAATGAAGTACTTTTGAAGTGCAGTCACTGTTGTAGTGTAGGAAACGTGGCAGTCAATTTGTGCACAGCAAGGTGCCACAAACGGCAATGAGATAATGACAAGATCATCTATTTTAGTAATGATGGTTTGGGGATAAATATTTGCCAAGGCATCGGTGAGAACTCCCCTGCTCTTCTTTGAAATAGTGCCATGGGATCTTTTACGTCCATTTGAGAGAGCAGACTGGGCTTTGGTGTAAAATCTCATTCGAAAGACAGTGGGTCAGAGCAGTTTACACAACATGTGCCTCTGTTCATTCTAAGCAGTAGTGGTTATAGGAATAGGCCATTCAGCCCCTCGAGCATGATCTGCCATTCAGTGAGATCATGGCTGATCTGTATCTTAACTCCATCCACCTGCCTTGGCTCTATATCCATTCATACCCTTACTAGTATCGATCTTTGATTTAACATTATTAATTGAGCTAGCATTTATTGCTTTTTAGGAGAGTTCCACACTTCTACCACTCTTTTTGTGAAGAAGTGTTTCCTAACTTCTCTCCTGAATGGCCTGGCTCTGATTATACAGTTATGTCCCCTTTTCCTAGGCTTCCCCCACCAGCTGAAAAGTTTCCCTCTATCTACCCCATCAATTTGTTTTGAAATCCTACAAACCTCAATCAAAGCAGCCTTAACTTTTTATATTCCAGGGAATACAAGCCTAGTTTATGTAATCTCGCCTCATAATCTAGCCCTTGGAGCCCTGGTGATATTCTGGTGAATCTGCGCTGCACTATTTCCAAGGCCAATATATCCTTTCTAAGGTGTGGTGCCCAGAACTGTACACAGTACTCCAGATGTGGTTTAACTGTGTATAGCTGTAACAAAACTTCTTCCCTTTATATTCTAACCCTCTAGTTATAAAGGATAACATTCCATTAACCTCTTGGAATTTTTTTTGTACTTGTCTACTACATTTGAGCGATCTGTGGACCCCTAAATCTCTTTGGACCTCCACTATTCTTAGCTTTTCACCATTTAAAAATACTCGGATCAATCGTATTTTGGTCCACAATGGATGACCTCACACTTACCAGCATTGAAATCTATCTGCCACAGTTTTGCCCACTCACTTAATCTATCAATGTCGTTTTGTAATTTTATGGTACTTTCTACACTACTTACTATGCCACCAATCTTTGTGTCATCAGCAAACTTGGATATATGGCTCTCTATTGTGATATCTAAGTCATTAATAAATATAGCAAAATAGTTGAGGCCTCAGCACAGATCCTGTGGGACACCACTAGTCACTTCTGTCCAATTCGAATACATACCTATTATTCCTACTTGTCTTCTATTGCCCAGCCATTCTCATAACCAGGTCAATAATTTGCCTTCAATTTTAGTTAACAATCTCTAATGTTGGACCTTATTGAAAAGTCCATATAAACTACATCCATAGACATTTCCCTGTCTATGACTTTAGTTACTTCTTCAAAAATTAAATCAATCAGTTTCCTTAGACATGACCTACCCATTGCAAATCCATGTTGGCTCTCTCTAATCAGCTCACATTTCTCTAAGTGCTCAGTCACTCTGTCCTTAATTATGGATTCCAATAACTCTTCCCTTCACCTCCCCACCCACCCCAAAATCACACACATTGGTGCTGATTGTATATTAACTGATGCACTTGTGACCTTTTCTAAATGTGCACCAGAGCAATTTTATATCCACATGCAACATAGACCCAGCATAAAGATATGTTACTGAAATAGCTGAGCTCGACTCTGGGCATTGGAGCCAAAGTCTGTAATTGGTCAGTTGCTGAACTTCCATTTGATTTAGCTGTGGTGTGAATTGGTCACATGACATCAAGGCAAAACTGCTGTCACGATTGGCTAATTAGACCCTCTGAGACTAAATCATTTAACTTGTGCGAGAGCTGGCATTTAAAAAAAAATGTAAAGCATAGAATTTGTACATGCATTTGAGCCACCATTTCACATGCACTTGCATATGAATAGATGTAGTCTTGATATTTCTAGGTATTCTCTCAAATACCATTCCAGGCAGGGTACTTTAAACCAGGGCAGTCACAGCCCTTTGCTTTCCTTTTATACAATTTTGTTTCTTTCAGTGTTATCACAATCAGTTTTTAAGGATGTTTTGTTGAGAGATGTCTATTACGGGAATAAGTCTTTCATCCTTTCGATACAATCAAATACATTTTTCACAAAACAATATGCAGTTTGTAATTGAGTTTATGGGTTGGATATTCCACCACTAAACTGCCCAAAAACAGATGATATAGTGGAGGAAAATCAGACATTCCTGCTCCAACCTGGGTTTTCCTTTCCTGTCACCAACAGGGAAAGCCTCTGTCTGCCCGATCACTACCCCACCAGTGGGGAGGCAGAGCCTGGCAACCTGGCTGATTTCCCTGCCTTAACTACTGGTATCACATAGGGCCCAAGTTTCCACATGATTTGCGCCTGATTTTTAGGAGCAACTGGTGGAGAACGGACTATCTTAGAAATCGCAATTCTCCACATTTTTTTTTTTGCAGTTCTAGTCAGGTAGAACAGTTCTACTATGGAACAGAATTTTTTCTTCAAAAGGGGGCGTGAACGGCCACTGACGCCTGATTTGAAAGTTTCCACAGTGAAAACGTACTCCAAACTAAAGTAGAATAGAGCAAGTGAAGATTTTTGTAGAACTGAAAAAACCTGTTCTACACATTAAAAAATCAGGCGCAGGTTACAAATTAGGCGTCCAGAACGAGGTGGGGGGGGGGAAGGGAAGGGAAGTCATTAAATTCTATAATAAATCCTTATTTATACTTATACAAATAAATCCAACCTGAATAAACATTTATAAGCAAAGAAAAGATTAAATAAACCATCTTCCTACCTGTGTGAAAGTGCTTCAGCCACGGAGAATTCTGCAGCCGTTCGTGCCGCTGAGCGGGAGGGGGTGGGGGAGGGAGAAAGCCGTTCGTGCCGCTGAGCCGGGGGGGGGGGGGGGGGGAGGAGAAAGCCGTTCGTGCCGCTGAGCCGGGGGGGGGGGGGGGGGGAGGAGAAAGCGGTTTGTTGTTGTGGAGGGGAGGGAGGGGAAGGAGACAGCGGCTTGTTGCCGTGGAGAGGGGGGAGGGAGGGGAAGGAGACAGCGGCTTGTTGCCGTGGAGAGAGGGGAGGGAGGGGAAGGAAACAGCGGCTTGTTGCCGTGGAGAGAGGGGAGGGAGGGGAAGGAGACAGCGGCTTGTTGCCGTGGAGGGAGGGGAGGGAGGAGAAGGAGACAGCGGCTTGTTGCCGTGGAGAGAGGGGAGGGAGGGGAAGGAGACAGCGGCTTGTTGCCGTGGAGGGAGGGGAGGGAGGAGAAGGAGACAGCGGCTTGTTGCCGTGGAGGGGAGGGGAGGGAGGGGAAGGAGACAGCGGCTTGTTGCCGTGGAGAGAGGGGAGGGAGGGGAAGGAGACAGCGGCTTGTTGCCGTGGAGGGAGGGGAGGGAAGGGAAGGAGACAGCGGCTTGTTGCCGTGGAGAGAGGGGAGGGAGGGGAAGGAGACAGCGGCTTGTTGCCGTGGAGGGAGGGGAGGGAGGGGAAGGAGCCAGCTGCTTGTTGCCGTGAAGGGAGGGGAGGGAGGGGAAGGAGACAGCGGCTTGTTGCCGTGGAGGGAGGGGAGGGAAGGGAAGGAGACAGCGGCTTGTTGCCGCGCAGGGGAGGGGAGGGAGGGGAAGGAGAGAGCCGTTTGTTGCCGCGGAGGGGAGGGAGGGGAAGGAGACAGTGAGAAGGGAAGCCTCAGTGCTGATGTACTGATGGCAATGTGATTTTATTAAAAAATGTTCAAAAATTAAACAGCTACAAAGAACTAAAAAAATGGCCGAGTGCCAATGTTTTTTTCACACTGAGCATGCGCGAACGCTCCAACACGCACGCGCAGCGTTGCCGGCAGGAAAAAAACTAATTTAAATAGTACCCGCCCCCTCCCACTTACAAAATCGGCTCGAGTGTAGGCTCCGCCCCCCTGGGCGCCGCGCCAGGCAGACAAGGAGCTGCAGAACGCTCGAGAATAGCGCGTTTTTTTTCTGGCGCCGTTTTAGGCGCGAAAAACGGGCGCCCAGCTCGGAGGGGCGCCCGTTTTTTATCCTGTGGAAACTTGGCCCATAAGAACATAAGAACATAAGAACATAAGAATTAGGAACAGGAGTAGGCCATCTAGACCCTCGAGCCTGCTCCGCCATTCAACAAGATCATGGCTGATCTGGCCGTGGACTCAGCTCCACTTACCCGCCCACTCCCTATAACCCTTAATTCCCTTATTGGTTAAAAATCTATCTATCTGTGATTTGAATACATTCAATGAGCTAGCCTCAACTGCTTCCTTGGGCAGAGAATTCCACAGATTCACAACCCTCTGGGAGAAGAAATTCCTTCTCAACTCGGTTTTAAATTGGCTCCCCCATATTTTGAGGTTGTGCCCCCTAGTTCTAGTCTCCCTAACCAGTGGAAACAATCTCTCTGCCTCTATCTTGTCTATCCCTTTCATTATTTTAAATGTTTCTATAAGATCACCCCTCATCCTTCTGAACTCCAACGAGTAAAGACCCAGTATACTCAATCTAGTATATCTTTCCTTAAGTAAGGTGACCAAAACTGCACGCAGTACTCCAGGTGCGGCCTCACCAATACCCTATACAGTTGCAGAAGGACCTCCCTGCTTTTGTACTCCATCCCTCTCGCAATGAAGGCCAACATTCCATTCGCCTTCCTGATTACCTGCTGCACCTGCAAACTAACTTTTTGGATTCATGCACAAGGACCCCCAGGTCCCTCTGCACCACAGCATGTTGTAATTTCTCCCCATTCAAATAATATTCCCTTTTACTGTTTTTTTTCCCAAGGTGGATGACCTCACACTTTACGACATTGTATTCCATCTGCCAAACCTTAGCCCATTCGTTTAACCTATCTAAATCTCTTTGCAGCCTTTCTGTGTCCTCTACACAACCCCCGCTTTCCCACTAATCTTTGTGTCGTCTGCAAATTTTGTTGCACTACACTCTGTCCCCTCTTCCAGGTCATCTATGTATATTGTAAACAGTTGTGGTCCCAGCACCGATCCCTGTGGCACACCACTAACCACCGATTTCCAACCCAAAAAGGACCCATTTATCCCGACTCTCTGCTTTCTGTTTGCCAGCCAATTCTCTATCCATGCTAATACATTTCCTCTGACTCCGCGTATCCTTATCTTCTGCAGTACCTTTTTGTGTGGCACCTTATCGAATGCTTTTTGAAAATCTAAATACACCACATCCATCGGTACACCTCTATCCACCATGCTCGTTATATCCTCAAAGAATTCCAGTAAATTAGTTAAACACGATTGCTCCTTCATGAATCCATGCTGCGTCTGCCTGATTGCACTATTCCTATCTAGATGTCCCGCTATTTCTTCCTTAATGATAGTTTCAAGCATTTTCCCCACTACAGATGTTAAACTAACCGGCCTATAGTTACCTGACTTTTGTCTGCCCCCTTTTTTAAACAGAGGCGTTACATTAGCTGCTTTCCAATCTGCTGGTACCTCCCCAGAGTCCAGAGACTTTTGGTAGATTATAACGAATGCATCGGCTATAATTTCCGCCATCTCTTTTAATACCCTGGGATGCATTTCATCAGGACCAGGGGACTTGTCTACCTTGAGTCCCATTAGCCTGTCCAGCACTACCCCTCTAGTGATCATGATTGTCTCAAGGTCCTTCCTTCCCACATTCCTGTGACCAGCAATTTTTGGCATGGTTTTTGTGTCTTCCACTGTGAAGACTGAAGCAAAATAATTGTTTAAGGTCCCAGACATTTCCACATTTCCCATTATTAAATCCCCCTTCTCATCTTCTAAGGGACCAACATTTACTTTAGTCACTCTTTTCCATTTTATATATCGGTAAAAGCTTTTACTATCCGTTTTTATGTTTTGCGCAAGTTTACCTTCGTAATCTATCTTTCCTTTCTTTATTGCTTTCTTCGTCATTCTTTGCTGTCGTTTAAAATTTTCCCAATCTTCTATTTTCCCACTAACCTTGGCCACCTTATACGCATTGGTTTTTAACTTGATACTCTCCTTTATTTCCTTGGTTATCCACGGCTTGTTAGCCCTTCTCTTACCGCCCTTCTTTTTCACTGGAATATATTTTTGTTGAGCACTATGAAAGAGCTCCTTAAAAGTCCTCCACTGTTCCTCAATTGTGCCACCGTTTAGTCTGTGTTTCCAGTGTTCTTTAGCCAACTCTGCCCTCATCCCACTGTAGTCCCCTTTGTTTAAGCATAGTACGCTCGTTTGAGACACTACTTCCTCATCCTCAATCTGTATTACAAATTCAACCATACTGTGATCACTCATTCCGAGAGGATCTTTTACTAGTAGATCGTTTATTATTCCTATCTCATTACACAGGACCAGATCTAAGATAGCTTGCTCCCTTGCAGGTTCTGTAACATACTGTTCTAAGAAACAATCCCGTATGCATTCTATGAATTCCTCCTCCAGGCTACCCTGTGCAATTTGATTTGACCAATCGATATGTAGGTTAAAATCCCCCATGTTTACTGCCGTTCCTTTTTCACATGCCTCCATTATTCCCTTGATTATTGCCCTCCCCACCAACCCCAGGGACCCAAGAAAAGGGTTAGTAATGATCTCATGGGCAGACGGCCTGCTGATGCCCTTTTGGAGGGAGGTCCATGTAGTGGAGATGTCTTAAGCATCAATACTTAGCTGGTTAAAAGCCAAGATACCAAACTCCTGGAGGAAGAAAAGTGATATCCTGCTGCAGGACCTGCTCAAACATCAAAAATGTACCTGATATAAACCCTTGATATGGATACTTGAATTGGCAGTGAATGATTGCTTGGATAATAGGTTTGCGTGCCACATAATATGTTTGCCAGCAAAATTGAAGGCCATGGAATAAAAGGGACAATCGCAGCATGGATACGGAATTGGCTAAGTGACAGTAAACAGAGAGTAATGGTGAATGGTTGCTTTTCGGACTAATGGAAAGTATACAGTGGTGTTCCCCAGGAATCGGTACTAGGACCACTGCCTTTCTTGATATACAGGTGCAGCGTCGAGAATCCAGAGTTCTGGAATGTTCCGGAATCTGGACTCTGGACCGATCAGTGGCAGGGTCGTCTGGAATCCGTAAAATGTTCTGGAATCCGGATCCGATGACCCTGCCGACCTCGGAGCCTCGCCCCACTTACTTCGCTGCAGCTGCCCTTACCTCGGGGCATCCTTGCCGGCCTGCCCGAACACATCCTCAGCGGGGCTGGCCTGCCCGAACATTTCCTCGGCAGGGCTAGCCCGCTCGACGACATCCTCCTCGGCGGGGCAGGATGGCCCGAACAGCTCTTCGGCAGGAATCCCCCCCATGCTTTCTGATGTTCCGAAATCCAGAAATACCCGAACCTGGGCTTGGGTATTTCTGGATTCATGACGTCAGAAAACAAATCGAAAATCCGGAAAAGCCCGAAATCCGGAACGGCCTCGTTCCCAAGGGTTCCGGATTTTAGGTGCTGCACCTGTATATTAATGACTTGCACTTGGGTGTATACGGCAAAAATTTCAAAATTTGAAGATGACACAAAAATTGGAAGTATAGTGAACAATGAGGATAGTGATAGACTTCAAGAAGACATTGATAGGCTGGTGGAATGGGCGGACATGTGGCAGATTAAATTTAACGCAGAAAAGTGCAAAGTGATACATTTTGGTCGGAAGAAGGAGAGGGAATATAAACTAAAGGGTACAATTCTAAAGGAACAGTGAGACCTGGGGATATATGTGCACAAATCATTGAAGGTGGCAAGACAGGTTGAAAAAGCGGTCAAAAAAGCATACGGGGTGCCGAGCTTTATAGTACAAAAACAAGGAAGTTATGATGAACATTTATAAAACAATGGTTTGGCCTCAACTGGAGTATTGTGTCCAATTCTGGGCAGCGCACTTTAGGAAGGATGTGAAGGCCTCAGAGAGGGTGCAAAAAATATTTACAAGAATGGTTCCTGGGATGTGGGACTTCAGTTGCATGGATAGACTGGAAAAGCTAGGGTTGTTCTCCTTGAGCAGAGAAGGTTGAAGGGAGATTTGATAGAGGTGTTCAAAATCACAGGTCTAGACAAAGTAGATAGAGAGAAACTGTACCCATTGGCGGAAGGATCGAGAACCAGAGGACACAGATTTAAGGTGATTGGCAGAAGAACCAAAGGCGACAAGAGGAAAAACATTTTTATGCAGCGAGTGGTTAGGATCTGGAATACACTGCCTGAAAGGGTAATAGAGGCAGATTCAATTGTGGCTTTCAAAAGGGAATTGGATAAGTACGTGAAGGAAAACATTTTGCAGGGCTACGGGGAAAGGCCGGGGGAGTGGGACTAGCTTTAGTGCTCTTGCAGGGAGCTGGCATGGGCTTGATGGATCAAATGGCCTTCTTCTGTGCTGTAACCATTCTATGATGCTATGATTCTAGGATAGAGCGCAATGGTACAGCAGATTGTTGAAACTGTCAATGTAAAGGCGAGGTAGAGCATGGAATCACAGGTACAGAACAAATTTTATTACAAAAATGAAAAGAAATGGTACTGTAAATATTAAATTATGTTTTTGTTTGCTAATCTTTGTGTTCAGAAGCAAGTATACTTGTCATTGCAAATATGATGTACCAGATCTTTCAATTTATTTACAGCTAATAATTTCTATTCTACTACAGTAATCTGCTGTTGAAATCCACTCTTGTCAATAGGCAGTCTGTGTAAAATCTATACTCATTAAAAATTGGTCAGGCTGCTCTAAGATTATTTTATTAGACTTGCTTTTCCTTCTCTGAAGCCTTTAACTTTCTTCTCCTGGATCCCAAATCTCGCTGCTCCTGGCATCTCAGTCGTGCTTCCTGGTTTCTTTAATGTTTGTCCAATTACTTCTTTACATAGTGCTGCTGGTTGTATTTTTAATACTTTTTTTGAAATAAACATAAAAATTCAGATTTTTACTTTGATCAAAGAAAAAAAAAAGTCCCTGTAAACCCCTCTGGCTTCCCAATTGCGAGCTCATTAATAAAGTGTTGTTCCTCATCCATTTTGTTTGTTCCCTCATGCTGCTGCCTAAATTGCATTTTAAGTAAGGCTACTGCCTGACTGATTGATTGATTGTAGTGGGTTGTACAAGTAAACATCTCAAAGGAAAAATCACTACATTTTCAGTAGCGACAGGTTTTTGGTTAAAAAAAACAGTTCACCAAAAAACTAGAATACACCACCGAATGCATAATAATGAAAAAAAAATCTATCTGGCAAGAGTCAAAACTTCTGATAATAGGTCTCAGTTCCTTTTGATCATCTGACAGAAATCTAATTTTGGAAAAATCAAAGGAATAATTGGGTTCCAGCAACCACAAGCATTATAACAGAAATAACTTTATAATGAAGGAAATGTAACTGGGAAGGACCGTACCTCCTGAGATCTTCACTTATATTACATAGGAACGTACATACACTACAGGGTGAGATGTGTAATCAAGGTCATCAGATTTTCATGTCCACCCTGAGATGGGAATCGGGAACTTTGAACATTAATGAGTAATTCTCTCTGAAGCATTATGGTGTAGGAGCAAGCAGTCTGGCAGGATTTGTACCCATAGCCATGTGCATTTAGCAAGTTTACAGCACAATTCCCCAGACCCATTGAGCTGCCCAAGCACCAGTGACATAAGCTCTATCAGAGGGAGACTCACTTAAAGTAAGGAAGGCAACGGTAGATTGAATGGATAATTTTTGTTGAATTTCGCATGGATAAATCAACAGCTGCCTTATGTGTCTCCCTTGGCAGACTCTGAAGACCCATGGACACAGCCGTCGCTGTCTCCTTACAAGCAGCAACTCCAACTGCTCCATTCTCCTCTCTCACCCACCTTCCTACCCAGTGCACTCACTGGGGGCTAACCTCTCCAACCTCCTTCCTATCTCACTCACCCAACCTACCACTACTCTACCATCTCCTTGAACCCTTCTCCCCTGCTACTTGCACTGTCAGCTCCAATAACAAGTGCTAGGAGTTTGTGGAGTTTGACATTAGGTTTGATGCTATCTTTTCAGCTGCTTCTGCTGCTGCCCCCTCTTCCTCTTTCCCACCAAGCTAAACTTCCACCCAGGTTTCCCCTTAACCTTAACCTCCTAGCCTTAACCTGTGTCTCTCTCCAGTTTTTCTCCTTCTCCCCTTATGCCCTCCCCAATCTCTTCTTGTTCATGAGACCCACCTTCTGCTTCCTTGAACCTATTTCTACTAAATGGCTGACCACCCAATTTCCTTCCCTGGCCCCAATGCTGGCTGATAAAGTAAATGGTTCCTCAGGCATTGATCCTGTCCCCATCCCCCTGCCTTTCAAAACTGCCATAATAATCCCCTCCTCAGAAAACCCACACTTGACCCCTTTGCAAACTACCACCCCATCTCAAATTTCCCTTTCCCCTCCAAAGTCCGCGCCCATCTTTCTCACAATTCCCTGTTTGAACCCCTCCAATTAGGTTTCCGTCCCAACACAGCACTGAAACATTGCCACCAGTTCAAAATCCTGGAACTTCCCACCTAGAAGAAGGCTCGCCACCACCTTCTCAAGAGCAACTAGGCATGGGCAATAAATGCTGGCCTTTCTAGCAACGCCCATATCCCGAGAATATTTAATAAAAAACAGGTCTCTGTTCCTGCACCTACTTTACAATTGTGCCATTTCGTTTATATTGCCTCTCCTCATTCTTCCTTCCAAATGCATTACTATCAAATTGCCTCTTGACCTCTATTCTTTGTAAACTTCAACGAATCCAAATCTCTGCTGCCTCTATTCTATCCTACACCTAGTCCCACTCACGAATTAAACCCTGCGCTCGCTGACCTACATTGGCTCCTAGTCTCAACACCTCCAATTTACAATTCTTATTTTCTCTCTCTGTGTAATCACGTCCAGCCCTACAATCCCACCTCGAACTGATCACTCCCTTCACTGCCCTCCTGTGCATCCCCCCTCCCTTTGCTCCAACATTGGTGGCCGTGACTTCAGTACCTAGGCTGCAGTCTCTGGAATACCCCACCGCCCCGCCACCCCCAAACCCCTCCACCTCTCCACCTCCCTCTTCAAGACCTCCTTTAAACATTTGAAAATGACGGACAGGAAAAGACCAGCTGGTCCATCGAGCCTGTCCAACAGTCATGATACCTGGAGCATCATTACTCCCAACAATAACCAACCCACCTGCAGCCATGTCATCTCCTAGAGGAGGCAAAATAGTTAAAATACCTACAGCTAATTTAGTGAGAAAAAAATCTGGGAAATTCCTCTCCGACCCCTAAGTGATCAGAAATAGTTCAAGAGACCACATTGACTTATGATTTATATTACTTAGTATCTCACCTTTTCTACACCTTGATTTCCACCTCAACCAGGAACTCGTCCAGCTATTTTCTAAAGGTACGCAGCAAATCCACACTCACTACACGACCTGGCTACATGTTCCATAGGTCTACAATCCTCTGGGAAAAGAAAACCTTCCTGACATCTAACCTAGTTCTACCCTTGCTTAACTCATACACTTGACCCCTGGTTCTACCTAACTTACCTAATTGAAATAATCTCTTGATATTAACACAGTCTAATTTCTTCAATATTTTAAATATCTGAATTAAATCTCCACTCCCCCCACCCCCCAGCCCCACTGCCCCCGAAGTCTACGCTTCTCTAAAGTAAATAAACCCAGCTTTTTCAGAATATCATGGAACTCACCTCGGACCAAGTTCTTGCTCACCCCTCCTAAAATCTATTACTTTGGTTCTGCATTCATTTTTGCCTTACACCTCTGTGAAATGCCTTGGGCCATTTTTCTACATTAAAGGCACTGTATAAATGTAAATTGTCATATCTTTTGTGTTTTCTTCGAAATAAATTTTGACTCCCAGTTGTGGGACACCATTATTCAATCTTTTCAGATCACTAGGAATATGAACTGTTTGAATTTATGGACTCTTTATTTTAACCTATACTGAAATTTTTTTTAAAGCCCTCACAAAGAACTCATTTAATATTCAAATTCCCCATCAGTGATAGGATGTCAAGATGGCTAATCTCAGTGTCTTGATAATCTTGTTGCATGATGTACACATATTTTCAGATTAGCATGTGTTTCCCTGCAACGTGTTTTGTATTTTAGTGTGTGATCTGTGCATTTCATTATCCGCTGTATTTGGTTTCAGTAGGTTAGGTACTGATATAAGTCTGCCTACTTAGGTTATCAAAATTATTAATGATCCTGTTAGTTTGTGCTTTCTCCCAGAAATTCTGGCTTCTGCTTACTGCAGAGGGGTAATTTCCATAAATGGGCCAAGTCTCCAATGAACTGAACGTTGTGTCTTCTATTCATGCTCTGAGTGGGATACTGTGCCATGGAACTAACAATTGCCCTGTAATTATGGTATAGTGTAACGGAGGTTACATGGGATGTCCACCACATACCTGCCCCCCTCCTTCTCCGAAAGGCAATAAATAGAAACATAGAAAATAGGTGCAGGAGTAAGCCATTCGGCCCTTTGAGCCTGCACCACCATTCAATATGATCATGGCTGATCATGCAACTTCAGTACCCCATTCCTGCTTTCTCTCCATAACCCTTGATCCCTTTAGCCGTAAGGGTCACATCTAACTCCCTTTTGAATATATCTAATGAACTGGCCTCAACAACTTTCTGTGGTAGCGAATTCCACAGGTTCACAATTCTCTGAGTGAAGAAGTTTCTCCTCATCTCGGTCCGAAATGGCTTACCCCTTATCCTTAGACTGTGACCCCTGGTTCTGGACTTCCCCAACATCGGGAACATTCTTCCTGCATCTAACCTGTCCAACCCCATCAGAATTTTATATGTTTCTATGAGATCCCCTCTCATTCTTCTAAATTCCAGTGAATATAAGCCTAGTTGATCCAGTCTTTCTTCATATGTCAGTCCTGCCATCCTGGGATTCAGTCTGGTGAACCTTTAGAAGCACATTTGAGCTTATTACAGATTTTATTACAATATAAGGGTACACATTAACGAGAGACATTACATATCACTACATGGATTTCACTGCCCCAGAAAGCTGTAGCGGCTGCATCCCCTGCTCTTATTGCTTCTTATGCACAAAGGCTGCATGCATGACATGACATGGCATGGCATCATTCGTATATTGCATTATAATTACAGGATGTTACATTACTTTTTAAAACTGTTTGACACATTACTCACGAGATGCATAGCAGGGACCCGCAAGACCAGCGATGGTGGCCGAACTGCTTTCATGGCCCACCAGCATGGCTGCACGCTCCTCAAGGTCAGTAAGGGGTTGCAGCTGAGCAGTGCCTCCTCCGGTGCGCCTCTGCTCACTGCGATTACTAAATATCTTCTTCTGCAAATGAGAAAAGAGCATAGCATAAGAACATAAAAAATAGGAGCAGGAGGAGGCCATACAGCCCCTCGAGCCTGCTCCGCCATTTAATACGATGATGGCTGATCCGATCATGGACTCAGGTCCACTTCCCTGCCAGCTCTCCATGATCCCTTATTTCCTTAGTGTTTAAGAAATGGTCTATTTCTGTTTTAAATTTATTCAATGTCCCAGCTTCCACAGCTCTCTGAGGCAGCGAATTCCACAGATTTACAACCCTCTGAGAGAAGAAATTTCTCCTCATCTCAATTTTAAATGGGCGGCCCCTTATTCTAAGATTATGTCCTCTAGTTCTAGACTCCCCTATCAGTGGAAATATCCTCTCTGCATCCACCTCGTCAAGCCCCCTCATAATCTTATACGTTTCGATAAGGTCACCTCTCATTTTGCTGAATTCCAATGAGTAGAGGCCCAACCTACTCAACCTTTATTCATAAGTCAACCCCCTCATCTCCGGAATCAACCCCGTGAACCTTCTCTGAACTGCCTCCAAAGCAAGTATATCCTTTCGTAAATATGGAAACCAAAACTGCACGCAGTATTTCTGGTGTATAACCCTGTATAACTGTAGCAAACATAGAAACATAGAAAATAGGTGCAGGAGTAGGCCATTCGGCCCTTCGAGCCTGTACCATCATTTAATAAGATCATGGCTGATCATTCACCTCAGTACCCCTTTCCTGCTTTCTCTCCATACCCCTTGAACCCTTTAGCTGTAAGGGCCATATCTAACTCCCGCTTGAATATATCCAATGAACTGGCATCAACAACTCTCTGCGGTAGGGAATTCCACAGGTTAACAACTCTCTGAGTGAAAAAGTTTCTCCTCATCTCAGTCCTAAATGGCTTACCACTTATCCTTAGACTGTGTCCCCTGGTTCTGGGCTTCCCCAACATCGAGAGCATTCTTCCTGCATCTAACCTGTCCAGTCCCGTCAGGATTTTATATGTTTCTATAAGATCCCTTCTTATCCTTCTAAACTCCAGTGAATACAGGCCCAGTCAATCCAGTCTCTCCTCATATGTCAGTCCTGCCATCCTGGGAATCAGTCTGGTGAACCTTCGCTGCACTCCCTCAATAGCAAGAACGTCCTTCCTCAGATTAGAAGAGCAAAACTGAACACAATATTCCAGATGAGGCCTCACCAAGGCCCTGTACAACTGCAGTAAGACCTCCCTGCTCCTATACTCAAATCCCCTAGCTATGAAGACCAACATACCATTTGCCTTCTTCACCGCCTGCTGTACCTGCATGCCAACCTTCACTGACTGATGTACCATGACACCCAGGTCTTGTTGCACCTCCCCTTTTCCTAATCTGCCATCATTCAGATAATATTCTGCCTTCGTGTTTTTCCCCACAAAGTGGATAACCTCACATTTATCCACATTATACTGCATCTGCCATGCATTTGCCCACTCACCTAACTTGTCCAAGTCACCCGTCAGCCTCTTAGCGTCCTCCTCACAGCTCACACCGCCACCCAGCTTAGTGTCATCTGCAAACTTGGAGATATTACACTCAATTCCTTCATCTAAATCATTAATGTATATTGTAAATAGCTGGAGTCCCAGCACTGAGGCCTGCGGCACCCCACTAGTCATTGCCTGCCATTCTGAAAAGGACCCGTTTATCCTGACTCTCTGCTTCCTGTCTGCCAACCAGTTCTCTATCCACGTCAGTACATTATCCCCAATTCCAGATGCTTTAATTTTGCACGCTAATCTCTTGTATGGGACTTGTCAAAAGCCTTTTGAAATTCCAAAGACACCACATCCACTGGTTTTCCCTTGTCCACTCTACTAGTTACATCCTCAAAAAATTCCAGAAGATTTGTCAAGCATGATTTCCCTTTCATAAATCCATGCTGACTTGGACTGATTCTGTCACTGCTTTCCAAATGCGCTCATATTTCATCTTTAATAATTGATTCCAACATTTTCCCCACTACTGATGTCAGGCTAACAAATCTATAATTACCCATTTTCTCTTTCCCTCCTTTTTAAAAAAGTGGTGTTACATTAGCTACCCTCCAGTCCATAGGAACTGATCCAGAGTCGATAGACTGTTGGAAAATGATCACCAATGCATCCACTATTTCTAGGACCACTTCTTTAAGTACTCTGGGATGCAGACTATCAGGCTCCGGGGATTTATCGGCCTTCAATGCCATCAATTTCCCTAACACTATTTCCCGCCTAATAAGGATTTATTTCAGTTCCTCCTTCTCGCAAGACCCTCGGTCCCCTTGATTTAAGTTTACTATCCAAAGTTTAATTTGTTTAATGTGTCGGTTTTAGTGCCCCCCTTTAATCAGGGGGCACTTGATTTACAGATCAACAACAAAATAGTTGTAGAGTTGTTGAAACCAACTAGTTCTTAATAGCAATGTTACTATGAATTCTTAAGCGAAGAACCCATGAAGCATAAAAAATTACACCCTCATTTAGAGAGACACTCTTTCTCCCACCCAGCTTACAGATGCATTCTTTGCCATTAATCCTCCTCAATCTGTGAGAGGTACACTTTGCTCTAATGACCTTCCAGGTCCCAGATGCATATGCTCTCCAACCTCTTTCCCCAATTCACGAGACATTCATTACCTTCAACAACTTCCCCTCTCAGTTCACCGTCATTTCCCTGCCCAATCCCACCTTTTCAGAGACACACTCTACCTCTTTGATGTCTTCTTCCTGCTGATCCTGTTGCAGCTTGTACCTAACCTTGCTGTATTGTCCTGGAATCAGACTCTGCTGGAGGTGGGAATCCTGATTTATCGCAAAATCAGGAATTCTCAGTCTTAGTCCAGAGTCTGCTATCAGAATGAAACAGCAGCAGGACATACCAATGGCAGGTGGAATCAACAGGAAGAGGATCATCAGCGAATGGACCAGATCCATTGTGCTCCTTATCAGCTGTTGCAACTTGACCCTGCGCTTCAATAGCTGGTTTGGGGCTTCAAAGGATAAAAAATCTGTACGTTTGTGTACACTGTGTGCGGGCCTGGCTATACTGCTGTTGACCATTTTTATTTGATTAGCACTCTGGACAAAGCCTCTATCTTGACTAATTTATAAACCAGACGAACTGGCCAGTCCCATAGCCAATTCATCCCCAGGCCTTCATTTGCAATTTGGGCCACTGAAGTCAGCTTCCATCTTAACCGTTATAATTTCAACTGTATATTCTAAAATACAAAAACTGTGCTTATTCGGTGCAGGATGAAAATCCCACTTTACCACTGGTGTGCTATTTATTCCCCTCTTTTTTTGAAAATGCTGCAAATAAAAAAAACAATTGCCTCTTGGTAAAAAGTGTGCGAGCGAACTATGGGTGATTTGTGATAATACCAAAAATCTAAGGAGAAAAGAATTGTGACTTTTGCACTACAAATCATAGACTAAAATACATCAATTGCCCTGTAAAAAAGATTTTTGCAAAACATTTAATATTGCAAATGCCTTTGTCAAATTACCACTTGTTTGAAAATGAGTTCCAGAATTTCTAAACACCAGATAACAATTGAATAAAGTAATGGTACAGTCCATTTCCCTAGTTAAATGTCCCAACCCCTCAAATTGTGAAGATTAAATCATTTATATTTCCTGCAACATAAGAACATAAGAACATAAGAATTAGGAACAGGAGTAGGCCATCTAGCCCCTCGAGCCTGCTCCGCCATTCAACAAGATCATGGCTGATCTGGTCGTGGACTCAGCTCCACTTACCCGCCCTCTCCCCGTAACCCTTAATTCCCTTATTGCTTAAAAATCTATCTATCTTTGACTTGAAAACATTCAATGAGCCAGCCTCAACTGCTTCCTTGGGCAGAGAATTCCACAGATTCACAACCCTCTGGGAGAAGAAATTCTTTCTCAACTCGGTTTTAAATTGGCTCCTCCGTATTTTGAGGCTGTGCCCCCTAGTTCTAGTCTCCCCCACCAATGGAAACAACCTCTCTGCCTCTATCTTGTCTATCCCTTTCATTATTTTAAATGTTTCTATTAGATCACCCCTCATCCTTCTGAACTCCAACGAGTAAAGACCCAGTCTACTCAATCTATCATCATAAGGTAACCCCCTCATTTCTGGAATCAGCCTAGTGAATCGTCTCTGTACTCCTTCCTTAAGTAAGGTGACCAAAACTGCACGCAGTACTCCAGTTGCGGCCTCACCAATACCCTGTACAGTTGCAGCAGGACCTCCCTGCTTTTGTACTCCATCCCTCTCGCAATGAAGGCCAACATTCCATTCGCCTTCCTGATTACCTGTTGCACCTGCAAACTAACCTTTTGGGATTCATGCACAAGGATCCAAAAAGAGTTTCATGCACAAGGACCCCCAGGTCCCTCTGCACCACAGCATGTTGTAATTTCTCCCCATTCAAATAATATTCCCTTTTACTGTTTTTTTTCCCCAAGGTGGATGACCTTACACTTTCCGACATTGTATTCCATCTGCCAAACCTTAGCCCATTCGTTGAACCTATCCAAATCTCCTTGCAGCCTCTCTGTGTCCTCTACACAACCCGCTTTCGCACTAATCTTAGTGTCATCTGCAAATTTTGTTGCACTACACTCTGTCCCCTCTTCTAGGTCATCTATGTATATTATAAACAGTTGTGGTCCCAGCACTGATCCCTGTGGCACACCACTAACCACTGATTTCCAACCGGAAAAGGACCCATTTATCCCGACTCTCTGCTTTCTGTTTGCCAGCCAATTCTCTATCCATGCTAATACATTTCCTCTGACTCCGCGTACCTTTATCTTCTGCAGTAACCTTTTGTGTGGCACCTTATCGAATGCCTTTTGGAAATCTAAATACACCACATCCATCGGTACACCTCTAAAACAACTAAAACATCTCCTTTGTTTTCCTTCTATTATATTCTAAATAAATAAGCATCAGTGAATGTGTTAAAATGTTGTTCGACACAGATCACTAGTTGAAGCACTGCTGCCTTCCTCACACTATTCTCTTTTCAGTGAGCCTTCTTGCCTCGCTGCTGTTTGATCAGAATGTATTAAGTATTAAGCCTCTTTTAGTGTATTAAATCTAAAGGGGATCTGTGCCCATGGCAAATTTAATTTTGTTTGGGAAGGAAGAAGAGCCAAAAGAGTAGGCCATTTTAGTGACAATCACATCAAATTTCTATCATTGCGTCGTGCTTTTAAAAAAAAAATCAGTAAGCTATTGCTTGATTTTAATTTTTTTTAAATAATTAAGGTTCTGTGCCGTATTCACAGTGTGTCCTGATGGCATCTTATTGTTTGTTAGACAGCAAAAAGTTACTAATTGTTTTCTGGTTACAGCCATGCTATCTGCACAGGGAGTTGTACTGTGATAAGAGTGTGAACTGTACCCATCATGTGTTATATCTGCTCATTAGTGGCTTGGGCAGCTTGTTTAATTTTAATTCGGTATCAAGTTTTGTTAAGTCATCCCACAGTGCTGTCTAGGTCAGTAGGCCAAGAAAGTTTTCCTTCCTGTTCTTTTTGTACTAAGTTATGAAGACATCTGTGTTCAGATGGGCGCCTTGCTCTTTAACAATGCCTCCAAAAAATTAAACTTCATTGTACAGTTGGATTCACCATAAAATTAATATTCTTTGTGAGAAAAGAATACTTTGTGTTTTTATTTGCGGTTTGAGTTCTGGCATTGCATTGTTTGTAAATAAAGGAATGACACATTAGCAATGTCACTTGACCCATTTAGATTTAAAGCTAGTCACCCTCAAATAACATTTTAAAAAAATGTTAAGTGCAAAAATTCTAAGCAAAATTTTCTTGAAGTATACTAAGCTGAATCAAAATTAATTTAGTGCCTAGTCAATGGGATAAGGTGAAGTTTTTAGTACTGACTGCATCTGAAGGATTTTCTCTCTACAATCTGCTCCAACATAAACACTATTATATTCCTGCCACAGCGGTCATGAATGGTGGTGAAGCATTTCCAACTATCTTTAGCCAGAAATGCAGAATGGACAGAGCCGGCGCAACCATTAGGTGAATTAGGCGGTCGCATAGAGCGCCAAATTTTGGGTGGCGCCAAAAAATTTAATTAAATGAATCTCTCTAAGGGATGCGCTGGGAAATGGGTTTGAATCCAGCGGGAATTTTCCTAACTAGAGACCTTAATAATGAACCTGCCTTGAGTATTTTGTAATTAGGGCGCGAACGGCGGTGCATTTAGAATTATATGGAACACTGATCAGATGAAATAACCATCCAGCCCCTCGCATTAAAAGAACAAGCACTGTATGAACAGTGGGTGAAAACATCCTTTAAATAGAGACAGCTCTGTTGCACAGAGTTTGGCCGCTACTTCTGATTTATCCTTTTAAGATCCTTTTTGTCTTCCGAATGTTTCCCCATTACAGATACTAATCTTGAAAATGTCCTCCTCTCTCCCATCTTTAGCACACTTCTCTTTCCCCAGTAAATCATCAACTCTCTGGGAACAGTGCTGCTGTATTTTTTTGCGCCGTCTGGTCCAAAAAAATGAATGAAGTGGCATTTTATATAATCTACTTTAAAATACAACAGTAGTGTCCTCTGCAGAGTGAAACATATCTGGGTCATGATACATGGATGGTCATACGATAGTCACCAATACAGATTGTGTTGTATACACTGCTGCATAGTACTACTGGTGTATGGTACTATAGGTGCGCTGTTAACATACACAGAGGTATACTTATAAAATTTATAATATACAAATGTGTTAGCAGCGATCAGCTATCGTCCTTTCTCCAGTGTTTGGAGCTTTTAAGGAATATTAATCAGCAGACTGTAAGTCATATACAGGTACTTACAATATATCCCAGCATGCTGTGAGCACACAAGATAATCACTGTTTATTTCAATTTTCCCAATTTATGACCACACATTGTGCAGCAGGCTCGGGTGTTTCCTGTCTCACACAATCTTCACCATGGCGAGGACTTCACAAGAAGCATATGGAAAAAATGAAAATCTTCTCCCAGTTTCTGGACAGTGTTTGGTCATAAATTGAGAAAATTTAAATAAGTAGTGATTATTAATAATTTTACTTTGACTTTGATAATAAACCAGTACATGTAAGACATCTTGCAATGTTTTTTTTCCTTTATATTGGAATTGGTTGAGGTGGAGGGGATTGGCGGGGCGCCAGGTGAACAGGTCGCCCAGGGCGCCAATCACCCTTGCACCGGCCCTGAGAGTGGATGATCCATATCAGCCTCCACCTGAGGTCCCCATCATCACAGAAGCCAGTCTTCAGCCAATTCGATTCACTCCATATGATATCAAGAAATGGCTATGCACAGTGGATACAGCAAAGGCTGTTGTGTTCCAGAACTAGCCGTGCCTCTAGCCAAGCTGTTTCAGTACAGCTGCAACACTGGCATCTACCTGACAATGTGAAAAACTACCCATGTAAGTCCTATCCACAAAAAGCAGGATAAATCCAATCCGACCAATTACCGCCCCATCAGTCTGCTCTCAGTCATCAGCAAAGTGTCGTCGACAATGCTATCAAGTGGCACTTACTCACCAATAACCAGCTCATTTTGGGTTCCGCCAGGACCACTCGGCACCAGACCTCATTGCAGTCTTGGTCCAAACATGGACAAAAGAGCTGAATTCCAGAGGTGAGGTGAGAATGACTGCCTTTGACATCAAGGCAGCATTTGACCAAGTGTGGCATCAAGGAGCTCTAGTAAAATTTAAGTCAATGGGAATTGGGGGGTTGGGGGTGGGGGTAAACTCTCCATTAGCTGGAGTCATACCTAGCTCAAAGGAAGATAGTTGTAGTTGTTGGAGGTCAATCATCTCAGCACCAGGACATCACTGCAGGAGTTCCTCAGGGCAGTGTCCTAGGCCCAACCATCTTCAGCTGCTTCATCAATAACCTTCCTTCCATCATAAGGTCAGAAATTGGGATGTTCACTGATGATCCTCAGATAATGATGCATTCTGTTATGTATTGATGTGTGTATCGTCCTGGTACCTTAAATGTATAATAAGCACAATGGTACACCACAGAGGGTGCTGTGGTGGGAGACCTGAAAGTATCTTCAAGAGGCGGTATAAAAGGCTGACCACCACAACTGAGGGGCACTCTGAGGCTGTTCAATAAAGGACGAAGGTCACAGCAGTTAGATTAACACCAGACCGTGTGGAGTCAGTGATTGTGTCCTACATACACCACATTGGCGACAAGGAAGCGGACGAACTCCACACAACCATGGCTACTCTGGGCTCGATAAAGGATTTTACCGTGGGCAATGATTGGGAGGCAAACTTCACAGCAAACGACCTGACGGAGGACACGGACACAATGAGAGATAAGCGTAAGGCGATATTGCTTTCCAGTTGTGGAGATGAGGTTTACTGTCTCGTCAGGGATTTGCTGGCACCCGAGAGCGCCAGGGACAAGTCATATGAGGAGCTGACTGAACTCATTCGTGACCAGTTGAAACCGAAGGAGAGCATCCTCACGGCCAGATACAAATTCTACCATCACTGCAGACCCGAGGACCAGGATGTCACCAAATATGCTGCAGACCTCAGGAGACTCGCGGCGCCGTGTGATTTTGGCGCACACCTTGACGAGGCGTTGCAGGACGTTTTCGTTATGGGGATTGCCCACGAGGGCCTCCTTCACAAGCTGCTAGCCACGGAACCCACAGTCACCCTGACAAAGGCCATCACCATCAGCCGGGCATATATGACCTCGACTTGCAGCACCAAGCAAATAATCCACACAGTCTTGAACCCGGCAGGCACTGTCCACAGGATAGCGCCCACCACGGACAAAACTGCAGAACGTGGCTCTGCCCAGGGCAGAGAGCATGGACCTCGGGGTCCTGGAACTCAGAGTCCGCTGAGGGGGGCCAATCAAGCAGCACCATGCTGGTGCTGCGGAGGAAGCCATGGGGCTCACCGGTGCAGGTTTGCGGAGTACACGTGCAATACCTGCCACACGAAAGGTCACCTTTAGCGTAAAAGAAATCGGACTCACCATGTGGCTGAGGAGATGGGGGATGATCCACTGTTCAGTGAGGAGCAGGCAGAAGAAGATGAGGTATTGGGACTGTATACGTGCACCGACGATTCGCCCCCAGTGATAATGGAAGTAAAAATCAATGGAGTCCCTGTGAGTATGGAAGTGGACACGGGCTCGGGTCCGTCGTTGATGAGTCGGAGAACTTTTGATAAACTGTGGATTAACCCAGCTGCACGACCCAAGCTGGTCCCGGTCACGGCGAAGCTGCGTACCTACACCAGGGAACTAATACCTGTTCTTGGCAGAGCGGAGGTGCAGGTATCCCACGGGGACGAGACGCACGGTTTACCTTTGTGGGTCGTTGCAGGCGATGGGCCGACACTCCTCGGCCGGAGTTGGATGGGGACGGTCCATGGGAGCTGGGAAGACTTCACCACTCCATAGGCTGCTGCTCCCTGGGGTGCTGCCGTGCCCCGGGTCCCCAGAGAGCAGCGCCGACCGAGCTGGAGCTGCAGCCTTAATCCACCCACAGGCAAGCAGAGCAAGCCCCAGCCCCGGACCTCAAGCCACAGAGATCCTGCAGCCTTAGCCCCACAGGCAAACAGCCCTGCAGAGGCGGGCCTAGTGGGGAGGGGGTGAGCCGGCGGGGCGCTGCGGGCGGGGTGCGAGGGATCGAGGATGGCAGACGGATCGGAGGGGCCCACGCAGAGGGAGAGTCGGGCGGCGGCAGCAGCTGGAGGTCGGCGGCCACAACGGCCGCAGAGGAGGCAGCTGTGGAGGCCGCAGGGGAGGCGGCAAGTGCAGCTACTGCAGGGGAGGTGGCTGCGGTGGTCACCGGAGAAGCAACGATGATGGACACAGGAGAGGTGGCAAGTAAGGTGGCAGCGGAGGGTGCGGCGGCGGAGGGGGCATCCGGAGCGGCGGAGAGCAAGATGGCGGTGGCCTCGTGTCCAGAGCAGCAGAGCATCAAAGATGGCGGCGCCCAAGGAGAAGCCTCGTGGAATCCTGCTGCATCAAAGATGGCGCCTTAAAAAGGAAATGCACTCGGGATTCTTAAAAGGGCCTTATCATGTGGTGGTCCCCACAAAGGACTTCTGTAAGGCAAGAGCGAGTCTAAAATGAGCTATGTTAATGTGAGATGGTGGATTTATAATAAGAATTAATATTTTAATGCTGAATGGTCACTGTGTTTGTGTAAAATAATGGATATGAAGTACAATTAATGATAAGAGCTAATAAGGAAACCAGGGATCCGTTACCAGTTAATAACTATTTAATGTAACTGCTCAGTGTACTCGCAACCCGTTGACGCAACATCTGTACCAGATAACATGTACCATATTAACGCACTGTCTATGCCTACCTGCCTTCCATTGGACAAACAAGGTTGAGATCCCCGGCAATGGCTTTGGGACTGGGGGGGGAAGTGAGATATTATGTATCGATGTGTGTATCGTCCTGCGTCCTGGGGGGGAAGTGAGATGCTATGTATTGATGTGTGTATTGTTCTGGTACCTTAAATGTATAATAAGCACAATGGTACACCACAGAGGGCGCTGTGGTGGGAGACCTGCAAGAGGCAGTATAAAAGGCTGACCACCACACCTGAGAGGCACTCTGAGGCTGTTCAATAAAGGACGAAGGTCACAGCAGTTAGATTAACACTAGACCGTGTGGAGTCAGTGATTGTGTGCTACATACACCACACATTTCATGCCCGAATGTAGCAAGACCTGGATGGCATTCAGGCTTGGGCTGAAAAGTGGCAAATAACATTTGCGCCACACAAGTGCCAGGCAATGACTATCTCCAACAAGTGAGAGTCTAACCACCACCCATTGACATTCAACAGCATTACCATGGCTGAATCCCCCACCATCAACATCCTGGGAGTCACCATTGACCAGAAACTTAACTGGACCAGCCACATAAATATTGTGACTACAAGAGGTCAGGGGCTGGGTATTCAATGGCAAGTGTCTCACCTCCTGACTCCCAAAAGCCTTTCCATCATTTACAAGGCACATGTCGGGATAAGCGCAGCTACGACAACACTCAAGAAGCTCGACACCATGCAGGACAAAGCAGCCCATTTGATTGGCACCCATCCATCACCTAAACATTCACTCCTGGTGCACAGTGGCTGTAGTGTGTACCAGCTACAAGATGTACTGCAGTAACTCCCATATCCGCGACCTCTACCACCTATATGGACAAGGGCAGCAGGGGCATAGGAACAACTTCACCTGCAAGTCACTGAGTCAAAATCCTGAAAGTACCTCCCTAACAGCACTGTGGGAGTACCTTCACCACAAGGACTGCAGCAGTTCAAGAAGGCGGCTCACCATCACCTTATCAAGGGCAATTAGGAATGGGCAATATATGCTGGCCTTGACAATGACACCCAGATCCCAGGAACGAATAAAAAAAATTACATAGAATTACAGAGTCTACAGCACAGAAACAGGCCATTTGGCCCAACTGGTGTTTATGCTCCACATGAGCCTCTTCCCACCCCTCTTTATCTAACCCTATCAGCATATCCTTCTATGGCTTTCTCCCTCATGTGTTTATCTGGCTTCCCCTTAAATGCATCTATACTATTTGCCTCAACTACATCTTGTGGCAGCGAGTTCCACACTCTTATGCATTATATCTGAAAGTGTTTTTGGTGTGCACGTGGGTAAATTAAAATGTTTAGATGAATCAATCAAAATGAAGGTAGACAACCCGTGTATCTGTAGCATTCATATCCTGTGCTTTTCGCTGTCTCTGCCCTTAGCCCTGGAATTCTCTTCCTTTAAGACTCTCCTTAAAACCTACTTCTTTGACCAAGTTTCTGATGACATGTCTTACTATCTTTGGCTCCGTGTCAATTTTTGACAGATAACACTCCTGTGCAGTGCCTTGGGACATTTTACTATGTTAAAGGCACTATATAAATGCAAGAAGTTGTTGTTGTTGCTCCTTTTGTTCGTACTTTGATTTAGATTGTCCCTCAAATAAAGCAAATACACTGCCTCTGCACTATTTTCTAAATGTTTAAATGATGACTACTGTTGTGGGTAAAAATATAATTGTTTTTGTTAGGAACACCGGCCCTGAATTTGCCGTCAGCGGCATAGCTAAGGAGTACGCTGCCGACATCCATTCGAAATCCTCACTTACTTCGTACAAAGCCCCACGTGAAAACTTGCTTTCAAACGCTAAGGTGAGTCAAATGGCCTCCCTCATCCATAATTATCTAGTGCTCTTGTGTTGCACTTATCTTGTCTTTGGATATATTGTTCAAGTGACTGAAAATCACTGACCTATTTAGCTTTGCACACATAAATGTAATTAGTTGCAAAATCAACATTTTTACAAGGTATTTGTCTATTTGCTTGTAAAATATGGTTGCTGGTCATGGATTTGTAAATTGCACTACTGCCTAAAACAGTTACTAAAACTGATGCATGTAGTCAGCCTAATTTAAACAAAGGAAAGCCAGTTTATTCAGGAAATAAATCAGATAACGCAGAGATCAGTTATATACAGGGGCCGATTTTATCTGGGGGGGGAGGGCTGGGGCAGTGGTGCTATGAAAACTGCCATGTTGTACTTACCGTCTTGTTTCCACCCCCAATCTACCCTTCACTGAGGCAGCCCAGCTGTCCACTGAAGCAGATGGGAGCCTCATTGATGTATTTACACTGGGGTCCTCAGGAGCATGTTACTACGAGTTGGTACAGGGACAAAACCGCATTTGGAAGCATTATTTGAAAGGGCACTTACCTGCAAGTACTCCGCTCATTGGAATCTGTTAACAGTTCACCTGGCTGGATTTTTTTCAGAAGCTTCTGCCTTAGAAATTGCTGTATTTCAAAGTTTTCAATAAGCTCAAGGAGAGACAGCACAGTGCTCATTATGGGAATTACCCTGGCCAGTCTAGCCTGATTGGAGGAAGAGGACAAAGAGCAGCGGGAGCAGGTTGGGACCACAGGGACCTGCAACTGGGGCTCTGAGGAGGACTGCTGGCAGGTGTCCTTGCCCTGCCCATAGGGTCTAACGTCCGTGGTCACCTATCTTCAGTTTTCTGATGACCAGTGCATTAAAAGGCTGTGCTTCCACAGAGAGGCTGCAGACCTTAAGGTTTTGATAGCGAGGATACAGAGAGAATGTTTCCACTTGTGGGGAAGAGCATAACTCAAGGCCATCAATATAAGATAGTCACCAAGAAATCCAATAGGGAATTCAGAAGATACTTCTTTACCCAAACAGTGGTGAGAATGTGGAATTTGTTACCACAGGGACTGGTTGAAGCGAATAATATAGATGCATTTAAGGGGAGGCTAGACAAGCATGTGAGGGACAAGGGAATAGAGTGTTATGCTGATATATTTAGATGAGGAAAGATGGGAGGAGGCTCGAGTGGAGCATAGACTGGACTGGAGCATGGACTAATTGAGCTGAATGGCCTCTTTCTGTGCTGTATATAAAATCTTTGTATCCTCGTACAGCAAGACCTGAAACCTACACTCCCAGCTGGCGATGCATTTCCTGTGGCAGTGAAAGTATCTACGGCCCTCAGGCTCTCTCCAGACTGCAGCAGATAATATCAGGCATATTAACCAGTTTGCAGTCCAGACCAGCATCAAACAGGTCACTGACATCCTCTTTGCCAAGGGCCAACCAACTTATAACATTTCCCATGCATGCTAGCAGCCACTAAGAAAGGACTGTAGGATTTGCTACCACAGCAGCTTCCCTTAAGTTCAGTTTGAGATTGAGTGTACCTATGTAGCCATCGGGGCTCCTCTCAATGAACCTACAGCCTTTGTGAATAGTTGAGGCTTCCACTGTTCAGCTAGTGAATGATCGCAACCAGAGCATCATACAGGTCTGTGCTCACTTTCCTGACAGCTGCCATGATGCCTACATACTGCTGCAGCCCTCCATCCCCCCACTCTCGGACCCAGCTCAGAGAGTGAGAGTCTGGCTAGTTAGGGTCAAGGGTTTTCCTCATTACACTTGGCCCACAATCGCCCTCTATGAACCCACGATCGCCGACTGAAAGAAGATACACCATCATCATTTTCGGCAGTGAGTTCTCAGGAGTTGTCCATGAGGGTCCTGACATTCCAGGCCCCGAATTTCATTTTGAAGGGTGAAGATGCCTGTGCGTGAATTCTTTTAATGTGGGGTGGCCGTTGCACACCGACTACCACATGGGCTTAGCAGAGCAAGGTCTTGGTCCAGTGGCAAGGACAACCTAAGCCATGGGACCACTGGAGCTCGGCCTGAGCAGGTTACCGTCTTCAATCGGGGCGCAGGGCAATTTTGCCCCCACAATGTCTAAAAGATTGATATGTTAATGGCCGACACATCTGCTACCAAACAATATTTTCACCCGTGTGTCAGTCCATAGAGGTTTTGTTAGGTGATTGGTTGGCTCCGGCCCCCAACCCAGTGACGTCAGCATGGGTGGTGGAAGGCTAATGCTCAGATAAAGGCCCGAGAGATGCTTATTGCAGGCGACATCTAAGAGCTCAAGACCTGAGAGGGCCTGGCAGTAGGTTGCAGCAGTTTGGCTGCTGCCAGGGCAGTCTGGATCAGCTGGCTTTCTGGCACCATGATGGGCATTGGTTGAGGGGCAGCAAGAAAGCAAATGTGCTGTCACATACAGAAAACAACATGTGCTGCTCCCTTTACGTCACTGCAGACTGTGGGAGATCTATGACACAATTGAAGCCCCTATCCATGCGTTGTCCAAGCCTTTGCAGTGGAGATAATGTAGCCCAGAGACGGAATGGGACCAGTTTTAGCTTTGATAAAAGCCCCAAAAGCTGGTGACACAGACTCCTGTACAGAGGGCCGAGCTGCAGAGACCATGGAGGTAACCACATGTTCCATGGCAGACTGCAGAGTGCTGATACTGTGTGCCAATTGGGCAAGTTGCCCTTCGCGGCTGGAAATGCCTGGGCAGTTTGCCAATGAAATTTAAATGAGGCTCAATCATCAAATGATTCAGTCCTCAAGCTGGGGACATTGGTCAGACAGCCCAATTGCCTCGTTAAGCCCACTGCCCTGAAAATCCCGCCCTGCCCCTGAAAATCCCGCCCTGTCCCTGAACACCCCGCCCTGCCCCTGAAAACCCCGCCCTGCCCCTGAAAACCCCGCCCTGCCCCTGAAAACCCCGCCCTGCCCCTGAACACCCAACCCTGTCCCTGAACACCCCGCCCAGTCCCTGAAAACCCCATCCTGCCCCTGAACACCCCGCCCTGCCCCTGAAAACCCCGCCCTGCCCCTGAAAACCACGCCCTGCCCCTGAACACCCCGCCCTGTCCCTGAACACCTCACCCTGCCCCTGAAAACCCCGCCCTGCCCCCGAACACCCCACCCTGCCCCCGAAAACCCCGCCCTGTCCCTGAAAACCCCATCCTGCCCTTGAAAACCCCATCCTGCCCCTGAAAACCCCATCCTGCCCCTGAACACCCCATCCTGCTCCTGAAAACCCCATCCTGCCCCTGAAAACCAAATCCTGCCATTGAACACCCCGCCCTGTCCCTGAACACCCCGCCCTGCCCCTGAAAACCCCACTCTGCCCCTCAAAGCCCCATCCTGCCCCTGAAAGCCCCATCCTGCCCCTGAAAGCCCCATCCTGCCCCTGAAACCCCACCCTGTCCCTGAAAACCCCATCCTGCCCCTGAAAACACCACCCTGTCCCTGAAAACACCACCCCGTCCGTGAAAACCCCATCCTGTCCCTGAAAACCCCATCCTGCCCCTGAAAACACCACCCTGTCCCTGAAAACCCCACCCTGCCCCTGAAAACACCACCCTGTCCCTGAACACCCCACCCTGTCCCTGAAAACACCACCCTGTCCCTGAACACCCCACCCTGTCCCTGAAAACACCACCCTGTCCCTGAACACCCCACCCTGTCCCTGAAAACACCGCCCTGTCCCTGAAAACACCGCCCTGTCCCTGAAAACACCACCCTGTCCCTGAAAACACCACCTTGTCCCTGAAAACACCACCCTGCCCCTGAAAACCCCATCCTGCCCCTGAACACCCCACCCTGTCCCTGAAAACACCACCCTGCCCCTGAAAACCCCATCCTGCCCCTGAACACCCCACCCTGTCCCTGAAAACACCACCCTGTCCCTGCACACCCCACCCTGTCCCTGAAAACACCACCCTGTCCCTGAAAACACCGCCCTGTCCCTGAAAACACCGCCCTGTCCCTGAAAACAACACCCTGTCCCTGAAAACACCACCCTGTCCCTGAACACCCTGCCCTGTCCCTGAAAACACCACCCTGCCCCTAAAAACCCCACCCTGTCCCTGAAAACCCCATCTTGCCCCTGAAAACCCCATCCTGCCCCTTAAAACCCCATCCTGCCCCTGAAACCCCATCCTGCCCCTGAACACCCCATCCTGCCCCTGAACACCCCATTTTGCCCCTGAACACCCCATTTTGCCCCTGAACACCCCATCCTGCCCCTGAAAACCCCACCCTGTCACTGAAAACCCCACCCTGCCCCTGAAAACCCCATCTTGCCCCTGAAAACCCCATCCTGCCCCTTAAAACCCCATCCTGCCCCTGAACACCCCATCCTGCCCCTGAACACCCCATCCTGCCCCTGAACACCCCATTTTGCACCTGAACACCCCATCCTGCCCCTGAAAACCCCATCCTGCCACTGAACACCCCGCCCTGCCCCTGAAAACCCCATCCGGCCCCTGAAAACCCCACCCTGTCCCTGAAAACCCCATCCTGCCCCTGAAAACACCACCCTGCCCCTGAAAACCCCATCCGGCCCCTGAAAACCCCACCCTGTCCCTGAAAACCCCATCCTGCCCCTGAAAACCCCACCCTGCCCCTGAAAACCCCACCCTGCCCCTGAAAACCCCACCCTGCCCCTGAAAACCCCACCCTGTCCCTGAAAACCCCATCCTGTCCCTGAAAACCCCACCCTGCCCCTGAACACCCCATCCTGTCCCTGAAAACCCCATCCTGTCCCTGAAAACCCCATCCTGCCCCTGAAAACACCACCCTGTCCCTGAAAACACCACCCTGTCCCTGAAAACCCCGCCCTGCCCCTGAACACCCCACCCTGCCCCTGAAAACCCCACCCTCTCCCTGAAAACCCCATCCTGTCCCTGAAAACATCGCCTTGCCCCTGAAAACCTCGCCCTGTCCCTGAAAACCCCGCCCTGCCCCTGAACACCCCACCCTGCCCCTGAAAACCCCACCCTGCCCCTGAAAACACCGCCCTGCCCCTGAAAACCCCATCCTGTCCTAGAAAACCCCATCCTGTCCCTGAAAACCCCATCCTGCCCCTGAAAACCCCACCCTGTCCCTGAAAACCCCATCCTGCCCCTGAACACCCCACCCTGTCCCTGAAAACACCGCCCTGCCCCTGAAAACCCCATCCTGTCCTAGAAAACCCCATCCTGTCCCTGAAAACCCCATCCTGTCCCTGAAAACCCCATCCTGTCCCTGAAAACCCCATCCTGCCCCCGAAAACCCCATCCTGCCCCTGAAAACCCCATCCTGTCCTAGAAAACCCCACCCTGCCCCTGAACACCCCGCCCTGTCCCTGAAAACACCACCCTGCCCCTGAAAACCCCATCCTGTCCTAGAAAACCCCATCCTGCCCCTGAAAACCCCATCCTGTCCCTGGACACCCTACCCTGTCCCTGAACACCCCGCCCTGTCCCTGAAAACCCCACCCTGCCCCTGAAAACCCCGCCCTGTCCCTGAACACCCCACCCTGCCCCTGAAAACCCCACCCTGTCCCTGAAAACCCCATCCTGCCCCTGAAAACCACATCCTGTCCCTGAAAACCCCACCCTGCCCCTGAACACCCCACCCTGTCCCTGAAAACCCCATCCTGCCCCTGAAAACCCCATCCTGTCCTAGAAAACCCCATCCTGCCCCTGAAAACCCCATCCTGTCCCTGGACACCCTACCCTGTCCCTGAACACCCCGCCCTGTCCCTGAAAACCCCGCCCTGCCCCTGAACACCCCACCCTGCCCCTGAAAACCCCACCCTCTCCCTGAAAACCCCATCCTGTCCCTGAAAACATCGCCCTGCCCCTGAAAACCCCGCCCTGTCCCTGAAAACCCCGCCCTGCCCCTGAACACCCCACCCTGCCCCTGAAAACCCCACCCTGCCCCTGAAAACCCCACCCTGCCCCTGAAAACACCGCCCTGCCCCTGAAAACCCCATCCTGTCCTAGAAAACCCCATCCTGTCCCTGAAAACACCATCCTGCCCCTGAAAACACCACCCTGCCCCTGAAAACCCCATCCTGCCCCTGAACACCCCACCCTGTCCCTGAAAACACCGCCCTGTCCCTGAAAACCCCATCCTGTCCTAGAAAACCCCATCCTGTCCCTGAAAACACCATCCTGCCCCTGAAAACCCCATCCTGTCCCTGAAAACCCCATCCTGCCCCTGAAAACCCCATCCTGCCCCTGAAAACCCCAACCTGCCCCTGAAAACCCCATCCTGTCCTAGAAAACCCCACCCTGCCCCTGAACACCCCGCCCTGTCCCTGAAAACCCCACCCTGCCCCTGAACACCCCACCCTGTCCCTGAAAACACCATCCTGCCCCTGAAAACCCCATCCTGTCCTAGAAAACCCCATCCTGTCCCTGAACACCCCACCCTGTCCCTGAAAACCCAATCCTGCCCCTGAAAACCCCATCCTGTCCTAGAAAACCCCATCCTGCCCCTGAAAACCCCATCCTGTCCCTGAACACCCTACCCTGTCCCTGAACACCCCACCCTGCCCCTGAAAACCCCACCCTGCCCCTGAAAACCCCGCCCTGTCCCTGAACACCCCACCCTGCCCCTGAAAACCCCACCCTGTCCCTGAAAACCCCATCCTGTCCCTGAAAACCCCATCCTGTCCCTGAAAACCCCACCCTGCCCCTGAAAACCCCACCCTGCCCCTGAAAACCCCACCCTGTCCCTGAAAACCCCATCCTGCCCCTTAAAACCCCATCCTGCCCCTGAACACCCCATCCTGCCCCTGAACACCCCATCCTGCCCCTGAACACCCCATTTTGCACCTGAACACCCCATCCTGCCTCTGAAAACCCCATCCTGCCACTGAACACCCCACCCTGTCCCTGAAAACCCCATCCTGTCCCTGAAAACCCCACCCTGCCCCTGAACACCCCATCCTGTCCTAGAAAACCCCATCCTGCCCCTGAAAACCCCATCCTGTCCCTGGACACCCTACCCTGTCCCTGAACACCCCGCCCTGTCCCTGAAAACCCCACCCTGCCCCTGAAAACCCCGCCCTGTCCCTGAACACCCCACCCTGCCCCTGAAAACCCCACCCTGTCCCTGAAAACCCCATCCTGCCCCTGAAAACCACATCCTGTCCCTGAAAACCCCACCCTGCCCCTGAACACCCCATCCTGCCCCTGAAAACCCCATCCTGCCCCTGAAAACCCCATCCTGTCCTAGAAAACCCCATCCTGCCCCTGAAAACCCCATCCTGTCCCTGGACACCCTACCCTGTCCCTGAACACCCCGCCCTGCCCCTGAACACCCCACCCTGCCCCTGAAAACCCCACCCTCTCCCTGAAAACCCCATCCTGTCCCTGAAAACATCGCCCTGCCCCTGAAAACCCCGCCCTGTCCCTGAAAACCCCGCCCTGCCCCTGAACACCCCACCCTGCCCCTGAAAACGCCACCCTGCCCCTGAAAACCCCACCCTGCCCCTGAAAACACCGCCCTGCCCCTGAAAACCCCATCCTGTCCTAGAAAACCCCATCCTGTCCCTGAAAACACCATCCTGCCCCTGAAAACACCACCCTGCCCCGGAAAACCCCATCCTGCCCCTGAACACCCCACCCTGTCCCTGAAAACACCGCCCTGCCCCTGAAAACCCCATCCTGTCCTAGAAAACCCCATCCTGTCCCTGAAAACACCATCCTGCCCCTGAAAACCCCATCCTGTCCCTGAAAACCCCATCCTGCCCCTGAAAACCCCATCCTGCCCCTGAAAACCCCAACCTGCCCCTGAAAACCCCATCCTGTCCTAGAAAACCCCACCCTGCCCCTGAACACCCCGCCCTGTCCCTGAAAACCCCACCCTGCCCCTGAACACCCCACCCTGTCCCTGAAAACCCCATCCTGCCCCTGAAAACCCCATCCTGTCCTAGAAAACCCCATCCTGTCCCTGAACACCCCACCCTGTCCCTGAAAACCCAATCCTGCCCCTGAAAACCCCATCCTGTCCTAGAAAACCCCATCCTGCCCCTGAAAACCCCATCCTGTCCCTGGACACCCTACCCTGTCCCTGAACACCCCGCCCTGTCCCTGAAAACCCCATCCTGCCCCTGAACACCCCACCCTGTCCCTGAAAACACCGCCCTGCCCCTGAAAACCCCATCCTGTCCTAGAAAACCCCATCCTGTCCCTGAAAACAACATCCTGCCCCTGAAAACCCCATCCTGTCCCTGAAAACCCCATCCTGCCCCTGAAAACCCCATCCTGCCCCTGAAAACCCCATCCTGTCCTAGAAAACCCCACCCTGCCCCTGAACACCCCGCCCTGTCCCTGAAAACACCACCCTGCCCCTGAACACCCCACCCTGTCCCTGAAAATCCCATCCTGCCCCTGAAAACCCCATCCTGTCCTAGAAAACCCCATCCTGTCCCTGAACACCCCACCCTGTCCCTGAAAACCCCATCCTGCCCCTGAAAACCCCATCCTGTCCTAGAAAACCCCATCCTGCCCCTGAAAACCCCATCCTGCCCCTGGACACGCTACCCTGTCCCTGAACACCCCGCCCTGTCCCTGAAAACCCCACCCTGCCCCTGAAAACCCCGCCCTGTCCCTGAACACCCCACCCTGCCCCTGAAAACCCCACCCTGTCCCTGAAAACCCCATCCTGCCCCTGAAAACCACATCCTGTCCCTGAAAACCCCACCCTGCCCCTGAACACCCCACCCTGTCCCTGAAAGCCCCATCCTGCCCCTGAAAACCCCATCCTGTCCTAGAAAACCCCATCCTGCCCCTGAAAACCCCATCCTGTCCCTGGACACCCTACCCTGTCCCTGAACACCCCGCCCTGTCCCTGAAAACCCCGCCCTGCCCCTGAACACCCCACCCTGCCCCTGAAAACCCCACCCTCTCCCTGAAAACCCCATCCTGTCCCTGAAAACATCGCCCTGCCCCTGAAAACCCCGCCCTGTCCCTGAAAACCCCGCCCTGTCCCTGAAAACACCACCCTGCCCCTGAACACCCCACCCTGTCCCTGAAAATCCCATCCTGCCCCTGAAAACCCCATCCTGTCCTAGAAAACCCCATCCTGTCCCTGAACACCCCACCCTGTCCCTGAAAACCCCATCCTGCCCCTGAAAACCCCATCCTGTCCTAGAAAACCCCATCCTGCCCCTGAAAACCCCATCCTGTCCCTGGACACCCTACCCTGTCCCTGAACACCCCGCCCTGTCCCTGAAAACCCCACCCTGCCCCTGAAAACCCCGCCCTGTCCCTGAACACCCCACCCTGCCCCTGAAAACCCCACCCTGTCCCTGAAAACACCATCCTGCCCCTGAAAACCACATCCTGTCCCTGAAAACCCCACCCTGCCCCTGAACACCCCACCCTGTCCCTGAAAACCCCATCCTGCCCCTGAAAACCCCATCCTGTCCTAGAAAACCCCATCCTGCCCCTGAAAACCCCATCCTGTCCCTGGACACCCTACCCTGTCCCTGAACACCCCGCCCTGTCCCTGAAAACCCCGCCCTGCCCCTGAACACCCCACCCTGCCCCTGAAAACCCCACCCTCTCCCTGAAAACCCCATCCTGTCCCTGAAAACATCGCCCTGCCCCTGAAAACCCCGCCCTGTCCCTGAAAACCCCGCCCTGCCCCTGAACACCCCACCCTGCCCCTGAAAACCCCACCCTGCCCCTGAAAACCCCACCCTGCCCCTGAAAACACCGCCCTGCCCCTGAAAACCCCATCCTGTCCTAGAAAACCCCATCCTGTCCCTGAAAACACCATCCTGCCCCTGAAAACACCACCCTGCCCCTGAAAACCCCATCCTGCCCCTGAACACCCCACCCTGTCCCTGAAAACACCGCCCTGTCCCTGAAAACCCCATCCTGTCCTAGAAAACCCCATCCTGTCCCTGAAAACACCATCCTGCCCCTGAAAACCCCATCCTGTCCCTGAAAACATCGCCCTGCCCCTGAAAACCCCGCCCTGTCCCTGAAAACACCGCCCTGTCCCTGAAAACCCCATCCTGTCCTAGAAAACCCCATCCTGTCCCTGAAAACACCATCCTGCCCCTGAAAACCCCATCCTGTCCTAGAAAACCCCATCCTGTCCCTGAAAACACCATTCTGCCCCTGAAAACCCCATCCTGTCCCTGAAAACCCCATCCTGCCCCTAAAAACCCCATCCTGCCCCTGAAAACCCCAACCTGCCCCTGAAAACCCCATCCTGTCCTAGAAAACCCCACCCTGCCCCTGAACACCCCGCCCTGTCCCTGAAAACCCCACCCTGCCCCTGAACACCCCACCCTGTCCCTGAAAACCCCATCCTGCCCCTGAAAACCCCATCCTGTCCTAGAAAACCCCATCCTGCCCCTGAACACCCCACCCTGTCCCTGAAAACCCAATCCTGCCCCTGAAAACCCCATCCTGTCCCTGAAAACCAAATCCTGCCATTGAACACCCCGCCCTGTCCCTGAACACCCCGCCCTGCCCCTGAAAACCCCACCCTGCCCCTCAAAGCCCCACCCTGCCCCTGAAAGCCCCATCCTGCCCCTGAAAACCCCATCCTGCCCCTGAAAGCCCCATCCTGCCCCTGAAACCCCACCCTGTCCCTGAAAACCCCATCCTGCCCCTGAAAACACCACCCTGTCCCTGAAAACACCACCCCGTCCGTGAAAACCCCATCCTGTCCCTGAAAACCCCATCCTGCCCCTGAAAACACCACCCTGTCCCTGAAAACCCCACCCTGCCCCTGAAAACACCACCCTGTCCCTGAACACCCCACCCTGTCCCTGAAAACACCACCCTGTCCCTGAACACCCCACCCTGTCCCTGAAAACACCACCCTGTCCCTGAACACCCCACCCTGTCCCTGAAAACACCGCCCTGTCCCTGAAAACACCGCCCTGTCCCTGAAAACACCACCCTGTCCCTGAAAACACCACCTTGTCCCTGAAAACACCACCCTGCCCCTGAAAACCCCATCCTGCCCCTGAACACCCCACCCTGTCCCTGAAAACACCACCCTGCCCCTGAAAACCCCATCCTGCCCCTGAACACACCACCCTGTCCCTGAAAACACCACCCTGTCCCTGCACACCCCACCCTGTCCCTGAAAACACCACCCTGTCCCTGAAAACACCGCCCTGTCCCTGAAAACACCGCCCTGTCCCTGAAAACAACACCCTGTCCCTGAAAACACCACCCTGTCCCTGAACACCCTGCCCTGTCCCTGAAAACACCACCCTGCCCCTAAAAACCCCACCCTGTCCCTGAAAACCCCATCTTGCCCCTGAAATCCCCATCCTGCCCCTTAAAACCCCATCCTGCCCCTGAAACCCCATCCTGCCCCTGAACACCCCATCCTGCCCCTGAACACCCCATTTTGCCCCTGAACACCCCATCCTGCCCCTGAACACCCCATCCTGCCCCTGAAAACCCCACCCTGTCACTGAAAACCCCACCCTGCCCCTGAAAACCCCATCTTGCCCCTGAAAACCCCATCCTGCCCCTGAACACCCCATCCTGCCCCTGAACACCCCATCCTGCCCCTGAACACCCCATCCTGCCCCTGAACACCCCATTTTGCACCTGAACACCCCATCCTGCCCCTGAAAACCCCATCCTGCCACTGAACACCCCGCCCTGCCCCTGAAAACCCCATCCGGCCCCTGAAAACCCCACCCTGTCCCTGAAAACCCCATCCTGCCCCTGAAAACACCACCCTGCCCCTGAAAACCCCATCCGGCCCCTGAAAACCCCACCCTGTCCCTGAAAACCCCATCCTGCCCCTGAAAACCCCACCCTGCCCCTGAAAACCCCACCCTGCCCCTGAAAACCCCACCCTGCCCCTGAAAACCCCACCCTGTCCCTGAAAACCCCATCCTGTCCCTGAAAACCCCACCCTGCCCCTGAACACCCCATCCTGTCCCTGAAAACCCCATCCTGTCCCTGAAAACCCCATCCTGCCCCTGAAAACACCACCCTGTCCCTGAAAACACCACCCTGTCCCTGAAAACCCCGCCCTGCCCCTGAACACCCCACCCTGCCCCTGAAAACCCCACCCTCTCCCTGAAAACCCCATCCTGTCCCTGAAAACATCGCCTTGCCCCTGAAAACCCCGCCCTGTCCCTGAAAACCCCGCCCTGCCCCTGAACACCCCACCCTGCCCCTGAAAACCCCACCCTGCCCCTGAAAACACCGCCCTGCCCCTGAAAACCCCATCCTGTCCTAGAAAACCCCATCCTGTCCCTGAAAACCCCATCCTGCCCCTGAAAACCCCACCCTGTCCCTGAAAACCCCATCCTGCCCCTGAACACCCCACCCTGTCCCTGAAAACACCGCCCTGCCCCTGAAAACCCCATCCTGTCCTAGAAAACCCCATCCTGTCCCTGAAAACAACATCCTGCCCCTGAAAACCCCATCCTGCCCCTGAAAACCCCATCCTGTCCTAGAAAACCCCATCCTGCCCCTGAAAACCCCATCCTGTCCCTGGACACCCTACCCTGTCCCTGAACACCCCGCCCTGTCCCTGAAAACCCCACCCTGCCCCTGAAAACCCCGCCCTGTCCCTGAACACCCCACCCTGCCCCTGAAAACCCCACCCTGTCCCTGAAAACCCCATCCTGCCCCTGAAAACCACATCCTGTCCCTGAAAACCCCACCCTGCCCCTGAACACCCCACCCTGTCCCTGAAAACCCCATCCTGCCCCTGAAAACCCCATCCTGTCCTAGAAAACCCCATCCTGCCCCTGAAAACCCCATCCTGTCCCTGGACACCCTACCCTGTCCCTGAACACCCCGCCCTGTCCCTGAAAACCCCGCCCTGCCCCTGAACACCCCACCCTGCCCCTGAAAACCCCACCCTCTCCCTGAAAACCCCATCCTGTCCCTGAAAACATCGCCCTGCCCCTGAAAACCCCGCCCTGTCCCTGAAAACCCCGCCCTGTCCCTGAAAACACCACCCTGCCCCTGAACACCCCACCCTGTCCCTGAAAATCCCATCCTGCCCCTGAAAACCCCATCCTGTCCTAGAAAACCCCATCCTGTCCCTGAACACCCCACCCTGTCCCTGAAAACCCCATCCTGCCCCTGAAAACCCCATCCTGTCCTAGAAAACCCCATCCTGCCCCTGAAAACCCCATCCTGTCCCTGGACACCCTACCCTGTCCCTGAACACCCCGCCCTGTCCCTGAAAACCCCACCCTGCCCCTGAAAACCCCGCCCTGTCCCTGAACACCCCACCCTGCCCCTGAAAACCCCACCCTGTCCCTGAAAACCCCATCCTGCCCCTGAAAACCACATCCTGTCCCTGAAAACCCCACCCTGCCCCTGAACACCCCACCCTGTCCCTGAAAACCCCATCCTGCCCCTGAAAACCCCATCCTGTCCTAGAAAACCCCATCCTGCCCCTGAAAACCCCTTCCTGTCCCTGGACACCCTACCCTGTCCCTGAACACCCCGCCCTGTCCCTGAAAACCCCGCCCTGCCCCTGAACACCCCACCCTGCCCCTGAAAACCCCACCCTCTCCCTGAAAACCCCATCCTGTCCCTGAAAACATCGCCCTGCCCCTGAAAACCCCGCCCTGTCCCTGAAAACCCCGCCCTGCCCCTGAACACCCCACCCTGCCCCTGAAAACCCCACCCTGCCCCTGAAAACCCCACCCTGCCCCTGAAAACACCGCCCTGCCCCTGAAAACCCCATCCTGTCCTAGAAAACCCCATCCTGTCCCTGAAAACACCATCCTGCCCCTGAAAACACCACCCTGCCCCGGAAAACCCCATCCTGCCCCTGAACACCCCACCCTGTCCCTGAAAACACCGCCCTGCCCCTGAAAACCCCATCCTGTCCTAGAAAACCCCATCCTGTCCCTGAAAACACCATCCTGCCCCTGAAAACCCCATCCTGTCCCTGAAAACCCCATCCTGCCCCTGAAAACCCCATCCTGCCCCTGAAAACCCCAACCTGCCCCTGAAAACCCCATCCTGTCCTAGAAAACCCCACCCTGCCCCTGAACACCCCGCCCTGTCCCTGAAAACCCCACCCTGCCCCTGAACACCCCACCCTGTCCCTGAAAACCCCATCCTGCCCCTGAAAACCCCATCCTGTCCTAGAAAACCCCATCCTGTCCCTGAACACCCCACCCTGTCCCTGAAAACCCAATCCTGCCCCTGAAAACCCCATCCTGTCCTAGAAAACCCCATCCTGCCCCTGAAAACCCCATCCTGTCCCTGGACACCCTACCCTGTCCCTGAACACCCCGCCCTGTCCCTGAAAACCCCACCCTGTCCCTGAAAACACCGCCCTGCCCCTGAAAACCCCATCCTGTCCTAGAAAACCCCATCCTGTCCCTGAAAACAACATCCTGCCCCTGAAAACCCCATCCTGTCCCTGAAAACCCCATCCTGTCCCTGAAAACCCCATCCTGCCCCTGAAAACCCCATCCTGCCCCTGAAAACCCCATCCTGTCCTAGAAAACCCCACCCTGCCCCTGAACACCCCGCCCTGTCCCTGAAAACACCACCCTGCCCCTGAACACCCCACCCTGTCCCTGAAAATCCCATCCTGCCCCTGAAAACCCCATCCTGTCCTAGAAAACCCCATCCTGTCCCTGAACACCCCACCCTGTCCCTGAAAACCCCATCCTGCCCCTGAAAACCCCATCCTGTCCTAGAAAACCCCATCCTGCCCCTGAAAACCCCATCCTGTCCCTGGACACCCTACCCTGTCCCTGAACACCCCGCCCTGTCCCTGAAAACCCCACCCTGCCCCTGAAAACCCCGCCCTGTCCCTGAACACCCCACCCTGCCCCTGAAAACCCCACCCTGTCCCTGAAAACCCCATTCTGCCCCTGAAAACCACATCCTGTCCCTGAAAACCCCACCCTGCCCCTGAACACCCCACCCTGTCCCTGAAAACCCCATCCTGCCCCTGAAAACCCCATCCTGTCCTAGAAAACCCCATCCTGCCCCTGAAAACCCCATCCTGTCCCTGGACACCCTACCCTGTCCCTGAACACCCCGCCCTGTCCCTGAAAACCCCGCCCTGCCCCTGAACACCCCACCCTGCCCCTGAAAACCCCACCCTCTCCCTGAAAACCCCATCCTGTCCCTGAAAACATCGCCCTGCCCCTGAAAACCCCGCCCTGTCCCTGAAAACCCCGCCCTGCCCCTGAACACCCCACCCTGCCCCTGAAAACCCCATCCTGTCCCTGAACACCCCACCCTGTCCCTGAAAACCCCATCCTGCCCCTGAAAACCCCATCCTGTCCTAGAAAACCCCATCCTGCCCCTGAAAACCCCATCCTGTCCCTGGACACCCTACCCTGTCCCTGAACACCCCGCCCTGTCCCTGAAAACCCCACCCTGCCCCTGAAAACCCCGCCCTGTCCCTGAACACCCCACCCTGCCCCTGAAAACCCCACCCTGTCCCTGAAAACCCCATCCTGCCCCTGAAAACCACATCCTGTCCCTGAAAACCCCACCCAGCCCCTGAACACCCCACCCTGTCCCTGAAAACCCCATCCTGCCCCTGAAAACCCCATCCTGTCCTAGAAAACCCCATCCTGCCCCTGAAAACCCCATCCTGTCCCTGGACACCCTACCCTGTCCCTGAACACCCCGCCCTGTCCCTGAAAACCCCGCCCTGCCCCTGAACACCCCACCCTGCCCCTGAAAACCCCACCCTCTCCCTGAAAACCCCATCCTGTCCCTGAAAACATCGCCCTGCCCCTGAAAACCCCGCCCTGTCCCTGAAAACCCCGCCCTGCCCCTGAACACCCCACCCTGCCCCTGAAAACCCCACCCTGCCCCTGAAAACCCCACCCTGCCCCTGAAAACCCCATCCTGTCCTAGAAAACCCCATCCTGTCCCTGAAAACACCATCCTGCCCCTGAAAACACCACCCTGCCCCTGAAAACCCCATCCTGCCCCTGAACACCCCACCCTGTCCCTGAAAACACCGCCCTGCCCCTGAAAACCCCATCCTGTCCTAGAAAACCCCATCCTGTCCCTGAAAACCCCGCCCTGTCCCTGAACACCCCACCCTGCCCCTGAAAACCCCACCCTGTCCCTGAAAACCCCATCCTGCCCCTGAAAACCACATCCTGTCCCTGAAAACCCCACCCTGCCCCTGAACACCCCACCCTGTCCCTGAAAACCCCATCCTGCCCCTGAAAACCCCATCCTGTCCTAGAAAACCCCATCCTGCCCCTGAAAACCCCATCCTGTCCCTGGACACCCTACCCTGTCCCTGAACACCCCGCCCTGTCCCTGAAAACCCCGCCCTGCCCCTGAACACCCCACCCTGCCCCTGAAAACCCCACCCTCTCCCTGAAAACCCCATCCTGTCCCTGAAAACATCGCCCTGCCCCTGAAAACCCCGCCCTGTCCCTGAAAACCCCGCCCTGCCCCTGAACACCCCACCCTGCCCCTGAAAACCCCATCCTGTCCCTGAACACCCCACCCTGTCCCTGAAAACCCCATCCTGCCCCTGAAAACCCCATCCTGTCCTAGAAAACCCCATCCTGCCCCTGAAAACCCCATCCTGTCCCTGGACACCCTACCCTGTCCCTGAACACCCCGCCCTGTCCCTGAAAACCCCACCCTGCCCCTGAAAACCCCGCCCTGTCCCTGAACACCCCACCCTGCCCCTGAAAACCCCACCCTGTCCCTGAAAACCCCATCCTGCCCCTGAAAACCACATCCTGTCCCTGAAAACCCCACCCTGCCCCTGAACACCCCACCCTGTCCCTGAAAACCCCATCCTGCCCCTGAAAACCCCATCCTGTCCTAGAAAACCCCATCCTGCCCCTGAAAACCCCATCCTGTCCCTGGACACCCTACCCTGTCCCTGAACACCCCGCCCTGTCCCTGAAAACCCCGCCCTGCCCCTGAACACCCCACCCTGCCCCTGAAAACCCCACCCTCTCCCTGAAAACCCCATCCTGTCCCTGAAAACGTCGCCCTGCCCCTGAAAACCCCGCCCTGTCCCTGAAAACCCCGCCCTGCCCCTGAACACCCCACCCTGCCCCTGAAAACCCCACCCTGCCCCTGAAAACCCCACCCTGCCCCTGAAAACCCCATCCTGTCCTAGAAAACCCCATCCTGTCCCTGAAAACACCATCCTGCCCCTGAAAACACCACCCTGCCCCTGAAAACCCCATCCTGCCCCTGAACACCCCACCCTGTCCCTGAAAACACCGCCCTGCCCCTGAAAACCCCATCCTGTCCTAGAAAACCCCATCCTGTCCCTGAAAACACCATCCTGCCCCTGAAAACCCCATCCTGTCCCTGAAAACCCCATCCTGCCCCTGAAAACCCCATCCTGCCCCTGAAAACCCCAACCTGCCCCTGAAAACCCTATCCTGTCCTAGAAAACCCCACCCTGCCCCTGAACACCCCGCCCTGTCCCTGAAAACCCCACCCTGCCCCTGAACACCCCACCCTGTCCCTGAAAACCCCATCCTGCCCCTGAAAACCCCATCCTGTCCTAGAAAACCCCATCCTGTCCCTGAACACCCCACCCTGTCCCTGAAAACCCAATCCTGCCCCTGAAAACCCCATCCTGTCCCTGGACACCCTACCCTGTCCCTGAACACCCCGCCCTGTCCCTGAAAACCCCACCCTTCCCCTGAAAACCCCGCCCTGTCCCTGAACACCCCACCCTGCCCCTGAAAACCCCACCCTGTCCCTGAAAACCCCATCCTGCCCCTGAAAACCCCATCCTGCCCCTGAAAACCCCATCCTGCCCCTGAAAACCCCATCCTGTCCCTGAAAACCCCACCCTGCCCCTGAAAACCCCACCCTGCCCCTGAAAACCCCACCCTGCCCCTGAAAACCCCACCCTGTCCCTGAAAACCCCATCCTGCCCCTGAAAACCCCATCCTGCCCCTGAAAACCCCACCCTGTCCCTGAAAACCCCACCCTGTCCCTGAAAACCCCATCCTGCCCCTGAAAACCCCATCCTGCCCCTGGAAACCCCATCCTGCCCCTGAAAACCCCGCCCTGTCCCTGAAAACCCCATCCTGCCCCTGAAAACCCCATCCTGCCCCTGAAAACCCCACCCTGTCCCTGAAAACCCCACCCTGTCCCTGAAAACCCCACCCTGTCCCTGAAAACCCCATCCTGCCCCTGAAAACCCCATCCTGCCCCTGAAAACCCCATCCTGCCCCTGAAAACCCCGCCCTGTCCCTGAAAACCCCATCCTGCCCCTGAACACCCCGCCCTGCCCCTGAAATCCCCGTCCTGTCCCTGAAAACCCCGTCCTGTCCCTGAAAACCCCGCCCTGCCCCTGAACACCCCACCCTGTCCCTGAAAACCCCATCCTGCCCCTGAACACCCCGCCCTGCCCCTGAACACCCCGCCCTGCCCCTGAAAACCCCACCCTGTCCCTGAAAACCCCGCCCTGTCCCTGAACACCCCGCCCTGTCCCTGAACACCCCGCCCTGTCCCTGAACACCCCGCCCTGTCCCTGAAAGCCCCACCCTGAAAAAACCACCCTGCCCCTGAACACCCCGCCCTGCCCCTGAAAACCCCACCCTGCCCCTAAAAACCCCGTCCTGCCCCTGAAAACCCCGCCCTGCCCGTGAACACCCCGCCCTGCCCCTGAACACCCCGCCCTGCCCCTGAAAACACCACCCTGTCCCTGAAAACACCACCCTGTCCCTGAAAACCCCATCCTGTCCCTGAAAACCCCATCCTGCCCCTGAAAACACCACCCTGTCCCTGAAAATCCTGTCCTGCCCCTGAAAACCCCATCCTGCCCCTGAAAACACCACCCTGCCCCTGAAAACCCCATCCTGCCCCTGAACACCCCACCCTGCCCCTGAAAACCCCATCCTGCCCCTGAACACCCCATCCTGCCCCTGAAAACCCCATCCTGCCCCTGAAAACACCACCCTGCCCCTGAAAACCCCACCCTGCCCCTGAAAACCCCATCCTGCCCCTGAAAACCCCATCCTGCCCCTGAAAACACCACCCTGTCCCTGAAAACACCACCCTGTCCCTGAAAACCCCATCCTGTCCCTGAAAACCACACCCTGTCCCTGAAAACCCCATCCTGCCCCTGAAAACACCACCCTGCCCCTGAAAACCCCACCCTGCCCCTGAAAACACCACCCTGTCCCTGAAAACCTCGCCCTGCCCCTGAAAACCCCGCCCTGAAAACACCACCCTGTCCCTGAACACCCCGCCCTGTCCCTGAACACCCCGCCCTGCCCCTGAAAACACCACCCTGTCCCTGAACACCCCACCCTGCCCCTGAACACCCCACCCTGTCCCTGAAAACACCACCGTGTCCCTGAACACCCCACCCTGTCCCTGAAAACACCACCCTGTCCCTGAACACCCCACCCTGTCCCTGAAAACACCACCCTGTCCCTGAAAACACCACCCTGTCCCTGAAAACACCACCTTGTCCCTGAAAACCCCACCCTGCCCCTGAACACCCCACCCTGTCCCTGAACACCCCACCCTGTCTGTCTGAAAACCAGCTGAAGTGAAGATCTACCTCACAGTGTCTTCTAGACCTGTCCGGTTCAGGAAACAGAACTGCACCAGCAGGACACATGACCATCAACAAGGTTATTTTATACACCTGTTTGTTTTAAATGCTACTGTTCAAGATTTCCACATAAACAGCCCAATGATTAAGTTCTGGCTTTTCCTGGCCGCTCAAAATGTATTGATCGGAAAAATAATCGAGACAGTTGCAGCTAGGGATCTAATGGCCTAATTGGAAAATCAATAATATTAAAAGGCTGAGGATGGAAAGTTCTGATTTGATTGGATTATTTTGTTGTGGATATTGGAACTCTGACTCAGCAGCTTTTGCAAGTTTGAGTAATGACTTGGACAATGTTGTAGAACAGAAAGGAGATAGCTGTTGTTTGTGGAATAAAGTAAACTTGAGACAGCTGGAAAAGCCAGTGTTATTTCACTGTATTTGAGAGATGGACAATGGACTATTTTGTTTACTTTGCTATTTAAAAAACTGATTTCAATTTTTTTTACCACTATGTACATTATCCTATCTTTGTACATGTTTTTATGTTGCATTAATTAGGGCACATTGTTAGTGTTGAAAGCTCTGAGTGTTACACTTCGTTTTTTATTACGTGTTTCTCAAAATCCCAAGATCGCAAAACTGAATCTAGTCCCAAATCATCCTGGCGCTGTCGCCTCACCATGGAATCTTATGATTAACAATTACCAAGAAATCTGTGTACTGGAAGAGACAAAGAACTATGGCTCATAATCAAACACAGACTAGAATCTCCCGACGCATGCGCAGAAGCGAGAGTTAGGACAAATATCATCAACTCCCCCAGCTCAATTCCTACTAGCCCTTTTCTGCGCATGCGTCCAACACCACTTTGCAGCCGGACGTATCCCCCGAGCCTCCCGCAGCGCCGAGGAGAGTGGGCGGTGGAGAGAGCGAGAGATAGGCGGGGAGAGATATCTTGGGGAGGAGAGAGAGAGCTAGGGGAGGAAGATAGCACTTGGCGGGGAGGGAGGAAAAGAGAGAGAGAGAGAGAGAGTGTGAGCGAGCGAGAGCGAGAGCGAGCAAGCGAGCTTTGGGGGGGGAGGAGGAGCGAGAGCTTGAGTGAGGGGGGGGGAGAGAGCTGGGAGGAGGGAGAGAGCGGGAAGGGGGAGAGAGAGCGGGAAGGGGGAAAGAGAGAGCTGGGAAGGGGGGAGAGAGAAAGCTGAGAGGGGGGATGGGGAGAGAGCTGGGAGGGGGGATGGGGGGAGAGAGAGAGCTGAAGGGGGAGAGAGAGAGCTGGGAGGGGGGATGGGGGGAGAGAGAGAGCTGAAGGGGCAGAGAGAGAGCTGGGAGGGGGAGAGAGAGCTGGGGGGAAGGGGAGGAGGAGAGAGAGAGCTGGGAGGGGGAGAGAGAGCTGAGGGGGGGAAGGGGAGGAGGAGAGAGAGAGCTGAGAGGGGGAGAGAGAGAGCTGAGAGGGGGAGAGAGAGCTGAGAGGAGGAGAGAGAGCTGGGAGGGGGTGGAGGGGAAGAGAGAGCTGGGAGGGGGTGGTGGGGAAGAGAGAGCTGGGAGGGGGTGGAGGGGAAGAGAGAGAGCTGGGAGGGGGTGGAGGGGAAGAGAGAGAGCTGGGGGGGAAAGGGGAGAGAGAGCTGGGAGAGGGTGGGGAGAGAGAGAGCTGGGGGGGGGAGAGAGAGAGCTGGGGGGGGGGAGAGCTGGGGGGGGGCGAGAGAGAGCTGGGGGGGGGGGGAGAGAGCTGGGGGGGAAGGGGAGAGAGAGCTGAGGGGAGAAGGGGAGAGAGAGAGCTGAGGGGGGAAGGGGAGAGAGAGAGCTGAGGGGGGGAAGGGGAGAGAGAGTGGAGGGGGGGAAGGGGAGAGAGAGTGGAGGGGGGAAGGGGAGAGAGATTGTGGAGGGGGGAAGGGGAGCGAGAGAGCGGAGGGGGGAAGGGGAGAGAGAGAGCTGAGGGGGGGAAGGGGAGAGAGAGCTGAGGGGGGGAAGGTGAGAGCTGAGGGGGGGAAGGGGAGAGAGAGAGCTGGGAGAGGTTGGAGGGGAAGAGAGAGAGATGGGGGGGGAAAAGGAAGAGAGAGAGATGGGGGGGGAAAGGGGAGAGAGAGCTGGGAGGGGGTGGAGAGAGAGAGAGCTGGGGGGGGAGAGCTGGGGGGGGGAAGGGGGAAGGGGGAGAGCTGGGGGGGGGAAGGGGGAAGAGAGAGAGCTGGGGGGGGGAAGGGGGAAGAGAGAGAGCTGGGGGGGAAGGGGGAAGAGAGAGAGCTGGGGGGGAAGGGGGAAGAGAGAGAGCTGGGGGGGAAGAGAGAGAGAGAGAGCTGGGGGATAAGGGGGAAGAGAGAGAGCTGGGGGGAAGAGAGAGAGAGAGAGCTGGGGGAAGGGTGAAGAGAGAGAGAGCTGGGGGGGAAGGGGGAAGAGAGAGAGCTGGGGGGGAGGGGGAAGAGAGAGAGCTGGGGGGGAAGGGGGGAGAGAGAGAGAGAGAGAGCTGAGGGGAAGGGGAGAGAGAGAGCTGGGGGGGAGGGCGAGAGAGAGAGCTGGGGGGGGAGGGGAAGAGAGAGCTGGGGGGGGGGGGAAGGGTGAAGAGAGAGCTGGGGGGGGAAGGGTGAAGAGAGAGAGAGCTGGGGGGGAAGGGGGAAGAGAGAGAGCTGGGGGGGAGGGGGAAGAGAGAGAGCTTGGGGGGAAATGGGGGAGAGAGAGCTTGGGGGGAAATGGGGGAGAGAGAGCTTGGGGGGGAATGGGGGAGAGAGAGAGAGCTGGGAGGGAATGGGGGAGAGAGAGAGAGCTGGGAGCGAATGGGGGAGAGAGAGAGCTGGGGGGGAAGGGGGAGAGAGAGAGCTGAGGGGAAGGGGGGAGAGAGAGAGAGAGAGAGAGAGAGCTGGGGGGGAGGGCGAGAGAGAGAGCTGGGGGGGGAGGGGAAGAGAGAGCTGGGGGGGGGAAGGGGAAGAGAGAGAGCTGGGGGGGGGAAGGGGAAGAGAGGGAAGGGAAAGAGAGAGCTGGGGGGAGAGAGAGCTGGGGGGGGGGAGAGGGAGAGAGAGCTGGGGGGAAGGGGGAGAGAGCTGGGGGGAGGAAAGGGGGGGAGAGAGAGCTGGGGGAGGAAAGGGGGGAGAGAGAGCTGGGGGAAGGAAAGGGGGGAAGAGAGAGCTGGGGGGAGGAAAGGGGGGGAGGGAGAGAGTTGAGGGGAGGAAAGGGGGGGAGAGAGAGAGAGTTGTGGGGAGGAAAGGGGGGGAGAGAGAGAGCTGGGGGGAGGAAAGGGGGAGAGAGAGAGCTGGGGGGGGAGGGGCAGAGAGAGAGCTGGGAGGGAAGGGGGAGAGAGAGAGCTGGCAGGGAAGGGGGAAGAGAGAGCTGGGGGGGTAAGGGGGAGAGAGCTGGGGGAGAAGGGGGGAGTGAGAGCTGGGAGGAGAGAGGGAGAGAGAGAGAGCTGGGAGGAGAGAGAGAGAGAGAGAGCTGGAGGAGAGAGGGAGGGAGAGAGAGAGAGCTGGGGGGAGGGGGGGGAGAGCTGGGCGGGGAGGGGGAGAGAGAGCTGAGGGGGAAGGGGGGGAGAGAGAGCTGAGGGGGAAGGGGGGGAGAGAGAGAGCTGAGGGGGAAGGGGGAGAGAGAGAACTGGGAGGGAGGGGGGAGAGAGAGAGCTGGGAGGGAGGGGGGAGAGAGAGAGCTGGGAGGGAGGGGGGAGAGAGAGAGAGCTGGGAGGGAGGGGGGAGAGAGAGAGAGCTGGGAGGGAGGGGGGAGAGAGAGAGAGCTGGGAGGGAGGGGGGAGAGAGAAAGAGCTTGGTGGGGGGGGGGAAGGTGGAGAGGGAGAGAGAGAGCTGGGGGGATTGGGAGAGAGAGAGAGAGCTGGGGGGAAGGGGGAGAGAGAGCTGGGGGAAGGGGGGAGAGAGAGCTGGGGGAAGGGGGGAGAGAGAGCTGGGGGGGGAGGGGGAGAGAGAAAGCTCAGGGGGAAGGGGGGAGAGAGAGCTGAGGGGGAAGGGGGGGAGGAGAGCTGAGGGGGAAGGGGGGGGAGGAGAGCTGAGGGGGAAGGGGGGGGAGGAGAGCTGAGGGGGAAGGGGGGGGAGGAGAGCTGAGGGGGAAGGGGGGGAGGAGAGCTGAGGGGGAAGGGGGGGAGGAGAGCTGAGGGGGAAGGGGGGGAGGAGAGCTGAGGGGGAAGGGGGGGAGGAGAGCTGAGGGGGAAGGGGAGGAGGAGAGCTGAGGGGGAAGGGGGGGAGGAGAGCTGGGGGGGAAGGGGGGAGAGAGAGCTGTGGGGGAAGGGGGAGAGAGCTGTGGGGGAAGGGGGGAGAGAGCTGGGAGGGGAAGGGGGAGAGAGCTGATGGGAGAAGAGGAGAGAGCTGATGGAAGGGGAGAGAGAGAGAGAGCTGATGGGGGAAGAGGAGAGAGAGAGAGCTGATGGGGGAAGGGGAGAGAGAGAAAGCTGGGGGGAAGGGGAGAGAGAGAAAGCTGGGGGGAAGGGGAGAGAGAGAGAGAGAGAGCTGGGGGGAAGGGAGGAATGAGAAAGCTGGGGGGAGAGAGAGAGATGATGGGGGAAGGGGGGAGAGAGTGCTGGGGTTGAAGGGGGGAGAGAGAGCTGTGGGGGAAGGGGGGAAGAGAGAACTGGGGGGGGGAAGGAGGAGAGAGAACTGGGGGGGGAAGGGGGGAGAGAGAACTGGGGAGGGGGGAGAGAGCTGGGGGAGTTGAGAGAGAGGGAAAGGGGGGAGAGAGAACTGGGGGGGAAAGGGGGGGGGGGAGAGAGAACTGGGGGGAAAGGGGGGGGGGGAGAGAACTGGGGGGGAAAGGGGGGGGGAAGAGAGAACTGGGGGGAAAAGGGGGGGGGAAGAGAGAGCTGGGGGGAAAGTGGGGGGAGAGAGAGAGCTGGGGGGGAGAGAGAGCTGGGGCAGGAAGGGGGGAAGAGAGAGAGAGAACGGGGGGAGAGAGCTGGGGGAGGGGAGAGAGAACGGGGGGAGAGAGCTGGGGGAGGGGAGGGAGAGCTGGGGGGAGGGGGGAGAGAGAGCTGGGGGGAGGGGGGGGAGAGAGCTGGGGGGGGGGAGGGGGGAGGAGAAGTTGGGGGCGGAAGAGGGAGAGAAGTTGGGGGGGAAGGGGGAGAGGTTGGGGGGGGAGGGGGGAGAGGTTGGGGGGGAGGGGGGAGAGAGGTTGGGGGGGGGGAAGGGGGAGAGAGGTTGGGGGGGGGGGGAAGGGGGGAGAGAGGTTGGGGGGGGGGGAAGGGGGGAGAGAGGTTGGGGGGGGGAAGGGGGAGAGAGGTTGGGGGGGGAGGGGGGAGAGAGGTTGGGGGGGGGAAGGGGAGGGAGAGAGGTGGGGGGGGAAGGGGGAGAGAGGTGGGGGGGGGAAGGGGGAGAGAGGTGGGGGGGGAAGGGGGAAGAGAGGTTGGGGGGGGAAGGGGGAGAGAGATTGGGGGGGGAAGGGGGAGAGAGGTTGGGGGGGAAGGGGGAGAGAGGTTGGGGGGGGGAAGGGGGAGAGAAGTTGGGGGGGGAAGGGGGAGAGAGGTTGGGGGGGGGAAGGGGGAGAGAGGTTGGGGGGGGAAGGGGGAGAGAGGTTGGGGGGGGGAAGGGAGAGAGGTTGGGGGGGGAGGGGGGAGAGAGGTTGGGGGGGTTGGGGGGGGGGAAGGGGGAGAGAGGTTGGGGGGGAAGGGGGAGAGAGGTGGGGGGGGGGAAGGGGGAGAGAGGTTGGGGGGGGGGAAGATGGAGAGAGGTGGGGGGGAAGATGGAGAGAGGTGGGGGAAGGGGGAGAGAGGTTGGGGGGGAAGGGGGAGAGAGGTGGGGGGGGAAGGGGAGAAGAGGTTGGGGGGGGAGGGGAGAGAGGTTGGGGGGGAAGGGGGAGAAGGTGGGGGGCAAGGGGGAGAGGTGGGGGGCGCAAGGGGAGGAGGGAGGGAGACAGAGCTTGGGATGGGGGGGAAGGGAGAGAGAGAGCTTGGGGTGGGGGGAATGGAGAGAGAGCTTGGGGCGGTGGGAAGGGAAAGAGAGAGAGAGAGAGCTCAGGGGTGGAGGGGAGAGGGAGAGCTTGCGGGGGAGAGGGGAGGAGGAGAGAGAGAGAGAGAGCTTAGGCGGGGGAGGAGGAGGGAAAGAGAGAGCTTGTGGGGGGGGCAGAGGGAGAGAGAGCTTGGGGGCGGGGGGAGAGAGAGAGCGCGCTTGGGGGGGCAGGGGAGGAAGAGAAAGCTTGGGGGGGGGGAACAGAGAGGAGGGAGGGAGGGAGAGAGAGGAGAAGAGAGAGACATAGGTGGGGTGGAGGGGGGATCAGAGTGGAGAGGGAACTCAGAGAAGACGGATCACGTTGTTCCTACCCCCGGTACGTGCAAGCTCGGTGCGTCTGTTACAAGAGACATCGTTGGGGTGGATGAAATCCCGAAGTCACGACACTGTCACTATTCACTTCATACCCAATAAACCTGTTAATCCGCACACAATGCCCCATCTATGGTGGGGTGGGCGTGTAAGGTCTTGCGCTTGGGAAAGGGTCTTCAGCTGGCAGAGGGAGGCACTTACGCTGGGGTAAGGAACTTCAGCTGGAACTTGGTGGCTTTTGGGGAGATCTGTCCTCTGTCTCTTCTGAAGTCAAAATGGATCAAATTACAAATTGGAAATTCACTCAGAACTTGGGATGGGCAGTTCCAGTTATACATTCCAGAGGAAATTCAGGGTGCGGCTTATCCTCCAAGGGGACCAATCAGCAATAGGTCTGGAGAGCCAATCAAAGAAACGGCTCCATTTCAGTCAGTACAAATAGACGCATCCATAAAAATGTGATATAGAGAATTTGGAGTGCTATTAATATGTTAGGAAATTGGGATTGATAAAACAATTACCTGACTCATGTCTTCTTCATTCTTCAAATCAATGGGATTTTCCCCACCCTGTAGTTAGGGCTGTGCTTCAGTACTATCAGTGTCATCCTTTTGGAGGGTGGCGGGGGCGGTGTGAGAGAAAGAGATCATGTGGGAAAATATCCAACACCTTTTTGATGATGGTTTCAATCACATGACCCTACTTTGCTCCTTATGAATGGCAAACCATGCTGCTGGAGATTTCCCTGGTCTTTTGGAAAAAAAATATGAAGACAAAGTGTTCAAACCTATTACTTGCAAGGACCACAGGATACCTCATAAGGTGGGAGGTGATGTATTGAGCATGCCTTCAATTTGAACACACCACTGGTGACTAAATAAGACATCACAATCATAACAAAGTTAAGTACAGATGAAGGAGGTCATTTTTCACATCAGCTCTTCCTTAAAAAACTTATGTGGACCATCACAGCATCCAAATGCCTTTTGACTGATTGTTTTGTTTTAATGATTCAGGACGAGCAGGAGGATGAGAAAGCAGAGGATTGAGCCACAAGAACCGATCTACCAAAGTTATATAGGCCAATCATCTGTATTTCTGCAGACAATATTTCTAGGACAGTGTCCCCAGCTCTGTGTTCACTGTCACGTTTTTGGGTTATTAACCTAGATATTTTCTCAGGTTTAGTGTCACTGGCCATTTCTGTAAGTAGACCTCACATTCTCTACGGTTGAGTGCATCCTTTTCTTGCTCAATATCTAGGTAAACAATAGCAAGACCCAGGAATCGGAAAACAGAGAACCTTACTCTCTACAACAGCCACCATTCAAATCTCCACTTCTGAAAAGGTGGACTGGATATACACTCTTATCAAGTCAAACACTCAAGCTGTAATCCAACAAATGACTGTTGGATAAATCAACAGTGACTGGTATAACAGCGTGAAATAGTGAAACCTCAAAAAAAATATAAAGATTCCATCTGCATTCCTCTTAGATTTATACTTTAAACAGAACTTTTCTTACCTTTAAACCCAATCTCGCCGAACTCCCTGGCTGCCCCAAGCTTAGGCCTATCAATTGATTATGTCCAGGTAGCTTGCAACCATCACCACAGCCATACTGAAATGAAATCAGCATATAACAGCATCTCTCATGAAGATATTGGAACAAATATCCATTAATCAATATTCAATGTCAGCCTCTGATATCATCATCATCATCATAGGCAGTCCCTCGGAATCGAGGAAGACTTGCTTACGCTCTTAGAATGAGTCCTTAGGTGGCTGAACAGTCCAATACGAGAGCCACAGTCCCTGCCACAGGTGGGATAGACAGTCGTTGAGGGTAAGAGAGGGTGAGACAGGTTTGCTACAATTTCTTTCCGCTGCCTGCGCTTGTTTTCTGCATACACTCGGCGATGAGACTCAAGGCGCTCAGCGCCCTCCCGGATGCATTTCCTCCACTTAGGCGGTCCTTGGCCAGGGACTCCCAGGTGTCGGTCGGGACCTCTGACAATGGCAGGGCTGATTATGATTGTAAGTAACAGTCCTGGATTGAATACCCAATTATCACATCAGACAACCAATGTGTGCTCCTTGTAGGAAACCAAACTATTTGAGTTGAGCTGACAACACTTGCTGTTTCTAGCAATACAGAAAATAAGTTTTTTAAAAATCAACAGAAAAAAATGCATTTTGCCAAATTCACAAATGAAAATCAATGTGGGCCCCACCTCCTCTACCTCATCAGTGGCAGCTCTCTTTCAGTCACAGTATTGTGGGTTCAAATCCCATTGCAAGACTTGAGCATATCATTTAGGCTGACATTTTATTGCTAAGTGAGGAAGTGATACTGAGGTCTCAAAGCTAGGTCTTAAACTAGTGTCCTGAACTTAAATAAAGGCAATTACAAAGGTATGAAGCCGAGTTGGCTTAAGTGGACTGGGAAAATAGACTAAAGGATAAGATGGTAGATGAGCAGAGGCAAACATTTAAGGAGATATTTCATAACTCTCAACAAAGATATATTCCAGTCAGAAAGAAAGGCTCTAAAAAGATGAACCATCCGTGGCTAACTAAGGAAGTAAAGGATGGTATCAAATTGAAAACAAAGGCATACAATACTGCGAAGAATACTGGAAGGCCAGAGGATTATGACATTTTTAGAAACCAGCAAAGGATGACTAAAAAAATAATAAAGAGAGAAGATAGTTTGAGAGTAGGTTAACAAGAAATATAAAAACAGACAGTAAAAGCTTCTACAGATATACAAAAAGGAAGAGAGTAGCTAAAGTAAATGTTGGTCCCTTAGAGGATGAGACTGGAGAATTAATAATGGGAAATAGGGAAATGGCAGAGACTTTGTATCGGTCTTCATGGTCGAAAACACTAAAAGCATCGCAATAATTGATAATCAAGGGGCTATTGGGAGGGGGCAACTAAAACAATCACTGTCACTGGAGAAAAAGTAGTAGGCAAACTAATGGGACTAAAGGTGGACAAGACCCCTGGACCTGATGGCCTGCATCCTAGGGTCTTAAAAGAAGTAGCTGCAAAAATATGGATGCATTGGTTGTAATCTATCAAAATTCCCTGCATTCTGGAGAGGTCCCAGCAGATTGGAAAACTGCAAATGTAACCTCTCTACTTAAGAAAGGAAGGAGACAGAAAACAGGAAACTATAGACCAGTTAGCCTAACATCTGTCATTGGGAAAATGCTGGAGAACATTATTAAGGAAGTAGTAGCAGGATATTTAGGAAATCATAATACAGTCGAGCAGAGTCAGTTTTATGAAAGGGAAATCATGTTTGACAAATTTGTTGGAGTTCTTTGAGGATGTAACGAGCAGGGTGGATAAAGGGGAACCAGTAGATGTCGTGTAGTTGGATTTCCAGAAGGCATTCGATAAGGTGCCACATAAAAGGTTACTGCACAAGATAAGAGCTCACGTGGTTGGGAGTAATATATTAGCATGGATAGAGGATTGGCTAATTAACAGAAAACAGAGAGTTGGGATAAATGGGTCATTTTCAGGTTGGCAAACTAAATGGTGGGGTGCCACAGGGATCAGTGCTGGGGCCTCAACTATTTATGATCTATATTAATGACTTGGATGAAGGGACCGAGTGTAATGTAGCCAAATTTGCTGATGATACAAAGATAGGTGGGAAAGCAAGTTGTGAGGAGGACACAAAGAATCTGCAAAGGGATATAGATAGGCTCAGTGAGTGGGCAAAAATTTGGCAGATGGAGTACAATGTGGGAAAATGTGATGTTATCCATTTTGGTAGGAAAAATAAAAAAGCAATTTATTATTTAAATTACAAAATACTGAGGTACAGAGGGATCTGGGGGTCCTTGTACATGAAACACAAAAAGTTAGCATGCAGGTACAGCAAGTAATTAGGAAGGCAAATGGAATGTTAGCCTTTATTGCAAGGTGAATAGAGTATAAAAATAGGGAAGTCCTGCTACAACTGTACAGAGCATTGATGAGACCACACCTGGAGTAGTGCGTACCGTTTTGGTCTCCTTATTTAAGAAAGGATATACTTGCATTGGAGACAGTACAGAGAAGGTTCACGAGGTTGATTCCTGAGATGAAGGGGTTGTCTTATGAAGAAAGGTTGAGCAGGAACTCATTGGAGTTCAGAAGAATGAGAGGTGATCTTATTGAAACCTTTAAACTTCTGAGGGGGCTTGACAGGATAGATGCAGAGAGGATGTTTCCATTCATGGAGGAATCTAGAACTAGGGGGCATAGTTTCAGAATAAGGGGCCGCCCATTTAAAATGGAAATGAGGAATTTCTTCTCTCAGAGGGTCGTGAATCTTTGGAATTCTCTACCCCAGAGAGCTGTGAAGGCTGGGTCATTAAATATATTTAAGGTGGAGATAGACAGATTTTTGAATGATAAGGGAGTCAAGGGTTATGGGGAGCGGACGGGGAAGTGGAGTTGAGGCCAAGATCAGATTAGCCATGATCTTATTGAATGGCGGAGCAGGCTCAAGGGGCCAAATGGCCTACTCCTGCTCCTATTTCTTATGTTGCATTGTTAGAGGTGTTGTCTTTCACATGATACATTAAACTAAGGTCTGCTTGTTCAGAATCCAATGGCACTTTTTCAAAAAAGCACAGGTAGTTCTCCCAGTTTCTTGGCCAACATTTATTATTCAACCAACACCAGAGGCAAAGAGTGGTCATTCAATTAATTGTTTCTGGGGTCTTGCTATGCACAATTTGGCTGCCACATTTGCCTACAAAACACCAACGACTACATTTCAAAGTAGTTCATTGATTGAACACTGCTTTGGGACATGTTAAAGATACGAAAGATGCTATGTAAGTGGAAGTTCAATCTTCTTTATTGTCTCATTCTGCTATTTTAAATAATTGAATGGCTCTGCACACTGTAGACTGGAATTATAGCTATGTTGCACTCATCTGGACACTGGAGGGAGGAACTGGGAGTTTTGCAGTTAAGCAGCAACCATCGTGCAACCAGTAAGGATCGAGCACTGTTCCTGCAAATAAATAAACAATGTTTGTAGAGAAAACACCAACAATATGACAAAGGGGTGGTTCAAAAATATTAATGAGAGGTTCATGAATAATTTGGGGTAATTGAGAATGGGTTTAGATGATGACGATGAACAAACTCCTGTACATTATGTAGGTTTTGTTTAGTTGTAGGTCAGTGTATGTTTGGAATGAGTCAATAACCACAGGCCCAATGCATCCCATCTGTCTAAGTACCAATACCAATCTGTAATAAGGCTGCAGGATTGTGTCGTGCATCCCATTCGACCTATGCAACAACCCTACTGTGATCCTTCAAGGTAGGGGAAACCAGTGAAATGGTTCAAGAATGCCACGTCAGATTTGCTACCAGCAATACTATGGAGAAAAGAGCTTTGCTTTTGCAATATGGGGAAGAATATGCGCAAGAGATATTTAACATGCTGTCTGATACTGGAAATGATGCAGACTCTGATAAAGCTAAGAAATCCTTTACTGATCTCTTCCCTCCCAAGCAAAATACAGCATATGGGGCAAACAAATTTCAACACGCTGCAGTACACAAAAATGAAACTATAGATTTTTTTTTACACACTTAAGTTGTCAAGTAGCAGTAGTTTCACGGATGCAGGTTGCGAAATCAAAACACAGATTCGAGCAAGTTGTTTGTTGAAAATTCTATGTAACTGGGCCTGGAGTAAGAGAGCAGGAGCTGTTAGAGCCAGCCAGAGCACTTGATTTAGTCAAACGGTTATGCAGCAGATATAAGCAACAGATCTTTCTCAACCAGCTGAATGCCAAATGCAAACCACATCATGACAAGGAAAATCACAGCCAAGTAAGGACGACTCCAATCATATGTGTTATTTCTGCGGTGAAAATCAACCCATCTTGATTGTCCAGCAAAGAGTAAAGAAAGTTAAGTATGCAAAGAAAGAACTCACATTCCTATAGCCCCATTCACAGCCTCGGGATATCTTAAAGCACTTCCCAGCCATTTAAGTACTTTTGAAGTGTAGTCACGATTTTGTAGACAAATGCAGCAGCCAATTTGTGCATAGCAAGGCCCCACAAAAAGCAATGAAATAATGAGCAGTTAATCAATTATTTTGGTCTTGCCTTCACTCCTAATTACTCTCCTCCTCTTCAGGTGCAGTAGCAGTGGTTCCGCTTCAGCACGGCCTAAATGTCCCTGCAGCGGTGGGCTCGCTCGTGATGGTGGGAATTCTGCCAGGAGCCGTCCCTGCATACTGAAGGACTCATACCCAGAAAAATGGGTGGGTTTGGGGCAGCAGGTGGAGGTCCCACCCTGCCATTATACCACCAGGGGAGAGGAATTCAGCCCCTTGTTGCTGAGTTAAAGGGACCAAACTAAGACCAGACTAAACTGCTTCATTTTGCCACAGCTGTATTGTGATGTTTACAAAACACATTTGCTTGATGTAATACAAAAGACTAACTTTTGGTATATCTTCAGAGATACTTCAACAAAGCAAGCAACAAGTTATTGAAATAATTCAAATCCTCTTGAATGTATATAATAATATCCAGATACATTCACCCAACCAAGCAGAACACAAAATCTGCATTTGCAACATTCTTCTCAGGTTATAAGAAAATGACCTTACATTCATCTGCAAGAAGTAAGAATTTGGTAAGGACACCTAGAATATTTAAAGCAGTGAATGTCACCAAACCACAACACAATTCACATTTCTCAGCCCCAAATAACATATGAGAAGTCTGCAATCTTACCATTCCCATTTTATTTCCAGCTTGTTAACAGAGACATTGCAAAGCCGAACAGTTAAAGATAGCATCTTCAAGTGGGAAGACAAGCATGATCATGCCTTATTTCAGATCAAGCGATTATTATCTGGTCATAATATGATATCTTATTTTGATACTAATATGCCCTTACAGAGGTTGATATTGAAGCCAGTCTGATGAGCTTCGAAGGCAAAAAGATGATCTTGGTGCACAGGACCTAGTGGGGCCAAGACATGCCCACCCCTGAGCTTCACTGCTGATCCACCAAAGTCTGTAGGGTTAGGGGAAGATCACTAGATCTCTTCTGATTCTTAGCAATTGAAATAAATAAATCTACAGCAGCCAGAATCACTAGATCTAAATTTCTGCATCTAGATTTGATTTTTGCAGTATTAGGAATTTGAGAGTAATTAAAAGTCAGACAGCTGATTTCCTTTGCAGCAGTTGGCGATACACCGTGGGTCTCACCACCAGCAAGTCACACCGGATTGGGACAAAGATTCATAAGAATAATTGAGAAAGTTATATTGACTGTTCAGTTGGACAGTTTATTTTGGCAGCAACAACTTTGATTATTTTGCTCCACCTGATTCAGCCACATATGAAGCAACTGTATCACCTGTTTCTACTGCAAGTTGAGAATCACAGCATCTCACACTATCACAACAACAACAACACGCAATTAATGTAGTAAAATGTCCCAAGGCGCTTCACACGAGCAATTATCAAACAAAATTTGTCACAAGCCTCATAAAGAGATATTAGGAAAGAGCTTGGCTAAAAGAAACCTTTAAGGAGCGTCTTAAAGGAGGAGAGGAAGAAAGAGAGGTGGAGAGGTTTAAGGAGGGAATTCCTAGGCAGCTGAGGCAATGGTGGAGCAATAGAAATCGGGGATGCGGAAGAAGATGATAAGATGGTGAAGGAAGATCACAATGGTAAGGCAATATGAAGTATGCTGATCGAAAATGCCACGTCCTAATGAGCAAAATCAAAGCTGTGACAACGTCCTTGTGACAAAGAGTGAGCAAGGAAAACTAATCCAGGGTACTCCCATACAAACTACTCATCTACATTGTGATTCTCAGATTTGTTCCACAATAACTACAATATATCTTTCTTCAGGAAAATAATAGCATTGCTGAATGACAGTGTATGCAAACCGAACACAGTGTTGGTTTCATTGGTTCTGAACCAGCTGATCCAACCATCAGTATCCAGGATTAAGCTCTGCCTACTTGCAATCTCTGTTTCAAGAACAGCAGACCCCACCGTTCCTAAATCAATGACTAAAATTTTGTGCGTTATGTTTTAGAAGGTTTTGTTATTTGTTTAAAAAATGATATACAGCTCACCTAAAAGAAAGCTCACCCCACAGTTAGCACCCTGGGCAGCCACGCAACCGGCAATGACATCATTGCCATGCACAGTGTCCCCTCGCCGTCCTGCGCCAACCCCTTAACGCCCCGCAGGGGAAATTGCAAGGCTGGCATGAGCAGATGTCAATGCCAGCTTTACAGGCCGTGAAGCTTGCCGACATCCGCTCTCGAAGTGGTCCGTAAAGGGGAGGGCGCCATCTTTTTTTGATTGCTGACTCTCGGGTCAGCTCTACGATGGTGGCCCTAGTGTGGTCCGGGCCGCCATCGTGCAGCCCTGCACTCCATTTTGGGTGCCATGCTGCAAGCCCAGTCGCACGCTGCCCTGGTGGCTTAGTGGAGGCCAACAGTGACCCTCCCTTTTAAGTGAAGGGGAGGGGCATTGAAGCGCGTCAGCACTACGTGGAGCATCTGCATAGTGCTTCTCTCAGCGCCCTGGTAGCGCCCCAATAACCACCCCCAAAAGAAGATTGCACTCTGCTTCCTTTAAGCCAAGTTCAGCGGCAGGGGCGGGACTTTTGCACCGGGTGCAGAAAGTCCCGCACCAAGATGGTTACCCCCCCAATCGGGACACAGGCCAATTTCGCCTCCTAGTGTACTCATCCAACCATTAAAGGAGGAACTGGGCGTGTTTGTGGTTGAGCAGCATGGTGTAACGTGTAAGAGTCAAGAACTATTCCTGTAAATAAACAATCAGACTTTATAAAAGCAAAACCAGTACTCATGAGATCTGAAAATGCCATCCATGTTCAATCACTTTGAGCAGCAGCAAGGGATTGGAGTGCTGGTGGGAGGAGCGGGGAGGGCGAGATGAGAAGAGTGCCACGTGAATCAAAGGGAGCGGAGAGTGCCAACATTACTTGGGGAAGCTGAAGGAGAAGGGCATCAGCTTAAACCTAGAGGCAAACAAGAGGCCAACTTGAATTATGGGAGAAAAAACATGGCAGCACGAAGTATGGGGCAGGGGAGAACAGTATGAGGTTGAATTGAAGGAGTTGAGTGGCAGTATGAACTGGGAGAGAGAGTACCAGCTTGACATTAGGGATGGGGGTGGGGCAAAAGTACCAGCTTGATTTGGGGCATGGAAAAAGTGTGCCAGCTTGGATGTAAGTGGAGAAGGCAGCCATGTTGAATTGAGAAAGGAAAAGGATAAGAGTGCCAACATGAACTGGAAACATTGGAAGGGACAAAGTGCTTCTGTGAACTGTGTGGAGGGTTAGAGGGTGTACTCTGTCTCTGTGAACTCAGTCTGGAGGAACTGGCCCAAAATGTCCAGAGCACATTAGTCTTTCTAATAGTGGTTTGGGACCTGTCTCTATCAAACAAACCAGTGGGGCAGTTTTTCTCTCTTTACTATCTCAGTACCAAATATTGTCAGGGCAGATCACTGGAGGTAAACATAAGAACATAAGAAATAGGAACAGAAGTAGACCATACGGCCCCTCGAGCCTACTCTGCCATTCAATAAGATCATGGCTGATCTGATCATGGACTCAGCTCCACTTTCCCACCCGCTCCCCATAACCCCTTATCACCTTATCATTTAAGAAACTGTCTATTTCTGTCTTAAATGTATTCAATGTCCCAGCTTCCACAGCTCTCTGAAGCAGCGAATTCCACAGATTTACAACCCTCTGAGGAAGAAATTTCTCCTCATCTCAGTTTTAAATGGCCGGCCCCTTATTCTAAGATCATGCCCTCTAGTTCTAGTCTCCCACATCAGTGAAAACATCCTCTCTGCATCCACCTTGTTAAGTCCCCTCATAATCTTATACATTTCGATAAGATCACCTCTCATTCTTCTAAATTCCAATGACTCTAGGCCCAACCTACTCAACCTTTCCTCATAAATCAACCCCCTCATCCCTGGAATCAACCTAGTGAACCTTCTCTGAACTGCCTCCAAAGCAAGTATATCCTTTCGTAAATATGGAAACCAAAACTGCACGCAGTATTCCAGGTTTGGCCTCACCAATATCCTGTATAGCTGTAGCAAGACTTCCCTGCTTTTATACTCCATTTCCTTTGCAATAAAGGCCAAGATGAACTGGCCTTCCTGATCACTTGCTGTACCTGCATACTATCGTTTTGTGTTTCATGCACAAGTACCCCCAGGTCCCGCTGTACTGCGGCACTTTGCAATCTTTCTCCATTTAAATAATAACTTGCTCTTTGATTTTTTTCTGCCAAAGTGCATGACCTCACACTTTCCAACATTATACTCCATCTGCCAAATTTTTGCCCACTCACTTAGCCTGTCTATGTCCGTTTGCAGATTTTGCTATGATGAATTCTGTCTCACCGAAATAGCGTGCTCAAAATGGCTGTTGGATTATGTGCTTGTGCTTTGCAATTGTTGCTACACCAATCAGAAGCATTAGAAGGCCATGTGATGCTGATTAGCAACCTTGTTGGTATGAAATGTCAAAAAGAGGAAAGCAGCAGGGTTAAAATGAGCAGCAGTTAACATTTCCCCTTTTCAGATTAGATTAGACACTCCTTCCGGTACCACTTGCAGTTGTATCTGTTTTTAATACCCTATAGTAATAGTTGAGTTCATGCCGGAATGAATGTGGTGTAAACTTTTCCTATTGGTATTGGAGCTCATGTCCTAATTGTTAGTTTGACACCGATATTGTCATATAAAAATTGGCCATGGGCAACACAAGAATTAGCCAATGTTCCCAAGCAAGAGGGATACAAGCGTGATGTCTGAATATTACTACACTACTCGATTCAAAAGGTCCAGGGAGTACCATGTACTCTGTTCCCATTCTTCTGGATTAAAAAGTCTGAGATTAGCAGTAGAAAATATTCTTGCAGATCTTGACTATTTCCCCAGGGTAGGCTGACTGCAGTCACTGGGGGTCCAAGTAGAAATACAATGGGACGGATTTTGCTGCAAAAATAACGGTGAGGCAAACAGCGCTCACCAATATTTTTGTGCAAATCTGACAGCGACTGCACACGTGCAGTTAAACGTAGAAATCCGCAAGTTGCTGTTCTGTCAATGTTCTCTCCTTCCCTCCTCCTATCCTTGCTGGGGTGAGGTTCCACTGCCTCTCGTCCAAGTTGCCCTTGGGTACCGCACCAAATGTTTACTGTTTATGATTGAGGCGGGAAAGCAACAGTGACAGGCTATTCCACCACGGAAAGCATCACAGCCAAACTTGATCTTTTCCTCACTTGCTGTTCACATGTGCACTTTGAACAAGGGTCACTGCATGGCGATCAGGAGCAGCAACTATCAACATATTTCTTTCAATTGTAATGTCCTTACTGCTGCCCTGCATGATATCATCTCACTCATCAGGGGCCTGAACCTGTGTCCTTCATGGTCTGTATATTCAGCTGCTCACTGACTGGTCAATTGAACCATCGGAGTGAGTTGAGACCATACAAGTTACAAGATTAGCACAGAGGCATGGAAAGAGGTTGACTGTCTCTTCAGAAAATACACCAGTAACAGAATTAAGACGTTATTGTTACCTACTGCATGCTAAAATCTCTACTGAGGCATCTGTCCTATGATACTTATTTGTTCCAATTTTTCATCATTGATATAAAAGTTGTAACTTATCCTTGTAGAGTAATTTATTAAAGACACCCAGAATATTTTGATTGTAGAACTCAGTTTTAGCAACAGTAGGAATGCCTGAAATTCCCCAATCATAAATAGCCATGAAAATGGCCAGCTTGGCTAGATTAAGGTGACCTTTAAGAAATCTGATTTTACTGCTGTTTAGTCTTTCTCCCCGACCATCATTCCATTCTGATTAAAAAGTAAGAGAGGTGACAGCAGCTTTGTTTCATTGGAATTCCCTGTTTGTGAAAAGTTTTCAGATAATTGCTGATGTTTCAGAGAATTTCTTCAGTGTTTTATCAGAGTCTATCTATTTTAAAGACTGAGTCCTGCGAGGGGGATATAAGTCAGAGGTTCTCAACATTTTTGCTTCTGAGCCCCCGCCCCTCCCCTCCTGTGTTATAAAAATTCCACGGACCCCCTGTAACTCAACACAAGTACTTTTTCGGTATAAAAATTCTCTCAGCGCCGTTTCCACTCACCATGTTGCTGCTGCTGCAGAATATACTGGTTCCACGCACATCCCATTCCCTCCACATGAAGCCCAATCAACTGATTCCCAGTCTCCCTCTTTCCCCTGCAACTCTCAACTCTCTCACGGACTATACCCGGCACATCAGCCAGTCCCAGTTCTCTGCTTGAGTGTCAGTCAAACAGCCTTTTCACCTCCGCCATCTCCAATATTTTATAACTAATAAACAAAAGAATAGAATGAAAATGAAAAAGCACATTTTTTCAAAGCTGATATGATTTTTCTCCCAAATTGCAGCTGTGTCCAGATTAATGTTTTATTCTTGGTGACTCCAGGACAATGCTGGAAGGTTGAAATCCCAGCTGGAGGCCAACATTGGGTGTGAACAACCATGTCTGCCTGTGATGCCCTCCTGTGTAGAGCAAGACTGCTAACAGTCAAGGTATAGGCTTGCTTGTGAAGAATGAATGAGGTTAGGTACCAAAGGACAGCCAGTACCTTGTAACTATGCTACAGTGTGAGTCAACACTTTGACGACAGCAGGGGAGAATCTCGGGGGGGGGGGGGGGAAATTAGACAATGCGAAATATTTAAATGAGTTTGCAAACGGTTTTCAGTTTTGCTGGTAATAAATGTCAATCCTAATAGTTTCCTAATTTGACCTATTCCGCTCTACTTCCTCCACGAAGGCAGCGACTCACTGTTTAACCCAAGAAGTTCCTTTCCTCCCTTGCAGCTGCCGCCTATTTCCTTGCCCCTTCTTCATTTATTTGGCAATCGCGACTGCATGGATAACATAAAAAAGCTCACAAAAAAATCTTATCTGAAACGGAACCACTGTTGGCGCGCACATACCTGCCGAGAGGAGAGCAGAGAGCTCGGGCCAAGGGATCTGCCCTCTGCGACCACCGCCTCTCTCCCAGCGAGCGGGGGGCCTGGGCTCAGTGGCAGCCGTCATCATCACACAGACGTTCGGGAGGAGGGGGGAAACAGAGGTTCGAGTCGGGGACGGAGCTGCCACTTTGCTCTACTCGATCCCACCTTTATGCGACGTTGTATTTTTTATTGTTTATTTTTTTAATCTGATTTTTTTTATTCCCCGACATCTTGGTGGATCCCCTGAAATCTTCACGTGGTTCCCCGGGTGAAAACCCCTGATATAGGTGACTAGTTTTAGAATTACATTATTGAAGGAATGGACTCAGATCAGTGCAGACTATGTGCCACATGAAAAGAACAATAAAACATGTCTTAATAAAGTGAGTCTCGACATCAAGATTGAACCGGCTGGGGCTCCTTTTTCTAGAAATGAGGTGACCTACTAGAGGTCTTTAAAGTTATGAAAGGGTTCAATAGGGTAAACGTAGAGGAGATGTTTCCACTTGTGGGGATTCCGAAACTAGGGGTCATAAATATAAAATAGTCACTAATAAATCCAATAAGGAATTCAGGAGAAACTTCTTCACCCAGAGATTAGTTAGAATTTGGAATTTGCTATCTGATGGAGTAGTTGAGGCGAATAGCAGTAATGCATTTAAGGGGAAGCTAGATAAGTACATGAGGGAGAAAGGAATAGAATAATATACTGATAGGGTGAGATGAAGTAAGGTGGGAGAAGGCTCCTGTGGAGCATAAACACTGGCAAAGACTTATTGGGCCGAATAGCCTGTAAAATTCTGTATAAAACAAATCCCTCCTACTCAGACCAGCACAAAGAATTGCAATACAATGGGCCATAATTTACTGTCAAGATAGCAGTGAGGCTAATGGCGCTCGCCGTTATGTCCAAATCGGACAGCAACTTCAGGCAAGGGGCAGATGTGAGATTAAACCCAAAAATCTGAAAGCTGCTGTCCAAGATACGCCGCTTTGCCTTAGAAACATAGAAACATAGAAAATAGGAGCAGTAGTAGGCCATTCAGCCCTTCGAGTCTGTACGATCATTCAATATGATCATGGCTGATCCTCTATCTCAACACCATATTCCTGCTTTTTCCCCATACCCATAGATGCCTTTTGTTTCTAGAAATCTATCTATCTCCCTCTTAAATATATTCAGTGACTTGGCCTCCACAGCCTTCTGTGGTAGAGAATTCCACAGGTTCACCACCCTCTGAGTGAAAACAATTTCTCCTCATCTTGATCCTAAATTTCCTACCCATATCCTGAGACTGTGACCCCTTGTTCGAGTCTTCCCAGCCAGGGGAAACATCCTCCCCGCATCCAGTCTATCCAACCCAGTCAAAATTTTATACGTTTCAATGAGATCCCCTCTCATTCTTCTAAACTCTAGTGAAAACAGGCCTAGTCGACCCAATCTCTCCTCATACCTTTGGAATTCTCTGCCCCAGAGAGCTGTGGAGGCTGGGTCATTGAATATATTTAAGGTGGAGATAGACAGATTTTTGAATGATAAGGGAGTCAAGCGTTATAGGGAGCGAGCAGGGAAGTGGAGCTGAGGCCAAGATCAGATCAGCCATGATCTTATTGAATGGCGGAGCAGACTCGAGGAGCCAAATGGCATCCCAGGAATCAGTCTGGTGTACCTTCACTGCACTCCCTCTATGGCAACTATATCCTTTCTTAGGTAAGGAGACCAAAACTGCACACAATACTGCAGGTGCGGTCTCACCAAGACCCTGCATAACTGTAGTAAGATATCTTTGCTCCTCTACTCAAATCCTCTTGCAATGAAGGCCAACATACCATTTGCTTTTATAACTGCTTGCTGCACCTGCATGTTTGCTTTCAATGACTGGTGTACAAGGACATCCAGGTCCCTATGAACATCGACACTTCCCAAGCCATCACCATTTAAATAATACTTTGTCCCTTATGTTTTTCCTACCAAAGTGGATAACTTCAAATTTATCCCTTTAGCTTCTTAAAAATGGCATCTTGCTGTCTGACTCACCATTCAAATAAGAAAATAAGAAATAGGAGCAGGAGTAAGCCATTTGGCTCCTCGAGTCTGCTCCGCCATTCAATAAAATCATGGCTGATCTGATCTTGGCCTCAGCTCCACTTCCCTGCTCGCTCCCTATAACGCTTGACTCCCTTATCATTCAAAAATCTGACTATCTCCACCTTAAATATATTCAATGACCCAGCCTCCACAGCTCTCTGGGGCAGAGAATTCCAAAGATTTACAATCCTCTGAGAGAAGAAATTCCTCCTCATTTCCATTTCAAATGGGCGACCCCTTATTCTGAAACCATACCCCCTAGTTCTAGATTCGCCCACGAGGGGAAACATTCTCTCTGTATCAACCCTGTCAAGCCCCCTCAGAATCTTATATGTTTCAATAAGATTACCTCTCATTCTTCTAAACTCCAATGAGTATAGGCCCAACCTGCTAAACCTTTCTTCATATAACACTCTTCATCTCAGGAATCAACCTCATGAACCTTCTCTGAACTGCCTCCAGTGCAAGTATATCGCTCCTTAAGTAAGGAGACTAAAACCATACGCAGTACTCCAGGTGTGGTCTCACCAAAGCCCTGTACAGTGTAGCAGGACTTCTCTGCTTTTATACTCCATCCCCCTTGCAATAAAGGCCAACATTTCATTTGCCTTCCTAATTACTTGCTGTACCTGCATACTAACTTTTTGTGTTTCATTTACAAGGACCCTCAGATCCCTCTGCACTGCAGCATTTTGTAATCTTTCCCCATTTAAATAATAATTTGCTTTTTTATTTTTCCTACCAAAGTGGATAACCTCACATTTTCCCACAAATGCATTGAACGTCATGAAGTTGCTGTACTTGCACAGTAGGTACAAACTAAACTCACCACGGAATGTTAGGGGTTCATTGGATATATTCAAAAGGGAGTTATATGTGGCCCTTACGGCTAAAGGGATCAGGGGGTATGGAGAGAAGGCATGAGTGGGGTACTGAAGTTGCATGATCAGCCATGATCCTATTGAATGGTGGTACAGGCTCAAAGGGCCGAATGGCCTGCTCCTGCACCTATTTTCTATATTTCTATGTTGTCCATTTTAGTCTAAGTACCCATTTTAGTGGTGTGATGAGCCTTAATTACTGCCAAATAACCTCTCTGCCACCGCAAATTAACTATTACAAGCATGGAGTCTCATTCCTTCAGTATTTAATTTTTAAATTACATTTATTTTTAATTTTTCTTTTGTCTCTTTTTCTCTCTCTCTCTTAATCAAATCTTTGATTCCCTCACTTTATTTTACTTTCTGTTCCTGATTTAACATAGAATACATTATTCTAACTTACACTTCCTGGTTCAGACTCTGCGCTGTACATTTCACAATATCTGTACTTCAATCTGATTGGTTAAGGATCTACACAGATGCTTGCCCGGTTTACACAGATCCCAGATGCCCTATAATGGGCACCATGCTGTTTCCATCTCCTATCTCCAGCGACTTTCAGTACAAGATCTCATGGAGATTAAACGGGCATGGACAAGTCTAATTAATGGCAGGTGTCGTTTGTTCACCAACTTCAGTAAATTCTGGCCTGTTGTTTTGCAAGGAAAATAAGTTTTTTTTGGGCAAAATACAGATACATCTTTGAAGTTACTGTTATGTCTTGAATAAGGAGTCAGACTAGATACTGCAAGCTCAAAGTAAGGTGTGACTGTAGTCCTTTATTATCGATCTCAGAGTGCCTCTCCAGCCTGTGAGACCTCCTTATATACAGGTGCTCCCAAGGGATTGTGGGATCCCTTGGGACTCCAGGGGAAAAGTCCTCTTGTGGTTAGACATGGTATTTACAGGTTTATATACATAACAACACTCCCCCCCCCCCCCCCCCAAGTCAATAGTGTAACTATTTACAATGTGAGTCGATCTGGGGCCTTCCATTCCCTGGTTGATCGTCTCGGTGCAAATGCTGGTGTTGGTGAGTCGTTTGTTGGGCCTTCGCTGGGCAGCTGCACAGCTGGCCAAGCTGGGCTGTTGCGGGTGAAGGGTTCTGCTTCGTGGTCAACCGCTGGGTCGGTTGCCACTTGTGTGTGTGTGTTGGGGGGTCAAAAAAGGTAGAGTCTATTGTGGTTGTTCTGGATAGTCCATAAATCTGAGTTTGGTTTGGTCCAAGTGTTTCCTGCAGGTGAGTCCATTTGCGAGTTTGACCACAAACACGCTACTCCCCTCTTCGGCCAAAACAGTGCCAGCAAGCCACTTGGGACCTTGTCCATAGTTCAACACAAATACAGGATCATTTATTTCAATTGCGCGATCATGATATGTGACTTGGACAGGTTAGCTGAGTGAGCAAATGCATGGCAGATACAGTATAATGTGGATAAATGTGTGGTTATCCATTTTGGGGGCAAAAACACGAAGGCAGAATATTATCTGAATGGCGGCAGATTAGGAAAAGGGGAGGTGCAACGAGACCTGGGTGTCATGGTACATCAGTCATTGAAAGTTGGCATGCAGGTACAGCAGGCGGTGAAGAAGGCAAATGGTATGTTGGCCTTCATAGCCAGGGGACTTGAGTATAGGAGCAGGGAGGTCTTACTGCAGTTGTACAGGGCCTTGGTGAGGCCTCACCTGGAATATTGTGTTCAGTTTTAGTCTCCTAATCTGAGGAAGGACATTCTTGCTATTGAGGGAGTGCAGCGAAGGTTCACCAGACTGATTCCCGGGATGGCGGGACTGACATATCAAGAAAGACTGGATCAACTGGGCTTGTATTCACTGGAGTTCAGAAGAATGAGAGGGGATCTCATAGAAAGGTTTAAAATTCTGACGGATTTAGACAGGTTAGATGCAGGAAGAATGTTCCCAATGTTGGGGGAAGTCCAGAATCAGGGGACATAGTCTTAGGATAAGAGGTAGGCCATTTAGGATTGAGATGAGGCAAAACTTCTTCACTCAGAGAGTTGTTAACCTGTGGAATTCCCTGCCGCAGAGAGTTGTTGATGCCAGTTCATTGGATATATTCAAGAGGGAGTTAGATATGGCCCTTACGGCTAAAGACATCAAGGAGTATGGAGAGAAAGCAGGAAAGGGATACTGAGGGAATGATCAGCCATGATCTTATTGAATGGTGGTGCAAGCTCGAAGGGCCGATTGGCCTTCTCCTGCACCTATTTTTCTATGTTTCTATGTATTCTGTTGAAGCCGCCTGCTCTCTACCTGTTCGTGTAGATCAGGTGGACTAACGAGAGCCTTATCTTAAGTGCCCTTTTCATGAGCAGTTCAGCGGAAGCAATCCCAGTGAGCGAGTGGGGTCTTGTGCGGTAACTAAGCGGGACTCGGGATAAGTGAGTCTGCAGTGAGCCTTCAGTTACCCTTTTCAAGCTCTGCTTGATTGTTTGAACTGCTCGTTCTACCTGACCATTGGACGCTGGTTTAAAAGGGGCAGGCGGGTCATGAACTCCTTGAATTCGACACTGGTAAACATAAGAACATAAGAATTAGGAACAGGAGTAGGCCATCTAGCCCCTCGAGCCTGCCCCGCCATTCAACAAGATCATGGCTGATCTGGCCTTGGACTCAGCTCCACTTACCTGCCTGCTCCCCATAACCCTTAATTCCCTTATTGCTTAAAAATCTATCTATCTGTGATTTGAATACATTCAATGAGCTAGCCTCAACTGCTTCCTTGGGCAGAGAATTCCACAGATTCACAACCCTCTGGGAGAAGAAATTCCTTCTCAACTCGGTTTTAAATTGGCTGCCCCGTATTTTGAGGCTGTGCGCCCTAGTTCTAGTCTCCCCGACCAGTGGAAACAACCTCTCTGCCTCTATCTTGTCTATCCCTTTCATTATTTTAAATGTTTCTATAAAATCACCCCTCATCCTTCTGAACTCCAACGAGTAAAGACCCAGTCTACTCAATCTATCGTCAAAAGGTAACCCCCTCATCTCCGGAATCAGCCTCGTGAATCGACTCTGTACCCCCTCCAAAGCTAGTATATCCTTCCTTAAGTAAGGTGACTAAAACTGCACGCAGTACTCCAGGTGCGGCCTCACCAATACCCTGTACAGTTGCACAGGACCTCCCTGCTTTTGTACTCCATCCCTCTCGCAATGAAGGCCAACATTCCATTCGCCTTCCTGATTACCTGCTGCACCTGCAAACTAACTTTTTGGGATTCATGCACAAGGTCCCTCTGCACCGCAGCATGTTGTAATTTCTCCCCATTCAAATAATATTCCCTTTCACTGTTTTTTTTCCAAGGTGGATGACCTCACATTTTCCGACATTGTATTCCATCTGCCAAACCTTAGCCCATTCGCTTAACCTATCTAAATCTCTTTGCAGCCTCTCTGTGTCCTCTACACAACCCGCTTTCCCACTAATCTTTGTGTCATCTGCAAATTTTGTTATACTACACTCTGTCCCCTCTTCCAGGTCATCTATGTATATTGGTCCCAGCACCGATCCCTGTGGCACACCACGAACCACCGATTTCCAACCTGAAAAGGACCCATTATCCCGACTCTCTGCTTTCCCATTGTCACTTACAAGGACATCAGGCAGGCCGTGTGTGTCAAACATGGCCTGTAGACTTTCAATGATGGCAGCGGACGTACTTGCCGACATTATCACACATTCAATCCATTTGGAGTACGCATCTACAACCACTAAAAACATTTTTCCCAAGAATGGGCCTGCATAGTCGACATGGACCCTAGACCACGGTTTGGAGGGCCAGGACCATAAACTTAGTGGCGCCTCCCTGGGTGCATTGCTTAACTGGGAACATGTGTTACATTTGTGCTCGCAGGACTCTAAGTCTGCATCAATACCGGACCATCACACGTGGGATCTGGCTATCGCTTTCATCATTACGATGCTTGGGTGGGTACTGTGGAGATCACTAATGAAGGTGTCCCTGCCCTTTTTTGGCACAACTACCCGATTACCCTATAGGAGGCAGTCTGCCTGTATAGACATTTCACCTTTACACCTTTATTTCTTCCTGCATCTCTAATGAGACAATAGACCAACTCCCATGGGGCACACAGTTTTTTACTAAGGACAGTAAGGGGTCCTGGCTTGTCCAGGTTCTAATCTGTCGGGCGGTAACAGGTGATTGCTCACTCTCGAATGCTTCCATTACCATAACTAAATCTGTGGGCTGTGCCATCTCCACCCCTGTGGTGGGCAATGGCAGCCTACTGAGAGCATCGGCACAGTTTTCTGTGCCTGGCCTATGGCGGGTGGCGGATGGTGTAGTTGTATGCGGACAATGTGAGCGCCCATCTTTGGATGCGGGCCGATGCATTCGTATTTATCCCCTTACTTTCAGAAAAGAGGGATATAAATGGCTTATGGTCGGTTTCCAATTCAAATTTGAGCCCGAACAGATATTGATGCATTTTCTTTACCCTGTAAACACACGCTAACGCTTCTTTTTCAATTATGCTGTAGGCCCTCTCAGCTTTAGACAGACTTCTGGATGCATAAGCAACCGGTGCAATTTCCCAAATTCATTAGCTTGTTGCAATACACACCCGACACTGTATGACAATGAATCACATACTAGTACTAAACGCTTGCATGGATCGTACAACACAAGCAATTTGTTTGAACGTAACAGTTTCCTAGCTTTCTAAAAGGCAGTTTCTTGGCTTTTACCCCATACCCATTCATCTCCTTTATTAATGTGCTAAGACCCAGTAAGAAGTTACCAAAATAGTTCAGGAGTCCGAGAACGACCGCAGCTCCGTCACGTTCTGTGGTCTCGGTGCGTTCTTGATTGCCTCTGTCTTCGAATCGGTGGGCCTGATGCCGTCCGCCGCGATTCTTCTCCCCAGGAACTCCACTTCAGGCACCAGGAAAACGCACTTCGAGCGTTTTAGCCTGAGCCCCACACGATTAAGCCGACTAAGAACCTCCTCCAGTTTCTGCAGGTGCTCGACGGTGTCCCGACCTGTAACCAAGATGTCGTCCTGGAAGACCACTGTGTGCAGGACCGACTTTAGCAAGCTTTCCATGTTCTGGAGTATCGACGTGGCCGATCGAATCCCAAACGGGCATCTGTTGTAAATGAAGAGACCTTTGTGCGTGTCGACGCAGGTGAGGCCCTTCGATGATTCCTCCAGCTCCTGCATCACGTAGGCCGAGGTCAGGTCCAGTTTCATGAACGTTTTCTCTCCCGCCAGCATCGCAAATAGAAACATAGAAACATAGAAAATAGGTGCAGGAGTAGGCCATTCGGCCCTTTGAGCCTGCATCGCCATTCAATGAGTTCATAGCTGAACATGCAACTTCAGTACCCCATTCCTGCTTTCGCGCCGTACCCCTTGATCCCCCTAGTAGTAAGGACTACATCTAACCCCTTTTTGAATATATTTAGTGAAATGGCCTCAACAACTTTCTGTGGTAGAGAATTCCACAGGTTCACCACTCTCTGGGTGAAGAAGTTTCTCCTCATCTCGGTCCAAAATGGCTTACCCCTTATCCTTAGACTGTGACCCCTGGTTCTGGACTTCCCCAACATTGGGAACATTCTTCCTGCATCTAACCTGTCTAAACCCGTCAGAATTTTAAACGTTTCCATGAGATCCCCTCTCATTCTTCTGAACTCCAGTGAATACAAGCCCAGTTGATCCAGTCTTTCTTGATATGTCAGTCCAGCCATTCCGGGAATCAGTCTGGTGAACCTTCGCTGCACTCCCTCAATAGCAAGAATGTCCTCCTCAAGTTAGGAGACCAAAACTGTACACAATACTCCAGGTGTGGCCTCACCAAGGCCCTGTACAACTGTAGCAACACCTCCCTGCCCCTGTACTCAAATCTCCTCGCTATGAAGGCCAACATGCCATTTGCTTTCTTAACCGCCTGCTGTACCTGCATGCCAACCTTCAATGACTGATGTACCATGACACCCAGGTCTCGTTGCACCTCCCCTTTTCCTAATCTGTCACCATTCAGATAATAGTCTGTCTCTCTGTTTTTACCACCAAAGTGGATAACCTCACATTTATCCACATTATACTTCATCTGCCATGCATTTGCCCACTCACCTAACCTATCCAAGTCACTCTGCAGCCTCATAGCATCCTCCTCGCAGCTCACACTGCCACCCAACTTAGTGTCATTTGTAAATTTGGAGATACTACATGTAATCCCCTCGTCTAAATCATTAATGTACAATGTAAACAGCTGGGGCCCCAGCACAGAACCTTGCGGTACCCCACTAGTCACTGCCTGCCATTTTGAAAAGTACCCATTTACTCCTATTCTTTACTTCCTGTCTGCCAACCAGTTCTCAATCCACGTCAGCACACTACCCCCCAATCCCATGTGCTTTAACTTTGCACATTAATCTCTTGAGTGGGACCTTGTCGAAAGCCTTCTGAAAGTCCAAATACACCACATCAACTGGTTCTCCCTTGTCCACTCTACTGGAAATATCCTCAAAAAATTCCAGAAGATTTGTCAAGCATGATTTCCCTTTCACAAATCCATGCTCACTTGGACCTATCATGTCACCTCTTTCCAAATGCGCTGCTATGACATCCTTAATAATTGATTCCATCATTTTACCCACTACCGATGTCAGGCTGACCGATCTATAATTCCCTGTTTTCTGCCTTTGGTAGCGGGTATTGATCCTGCAGTGAGAAATGATTGATAGTTACTTTGTAATCACCACAGATTCTGACGGTGCCATCTCCCTTGAGGACTGGAACAATCGGACTGGCCCACTCATTGAATTCGATCGGCGAAATGATGCCCTCTCGTTGCAGCCTGTCCAGCTCGATCTCCACCCTCTCTCTCATCATGTAGGGTACCATTCCTGCCTTGTGATGGACGGGTCGCGCCCCCGGAATCAAATGGATCTGCACTTTTGCTCCTTGGAAATTCCTGATGCCTGGTTCGAACAGCGAGGGAAACTTGTTTAGGACCTGGGCACATGAGGTGTCGTCGATGGACAAAAGCGCTCGGACGTCGTCCCAGTTCCAGCCTATCTTTCCCAGCCAGCCTCTGCCGAACAGCGTGGGCCATTGCCTGGTACCACCCAGAGTGGTAACTCGTGCACCGCTCCATCGTAGGAGACCTTTACGGTAGCACCTCCAGTTATGGGAATCAGTTCCTTTGCGTACGTTCTCAGTTTAGCATGAATGGGAGTCAGGACTGGCCGTGAAGCTTGCTGCACCACAATTTATCGAAAGTCTTTTTGCTCATTATGGACTGGCTTGCGCCCGTGTCCAGCTCCATGGACACCGGGAGTCCATTTAATTCAACCTTCAGTATTAATCGGGGGAAACTTTGTGGTAAATGTGTGCACCCCATATACCTCTGCCTCCTCGGTTTGAGGCTCTCGTTCATCGTGATCCACCGTGGATCTGTCCTCCTCTGCAATATGGTGGTTTGCAGGATTAGCAGGGTTTGCAGCTCACCTGCACATGCGTTGGAGGTATCCCATTGTTCCACAGCCCTTGCAAACGTATCCTTTGAAGTGGCCTGAATGGAAACGATGATCACCCCCGCAGCGTCAACAAGGTGTTAATGGCCTTGTATTCACCACCCTTGATGGTGGACTCTGAGTCATCTGGACGTGCAGCTGCAGGCATGTAAATCCTGCCCTGTACATTTCGATTCAAAAACAACGTTACTTTGTTCACAGTACATGCAGCAGCACTAGTGTGCTGAGAAATTTGTTTGGTATTGTCGCTGGTGGCGATAAATGCCTGGGCTATCGCTATGGCTTTACAGTCAAAAGTTTGCGAAGTATTACTTCATGGCCAATGCCAAAGTACAAAGAAGTCCCTGAGCATGTGCTCCAAGTGTCCTTCAAATTCGCAATGTCCTGCAAGGCGCCTCAGCTCGGCGATGTAGCTCGCCACTTCCTGGCCTTCAGACTTCTTGTACGTGTAGAACTGATACCTCCCCATCAGAACGCTTTCCTTCGGGTTTAGATGCCCCTGGACCAGTGTGCACACTCATCGTACAACTTGTCTATGGGTTTCGCTGGAGCGAGCAGGTTTTTCATGAGGCCATACGTTGGTGCCCTGCAAACGGTAAGGAGGATCGCCCTTCATTTGGCAGTGTTCACTTCTCCTTCCAGCTCGTTGGCCACGAACTATTGGTCGAGTCGCTCCACGAAGGTTTCCCAATCATCTCCCTCCGAAAATTTCTCCCGGATGCCCACAGTTCTCTGCATTGTTACGGTGGGATTCGTCATCTATATCTCGTCGCTAGTTGTTATGTCTTGTATAAGGAGTCAGACTAGATACTGCAAGCTCAAAGTAAGGTGTGACCGTAGTCCTTTATTACAGATCTCAGAGTGCCTCTCCAGCCTGTGAGGCCTCCTTATATACAGGTGCTCCCAACGGATTGTGGGATCTCTTGGGACTCCAGGGGATAAGCCCTTTGGTGGTTAGACATGGTATTTACAGGTTTACATACATAACAGTTACCTTACTCCAACTTTTGTTGTAATAAGAAGTAAAGAACTGGCAGTTATTTAACACCATACTATGACCTCAGGGCATCACAAAGCACTTTGTGATCAATGGATTACTTTTGAAATGCAGTCTCTGCGGTCACATAGACAAACACACCAGCCAATTTGCTCTCAGCAAGGTCCCACTAAAAGCAAATGAATGAATATCCAGTGGTGTTAGTTGTTGTAGGAATGTTGGCCAGGACACCTGGGGACCTTCTGATGCTGTGGGATCTTTTACCCTCACCTGAACAGGCAGAACAATTTGGTTTTAGCCTTTCAGCCAAGAAACTGCACCTCCGACAATGCAGCACTCCCTCAATACTGCACTTAAATGTCAGCTGAGATTATGGTGGAAAAATTCAACGTGCACCCAAAATGGGTGTAAAGTCCGTGGAATGACTGCTGGGTACACCGGTCCATGCGGCCTGAGGCTCAAACTATATTTGGTTTGGGCCTCATTTAAGTGAGTTGCGAGCACCGAATAGTCGGGAAGGGCAGGGATTGGCCAGCTCCGATGCTGAGCCGACCATTAGGGTGTCAATCCCAGAGAGTGGCTCTTACGGAATTTTTGTGCAATCCTGCTGCTCCAGGGCCTACAAAAATAAAAACTCTAAATGTCCTGGGCCTTTTTTGAAAAGCCTCCAGCAGTCCCTTTAAGCACCACTGAGTAGGCCGCTCAATGCCTGGTTCAATTATACCTAAATTTTGCACTCACTGTCTTTAACCAATGTAGGACTCCGATTTGGATAGTCAAGCAGCCTACAGTCAATTCGTCTATTCACAGGCCTGCATGAATGGAGCGGCTGAGGTGCCCCCCAGATTTTCATTTGTTAACTGCCCATTTTCCAGGCACAAAATGGGTGGCCTTGAGTGGAATTTCTCCCGCTGTGTGTTCTAGTTAGAAATGGGTCTTAACATAAGAACATAAGAATTAGGAGCAGGAGTAGGCCATTTGGCCCCTTGAGCCTGCTCTGCCATTCAATAAGATCATGGCTGATCTCCCTCAACTCCATTTTCTTGCCCAATCCCCATACCCCTTGATTCCCTTAGTGTATTGAACTTACAACTTCCGTGTGGGGAGAATGTTAACAACTGGTACTGTAGGCCAGATTTTCCTGTCCGGGCCTGGACAGGAGCTCCAGGACTTCATGTCCTGGGCCATTTACATGATCTGGGGCAACCTGCTGTGGAAGGGGCAGGAACGTGATGCGCAGCTGCAGGCCTTGTGTGTTAAGAAATTTGGGTTGCTGATGCAGCTAGAAAGTCCTGATTGCACTCCTACATACTGTGGGGGGAGGCGGGGTGGGGGTAAATATTTGTAAGAATATCTTATTTACACTCTTTGGCATGTCTCTAGACCCCCATCAATCTGTGGCCATGTATTTTGGGCACCTGTTTGTTGGGAAAATGAGGTGAGAGGCTGGGAATTGCCCTTACTGCCTTACTTAAATACCACCGTCAGGCCTGCGCCTGTTGTAGGTACAGGGCATGTTCTACCCTCCTCCCTGGGCCCCAAAGCCCAAGGGGAGCACTGCAAATCTCAGAACAACATAGAAGGGAGACCTGTTTTTCTTTCCTGACCTTTGCACCCCATATTCTGTAAGTGGCAATTTAAAAAGAATAATCCAGCATCTGGCCAATGAGACTCACACAATGAGTGCTTTCAGCATTGGATTCAGAGGCAATAAGTTAAAATATAGGTGAGTTTGATTGGTTAATCACAGGAGTTTCAGGCTGGTGATCAGGACAGCTTTTCCACTGGGAAAGCTGAATGTATAGGCACATCCAATGATCTATTATCTGGGAAATGCTTCAGTTGATGGGAACAAGCTTTTATTTAGGAGGCAGAGCCATACACGCCCTCCACCCCCACACCGCCCCCAAGGAAAAACTGGTCACCTCACTGAGTTATGAAATCTGACCATGTGAGAGAGCATTGTACACAACTGAGACGCCTGAATGCTGAAGCTCCCTTGGTAACCGACTGTCTCTGTTGATGTTAATTTAGTTTTTATTTTTACTTTGGTGGCCTCACTAACTTTTTCAATGAGACCTTCAGTTTTCTTGAAGTAAAATATTTATTTAAAAATCAAACGAGAAACACAAAAGCAGTCTAAATTTAATCAAAGGTCTCTGCAATGGTTTGACTTTTTAAAAAGGGCTCCCGACTCCCCACCTTTTATGTAATGTGGCCTTTTCAAAACCTCGATGTGGATTAAAGTCATGTTTTTGTAGCTGACGCTGTAAATGAATGAAAGCTGGTGTAGAAGAGTTCATTCTATTGTTCTTATTAACTGCAGCCTTACCGAGTTTTGAAAACAAACCAAGCTAGTGTTGACGGGCAGTTCTCTACATGATGCCACAGTCAATCGTACAGAATATCTGTTCCTTCCAGTTGGAAAGGTTCAGAGCTGATTAACAATCATCACTCAAGTGACAGGAGTGAGGAAAGCTGGGACACTGAGATTTACAGGCTTAATGAATCCATGCATTACACTGTTCTAATCAGCCTGTAAAGGAGGCCAGCTGCTTACTGAGGAAGCTTCCTCTTGGGTTGCAGTTGCATATGTAATAATTTGAATAAATGGACAGCGTTGGAAAATAATTGCAACATATGAAGAATGACTGAGTAACTGGATCAGGAAATTAGGTAAATAACATCATGTTTTTTGTATAGAGAAGACAATTAGTCCATATGCTTTGAATTCTTATTGTGGAAACTGTAAAGTTGAATATTCTCAGTTGTGTATAGACAATTGTGTTCCATTTTAAACAAACACTAATGGAATTGCTGTTTATTGTTTATTTTGATGCATTGCTGTGGACTCATGCTCTGTTTCGTTTGATTCATACACACAGATTAGCTTTGTATCTGACAAGCCTGCAAGGGCAAGATGGAGAGAGAGAGAGAGAGAATTCAGAGGAGAGTCTGTGATTCCTTAGGCTGGCTTCATTCCACCAGCAGAGAATGCAGATCTCCTCCTCAGAGAGTGAGAAAGGAGAGCTGACTGCTTTGTTCCATTTGCTGATATATTTCATTTTTTGTTTTATATCATTCTTTTCATAAGATAAATGAGCACTGAGGAAATCCAATGATGAAATGCAGCAGAATGATAATTATAACAGGACTTTGTACTATGATGGATTACAGATTAACACCACTAATGATCCTAAATAAGCATGGAATAGGTACACTTTAATTTACCTCGTACAAAAGTGTGATTTGATCTGATCTGTGTGCTGATCCATGCTATTGCTATATTCTGTGTGTATTACTGTACGAGCATGCAAAGACAGGCAGCCAGCAGATGGGTGTTTTTTTAATTTGCATTGTTGGAGGGGATCTGCAGTTTCCGGGATCTAGTGACATGACACAGGTCAGCGGGCTGTAAAGGTCAGCACTACAGCAGATCCCGTATGGCAATCTACCTAACATTACTGTTGGGGTAAGGACAGCTGTTGAGGTACAAAATCAGTTAATGCGTTGCTGCTGTGGTAACTTGATTTTTATATTCATTGGGCCAAAGCATCGATCGTGAGTGGGGAAGCTGATTGCTGTACGGCACATCTGCTTATTACACATCAGACACAATCACTCTTGTTGGTTTCAGATCAATGTTGAGCTGTAAAATAAAGCACATTTTTACAAGTAATTTGTTTACTAATATACATTCTTATGCTACATTATTTTGGGAAGAAAAAAAAGTGATTATAATTCCTGTAGCCTTTTCGGTGTGGCCTGTTTAAATATATCTTTAGTGGCTAAGTAAACTAGGAAAATTCAAGCCCGGTTAAGCATGTACTTGGTATCTCTATTTTTAAGTCTACACCGTGGGGGTTTCAAAAGCTCACATTTTAGTGGAAATCTTTTTGCTGTATTTCTTGTTTTTCTTAAATGTGCAGTTCCTGTCTCTAATGCCAATGCCATTGCTTCAAGTAATCTCTCAATTGTTGATTGACTAAACTCTCTAAATAATCTTAAACTCTTCTGTTTAACACGTGTCCAGCATGCTAACACAGCACAAGTTATATGGAGTTCGGAATGTAGACTGTCGATATCTGTATAAAAGTTGTGTTGTGCAGTGCACTGTAATGCACTGAAAACAGTTCCTTGATTTTACACCTATAGATACTATTATTTGTAAGACAATGTCATCATAAGTAAGTCAGTTTGGTTTAATCTTTGTGACAGGATTAATTGTTTAAAAGAGTATGTTGCTGCTTCCTTAATATTGCGACTATGTTTTTGGCCTATTTGGGTAATGTGCATTTGATTGCAGCCAGCTTCTGTTTTATTTCATTTGCTTGTTTTGTAGGTGATGTTTGGAATGCCTTTGAATCTCTATATATAGCACTGTCAGCTGACATGCTCCCAAAACTGCATTATTTCTGCACAAACCCCAGTGTAGGATTTGAATGCAACAGATTCATCTTGCATGCAGCATACTGATTTTAACAAAACACAGCATTAATTTAATCATTTTCTATCCAAAAAAAACAGCAAAATCTGGTGCTGGAAAGATCCTTTATTAATTTTGCTGCCCTTCTCTGGTTAATATTAACTAAGCTTTGTACTTTACACAGGCCATTTATATGAATCAAAATTTCCCTGTGCTGTACAATCAATCAATAAATTCACCATCAGTATTCAAGAGCCAGTTTATTTTGCAGAATTTGTCATTAGCCTAATTAGTTGAGAAAGGCCCTAATCCTAAAGAGTTACTTGCCTGAAATTAAAGCAGGAAACACTGGAAATCCACCAGCATTGAAAAAGGACAAAAGATAAGTTAATATTTTGGGTAAAGAACTTCTGTCAGAATTAATAAGGGAAGACAAGTACATTTCTTTTATAGTTCTTATTTAAGAGCAATCAAATACTGCTTCGCTGAATACTTCTGCCCTAAAGCATGATCCTAACTTCCTTGTGACTCACCACTTCAACGCTATCATGTATTTCCACTCTGAACGTTCCATCTTTGGCCTCTGCCCCAATGAAGAGCAAAGGGGAGAGCAACACATAAAGGTCATGGGCCAAATATGCTAGCTATTAATACAGAGAGGCAATTAATGGGGTTAATAGTTCCCGAACATATTTTTTAGTGGTGAAAAGTGAGGAATGATACAGAAGTATCATAGTCCAACTGTGAATTAAATGGAAGGTAAAACGTGGAACATGAACAGGGGAAACTATCGGAGACAGCAAAAGTCTCAAATTACTAAAATCAGTCTTCAGACCAGAGGGTTGCAGATTGGTCACGACAAGATAAAAATATCTTTCTAGAAGTTTGGGTTGAGATTGGTTGGTGCAGTCTAGGAGGTCATAGAGAGAAAGTTCAGAGTGGTAGAGGTGAAGATCACACCTGTAGGAAGATTGGGTAAAGTGGTCAATCAATCTGCATTTGGCTTCCAAAGAGACTTAGAAAGGTGTTTGTCTGTCTTCCGGTCTCAATTCCAATGAATATTAACTTTTCTTTTCTCCAAGTTCTGACAGCGATTTTGTGCATTTCCAGCTTTTGTGTTTATTTCAGATTTTTAGCATTTGCATTTTTTCCTTTCAGTTACTTCATTAATTCTTTTTTTCATAACAGCTGCTTACAAGGCATTGCTGAATGTTGATGTATTTTAACATTTATGTTTAAGGGCTAATTCTTCCAGCTTACATATTTTTTGAATCCTATTGTGTTATTTTTGTTTCTCTGATGTCTATAAATATTTGTTAAATATTGTTGGATCCCCATTTACATATAAAGTAGAGAAAGAATCATTTAGTGAGATTCTTCAAGGGAAAGACTTCTTGTAGAAGCTTTAGGCAAATCAGTTACCTGGATACAGAATACAGTATGTTAACCAATAGATAGTCCCGTTATAATTTGACCTATATCAGAAGAAAATGGCTCCTTCAATAGAGGAAGTTAAGGCAGATGCTGCAAGGGTATTATTCATTAACACGCTAGCACAGGCTTGACTTGCAGATCTGGCTTACTGCCTGGGTAGTGTTCTGAAGATCACATGTGGAATCTCTCGTTCCATTTTCTTCATTTATTTCTTGCTGTAAGCACAAAGTTTACTGTATTGTGTCTAGAGGTGAGTTTTGTTTGTGGGCATATTTAAGCTTTTCTATGTGTTGTAAGGTTGCAAAATTCGTGGGAACCCCCCAGTGTTTGGACTCATTGGAAAGGAAATTTAATTTGGAACTATCAACCAGAAAGTTTGAGATCCTGAAGTGCGCATGGAAGAAACTACAAGTTTTAATCGAATTTAGCATTTTACAAGGCAGATTGGGTCCATGTGGGAAGGGCTGAAAACTAAAGGATAACTATCCTTCAAAAGAAACCAGTTTTGAGTATTGAAACTGTCTGGGGTATTGAAGCTAAAACAAATTGTCTGGGGAATTGTGTAAACTCGAAAACCCTTCTCCCTGGGAGACATTAACATAGCAACAATCAACCGTGAGATAGCCAGCCATCACCCTGATCAAGAAACCTATTCCAGCATATACATAATGACAATGGCACATCCAGCCCGCATGGAGAACCCAGGCCTAGGCAGACATTACAAATAACAAAGCTAATTTTTCCCCATCAAGCAACAAATTTAAAAGATCAACACATTCGAGACAAGTTAACATTAATGGGCCCGCCAAAATATGACAAAGAGATATCAAGCCCGCCAAAAATTAAACAAAGAATCGGGGCTGATTTGGCGCGAAGATTAGAACAGCTGCCAAGGTATAACTGGGGCCCTGTTTTAACGAAGTTTGGCAATGCATCAGAGGGAGAAAGGAGAGAGACCACCGCAGCAGTTTTAACAAGCTTCTCCAGCCTCGACGACACTCCCGGGGCCACACTACTCTGCTATCGAAGAAGAAGGAAGAACTTCACCACAGCAGAGAAAACAGCCCCATTAACTCCGGACGTCATCATCGTGGCAGCAATCAACCACAGCCAACGTGGTACCATCAAAAACACCGCGATCGACCAACTCCGAAACAAAACTCCTCAAAGAAGAAACCGAAGATTCGAAAGTTTCCACTCTACAATTTAGTCCTGACTACCAACTAAAGAGACTTTTGAAACCTATTTCTAACGAAAGAAAGTGGGTACTCACCCCATAAGTCCAATACGCGCCCTACCGCATCAGCGGACACCACCCAACTGAAGACTACGCAGTCAGAAGTTCTCTATGATATTTGGGGTACAGCAAGCAGAACCTACAGAGTCCAGCAAACCCCAAAATCACAAACCACCGCTAGCTGACAATCAAGGATTGGTGAGCATAGTCCCTGTTTGCCCTGGAGTTTAACCTAGTCAGAGTTAGACGTTGGGAGGTGGGAGGGGTATTATTTCTGTAACCCCCTTTGAATATGTGATATAGTGCTCTTTATTTGAATGATTACAAGTTTGACATTGTATTTTCTTGTCCTTAATAAAATCGAAGTTCTTTGCACCAAATCAGTTGTCTCTTGCACTTTATCACATCCCCCAAATAAATCCAAAGTCTAGAACCCAGGGAGCGATTCGAACCGCTCAGAAGGTCAGAGGTGAACCTGACCCCACACACCACCCTCTACAGTGTTAAATAATACTTCTGACAAAGGCAATTGGGCTGGATTTTTGGCTTTACTAATTTCGGGGCGGTAATGGTGATGGGGCGATAAAGTTTGCGCCCGGGAACAGTCATCAAAATTGGGCAGCTGGGCCCTGAGTGTGGGGCGGAGCGCTAAGGGAGGTTTGTACAATTCTCTTAGGGCGCTAAGCCAGCTGAGCATGCGAAAATGCCGAGCCAAACAGCCGGCCTGGGGAGTGCCCTGAGAGATGCCTGAGGTGAAAATAAAAACCTGAAAAAACCCCACCTAAAACATTCCCAATACGTAGCCCATGCCACCACAACATAAATCGCAAAAAAAGTAAAAAAAAAAACAATCGCACTTACCTGAGGTCGGCATTACCTGAGGTCACTGCAGCCAGTATAGGTTGGCCTAGGACGGCACACTGGGGGCACACGGGTCGGGTGGAACTCAAAAAGCGAGCCGGTGTCACAACCAATGCATTGCACTCTTCCGGGCAGCAGTGCTCAGCGCCCCCGCATCTTTTTTCTCATCCATTTGAGATGCGTGCTCGTAAATATTCTATTTTTTTCTAAAACTAATTCATTCCATCAAATCCCAGGAAACCAGTCCTTTAAAAAAGTGATTGAAGCTGCACAGAAATCTAAAAGATTTGCATTGTATTGAAAACCCTTTGCTAATTCTTGAGTTTATTGCAGAAGAAAACTTTCTGCTTTCTATTTTTATAATGTTAAATGTTCTTGAAGTTATACATTTCTGCATGTGATTTTTTTTAACTATATGCAGTTTAGATATGAGCTTTGCTAAGGATATTGCTTAATGGTCTTTGTCATACTTGGATTAAATTTTTGTGAAGACAAGCTTGATTCTCATTGACAGTTTTATCAAAGAAATATAAAGGAATTCTGAATATAGATTTCGATCAATCTCAGTAACTGTTCTTATTGAAGTCAGAGTAACATCAAACTAACACCTTTAAAATAAGTTATTATAATGTAAGTTCAAATGAAGATCACCCTAAAGCCCATTTAATCTTGTCCTTTCAGAAGACCAACACTGGCATTTTCCTATTACAGCATCTAGCTGTTTTTTAAGAACCTCAAACATCTTCATGGCGACCATTCCAGCTCTTAATCATCTTCTTTCTAAAATAAATAGAGTGGGCAAAAATTTGGCAGATGGGGTATAATGTTGGAAAGTCTGAGGTTATGCACTTTGGCAGAAAAAAAATCAAAGAGCAAGTTATTATTTAAATGGAGAAAAATTGCAAAGTACTGCAGTACAGTGGGACCTGGGGGTCTTGGTGCATGGAATACAAAAGGTTAGTAAGCAGGTACAGCAAGTGATCAGGAAGGCCAATGGAATCTTGCCTTTTATTGCAAAGGGGATGGAGTACAACAGCAGGGAAATCTTGCTACAGTTATACAGGATATTGGTTAGGCCACACCTAGAATACTGCGTACAGTTTTTGGTTTCCATATTTAAAAAAGGATATACTTGCTTTGGAGGCAGTTCAGTGAAGGTTCACTAGGTTGATTCCGTAGATGAGGGAGTTGACTTATGAGGAAAGGTTGAGTAGGTTTGGCCTCTACTCATGGGAATTCAGAAGAATGAGAGGTGGTCTTTGTGGTGTATGTAGCACACAAATCACTGACTCCACACGGTCTGGTGTTGATATAACTACTGTGACCTTAGTCCTTTATTGTGTAACTCCAGATTGCCTCTCAGGTGTGGTGGGCAGCCTTTTATACTCTGTCTTGCCAGTATTTTCAGGTCTTCCACCACAGCGTCCTCTGTGGCGCACCATTGTACTTATACATTTAATGTACCTGGACAATACATAACATCTCACTCCCGAACCCCAGTTCCAAAAGCCATTGCCGGTGACCTCGGCCTTATTCGTCCTGGTTGATTTGTGAGTGTGAGTCCATGACCACCCACTTCCCTCTTCTCCCCCATGTGGAGGACCCGGTGCAAGCATGTGGTATTTGCAGTCCTTACATGGATGATAAGGTACACGAGCATAACCTCCAACAGAAAGCAGGTATACATAGATGGCACATTTGTATGGTACATATAATATGTGGTACAGATGTTATGCCAAAAGGTTGCAGGTCCACTAAACAGTTATCACGGATCCATATCCCTTTTACTAGAGCCTCGTGGCATTAACTCTTTCCGTAATTCATATCCATAATTTTAAACACAGTGACCATCAGCATTGAAATATTAACTCTTATCGTAATTCGTAATTCATATCCATTATTTTAAACACAGTACCATTCAGCATTAAAATATTAATTCTTATCATAAATCCATCAACCTACATTCACATAGCTCATTTAGACTCGCTCTTGCCTTACAAAAGGCTTTATGTGGGGACCACCAACGGTGTAAGGCTCTTTTAAGACTCCCGGGTGCATTTCCCTTTTGAGACGCCATCTTGTGGCTCCCACGAGGCTTCCCTTGGGCGCCGTCATCTTAGGTGTTCTGCTGGCCTTTGTCTGCAGAGCTCTGTTGCCACAAGGCTCACCACCATCTTGAGCTCGCTGGCGAAGAAAGAACAGAAGGGACAAGGAAGAAAGGAAGGGAAAAAAATGGCCCAGAGCAACCCATCTTTGCAGAAGTGGCTCCCTGGACTCGATCAGTCACAGTCCCTGTGAGTCCCTCCGTACTTGTTGCCGCATCCACTGCTCTGGCTCGCGTTCTCCCGAGTCACGACAGCCGCCGCCGCAGCCTCCGCTCCCACCGTTGTCTCCGCACTTGCCGCCCCTCCTGCGGCCGTCGTAGCCGCATCTCCTGCGGCCGCCGTGGCCGCCACCATCGCAGCCGCTACCGCCGCCCAGCTTTTCCTCTGCATGGGCCCCACCGGATCCGCCGGCCCTCGATCGACCTCCCGCTCATCGCCCGCAGCGCCCGGCCGGCCCGCACCCCAGCAATCGACCCGCACCTGTAAACTTGTTCTTCCAGAGTCTGTGGAGGCTGAGGCTGCAGAATTGCTTGAGGTCAGGAGTTCTGGGCTGCTGTCGCCTGTGTGTGGATTTAGGCTGCAGCTCCAGCTCGGTCGGCGCTGCTCTTTGGGAACCCGAGGAGCAGCAGTCTGTGGAGGAATGAAGTCTTCCCAGCTCCCACGGACCTTTCCCATCCATCTTCTGCCGAGGAGCGTTGGCCCATCGCCTGCAATGACCCACAAAGTTAAACCGTGCATCTCTCCCCCGTGAGATACCTGCACATCCGCTCTGCCGAGAACAGGTATCAGTTCCTTGGTGTAGGTATGCAGCTTTGCAGTGACTGGGACCAGCTTGGGTCATGCAGCCCACAGTCTCTCAAAAGTTCTCCGACTCATCAACAACGGACCCGATCCTGTATCCACTGCCATACTCACTGTCAATTTTTACTTCCATTATCACTGGGGGTGAATCGTCTGTACACATATACAGTCCCAACACCTCATCTTCTTCTGCCTGCTCCTCGCTGAACAGCGGATCATCCACCATCTCCTCAGCTACACGATGAGTCCGATTTCTTTTACACATACACTGAAGGTGGCCTTTCAGGTGGCAGGTATTGCATGTACACGCCGCAAACCTGCACCGGTGGGCCCCATGGCTTCCTCCGCAGCGCCAGCATGGTGCTGCTTGATTGGCCCCCCTCAGCGGACTCTGCCTTCCAGGATCCCGAGGTCCGTGCTCTCTGCCCCGGGCAGATCCACGTTCTGCAGCTTTGTCCATGGTGGGCGCTATCCTGTGGGCAGTGCCTGCCAGGTTCGAGACTGTGTGGATCATTTTCTTGGTGCTGCAAGTCGAGGTCATATATGCCCGGCTGATGGTGATGGCTTTTGTCAGGGTGACTGTGGGTTCCGTGGCTAACAGCTTGTGAAGGAGGCCCTCATGGCCAATCCCCATAACAAAAACATCCCGCAACGCCTCGTCAAGGTGTGCGCCAAAATCACACGGCACCGCGAGTCTCCTGAGGTCCGCAGCATATTTGATGACATCCTGGCCCTCAGGTCTGCAGTGATGGTAAAATTTGTATCTGGCCGTGAGGATGCTCTCCTTTGGTTTCAACTGGTCACGAATGAGTGTGACCAGCTTCTCATATGACTTGTCCCTGGCACTCGCGGGTGCCAGCAAATCCCTGACGATACAGTAAACCTCATCGCCACAACTGGAAAGCAATATCGCCTTACGCTTCTCTCTCAGTGCGTCCGTGTGTGTCGTCAGGTCGTTTGCTGTGAAGTAGTACTCGAGCCTTTCTAAAGGCCTCCCAATCATTGCCCACGGTAAAATTCTTTAGCGAGCCCAGAGTCGCCATGGTTGTGTGGAGTTCGTTCGCTTCCTCGTTGCCAATGTGGTGTATGCAGCACACAAATCACTGACTCCACACGGTCTGGTGTTGATATAACTGCTGTGACCTTAGTCCTTTATTGTGTAACTCCAGAGTGCCTCTCAGGTGTGGTGGGCAGCCTTTTATACTCTGTCTTGCAGGTACTTTCAGGTCTCCCACAACAGCGCCCTCTGTGGCGCACCATTGTACTTATACATTTAATGTACCTGGACAATACATAACAGTCTTATCTAAGATTATGAAGGGGCTTGACATGGTGGATGCAGAGAGGATGTTTCCACTGATAGGGGAGACTAGAACTAGGGGGCATAATCTAAAATAAGTGGCTGCCCATTTAAAACAGAGATGAGGAGACATTTCTTTTCTGAGGGTTGTAAATCTGTGGAATTTGCTGCCTCAAAGAGCTGTGGAAGCTGGGTCATTGAATAAATTTAAGACAGAAATAGACAGTTTCTTAACTGATAAGGGAATAAGGGGTTATGGGGTGTGGGCAGGGAAGTGGACCTGAGTCCATGAGCGGATCAGCCATGTTCGTATTGAATGGCGGAGCAGGCTCGAGGGGTCGTATGGCCTACTCCTGCTCCTATTTGTTATGTTCTTATGTTGTTACGTTCTTAAATAGTTCTTGATGTCTATTCTACATTTTGCCTTCAGAACCATGAACCTGTGCCCTCTTGTCCTGCCCTGATGCAATTGAAAGCATTGTTTTGGGCTTATTTTCTGTATTCTGTTATATATGTTCTATATCGCTGTAAGATCATCTCTGCAACATCTTTTTTCAAGACTGAAGAGCCCTAGTTTATCAAAACATTCATCAAACTCTTTTCTCTGACACTTTTTCTTATCAGTTGGATGTCTGACACTCACAGAAACCCATCACCATGTTTAAAAGTCTTCAATTTAAGCTACTGAGAAATCTGCATCCACCTGTCAGATTTCTGCTTGCTTAACCTGGAGTGCACACTCTCTTCCTGTAGTGATGACACATACCATTTACCTAAATCCAGGGAGTTTAGACACAGATTTCCAGAGCCAAGGCAAGAGTACATAAGAGTACTGCTGAAGTTTAAACAGCTTAAAACTGCAGTTACAGCATGTGATCAGGAAGGCCAATGGAATCTTGGCCTTTATTGCAAAGGGGATGGAGTACAACAGCAGGGAAGTCTAGGGTGGAACAAGTGGTGGAAGGTTTAGCCAGGTGGGGAGGCTTCATTTAGGGGGAAGGTGTCATCACCCCTCAGCTAGATTTCTGTCAAGGCTATGATGTCAATGCAATAATCCACAATAAGCTCATGGATGGCAAGGGCCTTGTTCACAAGTGAATGGACATTCTGGAGGGAGATGTGGAGATTGGTATTGATAGCTGATCCACTGCCAGGGTCCACAGGGTCAGCACTGAGTTGGATGGGGAGCAGATCGGCAAGATTAGACTCCAGCGGGTGCTGAGCGGGAAAGTCGGTGAGAGAGTATGATGGGACAGTTGGGGTTGCCGCTCATGAGGAGGCAGCGATGAGCCCTTTGGAGGATGTCAAGAGAGGCACAGCGGGGAGCTGTAAGCCTATCTATGAGGGAGTCAAGCCTGGGACAGTGGCAGGAGAGTAGGAAGATTGAAAAGTAATGAAGGGTTGGGTTTGGAATTTTGAAGGGCAGAATACCCGAGAGAGGAGAGATGAAACGAGTCATGACGACAAGAGAGAGTGGTCAAGGAGGGATAGAGAGCAAAGAAAAAGGGGAAAAAGTGGAAATAGAAGTGATCGGCTCAGGTCCCGAGCGGCAGTCAAAATGCACACCATAGGCCTGGTTATGTAACAAATATTAGGATACATATTTCCTGGTAGGAACAGGGAATAGGTAAGAAACAATAGGAGGGAATCTAGAGTTAAAATCATAGCATAGCTGTCTGGCTCATGTACCAGATAGATAGTTACTAATTTGTCATGAGACAACTAAGCATAAATTTGAGCTCTTGATAGATGGAATTGCAGCTTCTCATCAGCAACAAGATAACCTCTTGGCCGCAAACTGAATGCCTACCTTTAGATTGAAGGGGAAGGGAACTGGTGGGGACTCACGGACACATGCACACACTTTTGTAAAGGGGCTAACCCAGGTGACATTCTCTTTCAATCTCCTCCCCCCACCACCCCCTTGCTGGGGTACGGTTTCTCAGGCACTAGATACTCTCCAAAGCTTCAGTCAAGTGGCTATCCCTAATGTGTGAGCCTAGACAGTGAGCGTCAGCAGGCATTCCGACTGCACAGGCGCCCGTTTGTCCTGACCCGCCATCCATTAACGTGTTGCACCAGGAAAGTGATCAGGGGCCGTGGGCCACCCCGACCTGTGTGAGAACACCACCGCAGGTCGGGGCTATAAATAGAGCTGGAGCCCGGGCCCTGAAACATTGTGGGCTAAGGTGTGGCGACTGAGGGTACGGGGCCCAGAAGAGCCGAGGGCCCAGGGGCAGCACGGGCATGCCCACACTGTGATATGTGTGCGCACTAGGTCCGTGCAGCAGAGCAGGTCGTCAGTCATCCTGGTTCAACCCTTGCCACTGGATAAAGCCTAGCTCTGTCGAGCCCGTGTGGTGGCTGATGTGCAACGGTCACCACATGTTAAAAAAAATCCACGCACAGGCATCTTCCACCCCCTCAATTGGAGTTCAGGACTGGAATATCCAGTCCTTCATTGAAACATCTGTGAACTCTTGTGGAAGCAAGTCATCCTCATTCGAGGGACCACCTATGATGATGATGATAAGTAGCACAACTAACCATAAACATGTGAGCATGTTGCCACCATCCTCTTCACAGCAATATGGACTCATACCTACTCCATTGAATGGTGGTTCCATCAGTTGGAGCTGTGCAACTTCAAAATCAGCTGCTTACTTCTACAATCCAGTTATGATAGGCATACAACGGTAGATTTATGGGTGTCCTCACACCCAGCCTTCTACCAGCTGTTGTTCCAAGGTTCAGTGTTTCATCTTCAGATGGTTGACCGATATCTTCTTTAACCATGGTAATAAGATTTACACATGCAAGTCACCGTGACATTCTAGACATCCAAGTCCAATGCTGTGTACCAGACATATTCCTCATCAATTGCTTAAACCATGGGGCCGAAATTCATCACTCACCGCCTGCTGCTGCCGACTGCCGGCCACTGCCGCTGACATTGCTCTTCTTGATCCGCCCAGTGCCATTTTCGAGGTGGCCTGGAGCGGGTGGGAGGGGAGAGCTGCCGGGAACCGCCCGTTGACAAATTCCTGCGGGTGGGACTCGGTGGCAGAATGGGGGTGGACCGCTGGCTGGAGGCTGATCTGTCCCTGACGGTAAATAGGAAGAACCTGAAAACATTTTTTTTTTAAATTTTCTACAGCGACTTACCTGTATGGGGTCCCCTGAAGGTCTTCGGACAGTTTTTTCAGTGTTGATTTTTTTTCAGGTCTTCGACCCTCCCTGGGTCCGACTCCATCCTCGACAGCACTTGGGCAGCAAGCGCCTCTGCCGCCGAGAATGAGAGCTCCCGCCCGCTGCCGCCTAGATTGGTGGCGTACGTCATTGATTTGCCGCCCGCCGACCTTCGAGGGACCTTGGCCATGAATATCCCGCCCAAAGTACCGTCCAGTACATCGGCAGCACTTTGGCGGGCGGAGGCCTTGATGAAAATTGGCCCCTAGGTCTTTACGTGAGGCGTTTCAGCAAGGAAATGTGTACACCATGGCTGGAATCTTCCCAGCCCTGAGAGTGCGGGTTTGGAGGGGGCCTGCTGTCAAAATGGCCCTGATTGACAGCGGGTCGAGATCCCGCTCTAAACCCACCTCCATGTGAGTTTCTGAACTGTAAGTCTGCGTTCAGGTCGCAAACCTGACAGCAAGTCGCGGGACAGGTAATTTACATAACTACCATTTAAGTACATTTTAATTAATAAAAGCAGGCACTTACAATTTTAACAACTTTTTGACAGATTTTCCGTGCCTCGGGTTTCACACCAGGTAAGTGTATCGGGTCCTCAGTGACTTCCTATTGCTTTGGCTAGCATTTCACAGCTGATCACTTTCCAATGTCAGAAGCTGAAGCCTTCAGGGTTTGAAAGAAATGTTTGAGCTGTATACATGTTGGAAGTGTTTGCAGTGAGCTCTCTATTCACTGTCACCTCTTTAGAGCAACCTCTCTCATCATTGACAGATCACTTCTGTCATTTCAACCTCACCTGCCATCTATACCAGCAACATCGGTGCCCTTGAAAAAATCTCACCTTGGTCCTCAGAATCCCACCATTGATATCTTCCTGCAGTCTACAGCTTTCTTCTTCATTATCAACCACACAGCTGATTTTAGTATCATCTGCAAACTTCTTAATCATACTCCCTACATTGAAGTCTAAATCATCAAAATATACCACAAAAAGAAAGGGACCTAGTGTTGAGCTCTGCGGAACCTCACTGGAAACAACCTTCCAGTCACACAAACACCCATCAACCATTAGCCTTTGCTTCCTGCCTCTGAGCCAATTTTGGATCCAACTTACCACTTTGCCCTGGCTTTTACTTTCGTGACCAGTCTGCCATGTGTGACCTCACCAAAAGCCTTGCTAAAATCCACACACACGACATCAAATACACTACCCTCATTGACCCTCCTTGTTACCTCCTTTAAAAATTCTATTAAGTTAGTCAGACACGACCTTCGCTTAACAAATCGATGCTGACTGTTCTTGATTACTCCATATCTTTCTAAATGAAGATTTATCCTGTTCCTCAGAATTTTTTCCAATAATTTTCTCATCACTGAGGTTAGTCTGACAAGCCAGTAAATACTCGGTCTATCCCTTTCTTCCTTTTTAAACAAAGGTACAGCATTAGCAGTCCTCCAGTCCTCCGGCACCACACCTGTAGCCAGAGAGCATTGAAAAATGATGGTCAGAGCCTCTGCTATTTCCTCTTTTGCTTCTCTTAGCAGCCTGAGATTCATTTCATCTGGGCTTGGGGATTTATTCACATTCAAAGCTGCGAAGTCCCTTAATACTTCCGCTCTCACTTTGTTTATTTCACCTAATATTTCACACTCCGCCTCCCTGATTGCAATGTCAGTATCGCTCCTCTCTTTTGTGAAAACAGATGCAAAGTATTCATTCAGAACCATACCCACGTCTTCTGCCTCCACATACAGATTATCTTTATGGTCGCTAATAGGCCCCGCTTTTTCTCTAGTTGTCCTCTTGCTCTTAATGTATTTATAAGACATCTTTGCGTTTTCCTCGCTTTTTCTTGCCAACATTTTTTTCATGCTCTCTTTGCTTTCCATTATCATTTTAATTGCACCCCTGCACTTTCTATACTCCTCTAGAGTTTCTGTTGTATTGAGCCCTCGGTATCTGTCATAAGCCTCCCTTTTTTTCTTTATGCTACCCTGTATGTCCCTTAACATCCAGGGGGCTCTAGATTTGTTAGCCCCACCCTTTTTCTTTAAGGAAACATATTTGCTCAGAACCTTAGGATCTCCTCCTTGAGTGCCTCCCACTGCTGTGACACTGATTTACCATCAAGTACCTGTTTCCAGTTCACTTTGGCTAAATCCCATCTCAGCCTAGCAAAATTGGCTTTTCCCATTTGAGAACTTTTTTTCCTGGCCTATCTTTGTCCTTTTCCATAACTTCCCTAAATCTAACTGAATTATAATCACTAGCACCAAAATGCTCTCCCTCTGATACCCCTTCCACCTGCCCAGCTTCATTCCCTAAAACTAAGTCCAGAACCGTCGCCTTGCTTGTTGGACTTGTTACATATTGGCTAAAAAAGTTCTCCTGAATGCAATTTAGGAATTCCGTGCCTCCATACCATTCACATTAATTTTATCCCAGTTAATATTAGGGCATTTGAAATCCCCCACTATTACTGCCCAAAAGGTTTTGCACTTCTCAGAAATTTGCTTACATATATGCTCTTTTATTTCCCTCCGACCATTTGGGGGTCTACAGTACACTCCCAGCAGTGCGATTGCCCCTTTTTTATTCCTCAATTCAATCCATATGGCCTCATTTGATGATCCTTCTAACAGATCATCACTCCTCACAACTGTAATTGTTTCTTTAATCAATACTGTGACCCCCCCCCCACTCCTTTTTTACACCCCTCTCTATCCCGTCTAAAAACCCTGTAACCAGGAATGTTGAGCTGCCATACCTGCCCTTCTTTCAGCCATGTCTCAGTAATAGCTAGAATATCATACTCCCAAGTGTCTATCTGCGCTCTCAGCTCATCTGCCTTATTCCCTATACTCCTTACATTGAAGTGTATACCACTAATCACTGCCAAACACCCTTGTTGGCTATTTTCTAGCCTTTGTTTCCTCTGTTTTCCAACTGCATTTTCTACTTTTTTGCTTTCCAATTTCAGTTTTGCTTCTCTCTCTTCTGAATCTATTCTCGAGTTCCCATCCCCCCTGCCAAGCTAGTTTAAACCCTCCCAAACAGCACTAGTGAACCCCCCATGAGGATATTGGTCCCGGCTCTGTTGAGGTGCAACCTGTCCGGCTTGTACAGGTCCCACCTCCCCCAGTAATGGTTCCAATGCCCCAATGCCTCAGGATTCTAAAGCCCTCCCACCTGCACCATCTCTCCAGCCATGCATTCATCTTCTCTATCTTCCAATTTCTGTACTCACTACATTCACTACAACTCACTAGACCACTTCCAAAGGTGCCCACAAATCTGTCCAAGAACGCAAAGTGTTGAAAATAAAGATTTTAATGTTTGACAACACATCAACATTAACTATACATGAACATTGGCTAAAGGACCCAAGTGCCTACCCCTGTATGATGTTAGTTGGTATGATGGGACAACGATGGAGGTGAGTATGAGGCATGTCTAGTGAAATGGGGAACTGAGAGAGAGAGAGAGGGATGGGTGGAGGTGCAAGGTAAGTTGATGTGAGTAAGGATGTGCAGGGGTAGAGAAGGGAATGCAGAGTGATTGGGGATGTGATGCATGGCACAGCAGGATGAGGTTGAGTGTGGTTTTGCAGTAACATAGAAACATAGAAAATAGGTGCAGCAGCAGGCCGTTCAGCCCTTCGAGCCTGCACCACTATTCAATATGATCATGGCTGATCATGCAACTTCAGTAGCCCACTTCTGCTTTCTCTCCATACCCCCTGATCCCTTTAGCCATAAGGGCCACATCTAATTCCCTTTTGAATATATCCAACGAACTGGACTCAACATCTTTCTGTGGTAGAGAAGTCCACAGGTTCACAATTCTCTGGGTGAAAAAGTTTCTCCTCATCTCGGTCCTAAATGGCTTACCCCTTACCCTTAGACTGTGACCCCTGGTTCTGGACTTCCTCAACATCGGGAACATTCTTCCTGCATCTAACCTGTCCAACCCCATCAGAATTTTATATGCTTCTATGAGATCCCCTCTCATTCTTCTAAATTCCAGTGAATATAAGCCTAGTCGATCCAGTCTTTCTTCATATGTCAGTCCTGCCATCCTGGGAATCAGTCTGGTGAACCTTCGCTGCACTCCCTCAATAGCAAGAATGTCCTTCCTCAGATTAGGAGACCAAAACTGCACACAATATTCAAGGTGTGGTCTCACCAAGGCCCTGTACAACTGCAGCAAGACCTCCCTGCTTCTATACTCAAATCCTCTCGCTATGAAGGCCAACATGCCATTTGATTTCTTAACTGCCTCTGTACCTGCATGCCTACTTTAAATGACTGATGTACCATGACAACCAAGTCTCGTTGCACCTTCACTTTTACTAATCTGTCACCATTCAGATAATAATCTGCCTTATTGTTTTTGCCACCAAAGTGGCTAACCTCACATTTATCTACATTATACTGCATCTGCCATGCATTTGCCCACTCACTTAACCTGTCCAAGTCACCCTGCAGCCTCTTAGCATCCTCCTCACAGCTCACACTGCCACCCAGCTTAGTGTCATCTGCAAATTTGGCGATATTACATTCAATTCCTTCATCTAAATCATTAATATGTATTGTAAATAGTTGGGGTCCCAGCACTGAACCTTGCGGTACCCCATTAGTCACTGTCTGCCATTCTGCAAAGGACCCGTTTATCCCACTCTTTGCTTCCTGTCTGCCAACTAATTCTCTATCCATTACCCCCAATCCCATGTGCCTTAATTTTGCACATTAATCTCTTGAGTAGGACCTTGTCAAAAGCCTTTTGAAAGTCCAAATACACCACATCCACTGGTTCTCCCTTATCCACTCTACTAGTTACATTCTCAAAAAATTTTAGAAGATTTATGATTTATTTTTCATAAATCCATACTGACTTGGACCGATCCTGTCACTGCTTTCCAAATGCGCTGCTATTACATCTTTAATAATTGATTCCCAACATTTTCCCCACTACGGATGTCAAGCTAACCGGTCTATAATTTCCTGTTTTCTCTCTCCCTCCTTTTTTAAAAAGTGGGGTTATATTGGCTACCCTCCAACCCATAGGAACTGATCCAGAGTCCATGGAATGTTGGAAAATGCATCCACCATTTCTAGGGCCACTTCCTTAAGTACTCTGGTATGCAGGCTATCAGGCCCTGGGGATTTATCGGCCTTCAACCCCATCAATTTTCCGAACACCATTTCCTGACTAACAAGGGTTTCCTCAGTTCCTCCTTCTTGCTAGACTCTCGGTCCCCTTGTATTTTCAGGAGGTTATTTGTGTCTTCCTTAGTGAAGACAGAACCAAAGTATTTGTTCAATTGGTCTGCCATTTCCTTGTTCCCTATTATGAATTCACCTGATTCTGACTACAAGGGACCTACATTAGTCTTCACGTATCTTTTTCTCTTCACATATCTATAGAAGCTTTTGCAGTCAGTTTTTATGTTCCCTGCAAGCTTACTCTCATACCCTATTTTCCCCCTCCTAATTAAACCCTTAGTCCTCCTCTGCTGAATTCTAAATTTCTCCCAGTCCTCAGGTTTGCTGCTTTTTCTGGCCAATTTATATGCCTCTTCCTTGGATATAACACTATCCCTAATTTCCCTTGTTAGCCATGGTTGAGCCACCTTCCCTGTTTTATTTTTACGCCAGACAGGGATGTACAATTGTTGTAGTTCATCCATGTGATCATTAACTGTCTGCCATTGCCTATCCACCGTCAACCCTTTAAGTATAATTCGCCAGTCTATCCTAGCCAATTCGCGTCTCATACCATCAAAGTTACCTTTCTTTAAGTTCAGGACTCTAGTCTCTGAATTAACTGTGTCACTCTCCATCTTAATGAAGAATTCTATCATATTATGGTCACTCTTCCCCAAAGGGCCTCGCACGACAAGATTGCTAATTAATCCTCTCCCATTACACAATACCCAGTCTAGGATGGCCTGTTCTCTAGTTGTTTCCTCGACATATTGGTCTAGAAAACCATCCCTTATACACTCCAGGAAATCCTCCTTCACAGTATTGCTACCAGTTTGGTTAGCCCATTCTATATGTAGGTTAAAGTCACCCATGATAACTGCTGTACCTTTATTGCATGCATCCCTAATTTCCTGTTTGATGCCATCCCCAACCTCACTACTACTGTTTGGTGATCTGTACACAACTCCCACTAATGTTTTCTGCCCTTTGGTGTTTCGCAGCTCTACCCATATAGATTCCACATCATCCAAGGTAATGTCCTTCCTTACTATTGCGTTAATCTCCTCTTTAATCAGTAACGCTACCCCACCTCCTTTTCCTTTCTCTCTATCCTTCCTAAATATTGAATACCCCTGGATGTTGAATTCCCAGCCTTGGTCACCCTGGAGCCATGTCTCTATAATCCCAATTACATCATATCTGTTAACAGCTATCTGCGTAGTTAATTCATCCACTTTATTACAAATGCTCCTTGCATTGAGGCTCAGAGCCTTCAGGCTTTTTTTTTTAGGCTTGTATTTTTAACACTCTTTGTCCTTTTAGAATTATGTTGTAATGTGGCCCTTTTTGATTTTTGCCCTTGATTTCTCTGCCCTCCACTCTTAGTGTTCTCCTTCCTACCTTTTGCTCCTGCCCCCTTTTTACTTCCCTCTGCCTCCCTGCATAGATTCCCATTTCCCTGCCATATTAGTTTAAACCCTCCCCAACAGTAACGTTTCGTGATCTACTGAGATCATTGAAAGGTTTGCACCACTGCAGCCTGGTCCTCCTGACGACGTCTCTGCTTGTGCCCTCCTGTGCAAAGTGCAACTAGGCTGTATTGGTGTCCTGCATGGGATGGGAAGAGGACCTCCCTGTGTGGTGTGACGCGTCATCAAATGACGTCATCAGACCGGCTTCCTCTTAATTGGCCAGGAATCTTGCAGGAAGGGCTTAATGAGCACAATCATCGAAAGATTCAGGAGAGAGAGCGGGCTCGAGTCGGGAGCAGGCTTTCCACATGCCACCAACCCCGGCTGCCTCGATCCCGCCGCAGCAACGCTTCATGATCTACTGAGATGATTGAAGGGTTTGCGGCACTGCAGCCTGGTCCCCATGAGACTGACTTCCCCTCCAGAGGAGCTCTGGCTCTCCCAGCTGCTGCCCCTTTTTGTCACAAATCCATCTCAAAGTTTTGGCCTCAGTGTCACACAAAGGCCTCTGCTGCATGCTGAAAGAATTCTGAACCATGATGAAGAACTGTTTGTACACAGCAAATTTAACCTGTATTCAAGAAAACTGAGAAAGAACCAAGTGTCTTCACTGCTTCTCAGTGCAGTCCCGGAGAACTGTATCTATGATGAAGTTGGCATACTGGTATCAATCAACAATTGGGACAAGATATCCCTTGAATCTTCAATCAGTACATTTGAGATCCCCTCTTGAGCTGTACAAGGCCATAACATTGCACTTAGGAACACCTCTGACATCAAGGATCAGCCTTGTTGCTTTCCTCTGCTCTGCTGCCAGGATTTGGATGGCCTCTTGTGCCACAGTGACTAAAACTATCACTTAAGGTGCAGCCTGTCAGGGCTCTGTAGAGCATTAGTATGACCTGTGGAGATTTGAACTTGATTTGTTTAGCAATAGAGCTCAGCATCCTATTTCTCTGCTTATTGCAACGTGCCATTTAGTCATTGTGAGCTCGAAATTCAAGGCCTTAGCGCCACTCTGTAGCGTCATTAAATGCCGCTAAAATGGCAGCCGCCACTCTTTCGCCAGCGGCTGGTGATTCCTACAGTGTCCGCCGTTTTTGTCCCTACCTTTGTGCTGCTGGTAACTGGCAGCGCCATCCCCAACAAAATGGCGGTGTTGTGTGACATAAATCAGTGTGTAACACCGACTTTATGTCACAAGCGCGAACTTTGACCCGAGCATTGAATTCAGAGCTGAATCCTAAGCATGCCAGGTTAACCTGGCGTGAAAGCAGGTTGATAGTGGTGATGTCTGCAGCTCTTAAAGGGACACACACATTGTTCAGGTAAATTTGGATTTAAGTTTTGGACTGTTTTTTAAAAAATTTTATTGAAGTGGTGGCTTGCTGTAGCAGATACGAAAAGTTTTTTTAAGTGTGTAGGGAATGCTGCTGGATGCTTGCAAGGGTTCGGATGGCAAATGAAGGTCTTTGAGAAGACAGAACATGCTGCAAATACTCAGCAGGTCAGGCAACATACGTGGAGAGAAAAACTGAATTCACATTTCAGGTCGAGATGCTGCCACACCTGCTGAGTATTTCCAGCATTTTATGCTGTCATTTCACATTTACAGCATCTGCTTGCAGAGAGAAGAGGAAGACAAAGAAGAGGAGGAAGCCAGAGAGGAGGAATCAGAAGGGAGGATCCCAGACAGCCCCTTTGTCATCGGGATATCCGGGATGGAATCATCCAGCATCAATCCCAGTGACCACAATCCCAATCCCCTTTCAACCATAGTCCTACACCTTACCTTCCCTCTGTTACTGACCATCACAACATCCTCTTGGCCACGATGCTGAAATAAAAGCCACCACAAAGCAAACATTCTGATCCACCGAAATACATCTGGCCATCCAATGTGACATCAAGAAATCAGCTCACCACCTCTATGCATTCTCTTAGTTCGTGTCTTGTGTGTGCCTTTGCAAGAGGCACAGCGCGTCGGAGAGGCGGGAGTGCAAGCAGCAGGGAGTCCGGGGATGTCGTGAGGCCTACGAGAGGCCCAGCGTGTTGGAGAGGTGGGAGTGCAAGCAGCAGGGAGTCCGGGGACATCGGTGAGGCCTACGAGAGGCCCAGTGCGTCAGAGAGGCGAGAGTGCGAGCAGCAGGGAGTCCGGAGACGTCGGTGAGGCCTACAAGAGGCCCAGCGCATCGGAGAGGTGGGAGTGCGAGCAGCAGGGAGAGAAGGCAAAAAAGAAGTAGAAAGAAGTCAAAAGGTGATGTCACAGCCAAGGGGGTGAGTGATTGGCTGGTGATTGGTAAGTAGTTTTTCTTTTTCTTTTCTTTATCAGTAAGTAACCTTTTAGCCTTGTTGTTGCCAAATTAAGTTTATCTAGTGGTTAAGTCATGGCAGGAGAGCTCAGACACGTGTTATGCTCCTCCTGTACTATGTGGGAAGTCAGGGACGCTTCCAGTGTCCCTGATGACTATGTATGCGGGAAGTGTGTCCGGCTGCAGCTCCTGACAGACCACACTGCGGCACTGGAGCTGCGGGTGGATTCACTCTGAAGCATGCACGATGCTGAGAATGACGTGAATAGCACATTTAGTGAGTTGGTCTTACCGCAGGAAAAGGGTACACAGGCAGATAGGGAATGGATGACCAACAGGAAGAGCAGTGCAAGGAAGGTAGTGCAGGGGTCCCCTGCGGTCATCCCCCTGCAAAACAGATACACTGCTTTGGGTACTGTTGGGGGGGCATGGCTCATCAGGGGAGGGCAGCAACAGCCAAGTTCATGGCACCATGGGTGGCTCTGCTGCACAGGAGAGCAGGAAAAATAGTGGGAGACCTATATAGGGGATTCGATTGTAAGGGGAATAGATAGACGTTTCTGCGGCCACAGCCGAGATTCCAGGATGGTATGTTACCTCCCTGGTGCAAAGGTCAAGGATGTCTCGGAGCGGGTGCAGGGCATTCTGAAAAAGGAGGGTGAACAGTCAATTGTTGTGGTGCATCTAGGTACCAACGATATAGGTAAAAAAAGGGATGAGGTCCTACAAGACGAATTTGGGGAGCTAGGAGCTAAATTAAAAAGTAGGACTTCAAAAGTAGTAATGTCAGGATTGCTACAAGTGCCACGTGCTAGTCAGAGTAGGAATCGCAGGATAGCTCAGATGAATACGTGGCTTGAGGAGTGGTGCAGAAGGGAGGGATTCAAATTCCTGCGACATTGGAACCGGTTCTGGGGGAGGTGGGACCAGTACAAACCGGACGGTCTGCAAATGGGCAGGACCAGAGCCAATGTCCTCGGGGGAGTGTTCGCTAGTGCTGTTGGGGAGGAGTTAAACTAATATGGCAGGAGGAGGGGAACCTATGCAGGGAGACAGAGGGAAATAAAATGAAGGCAGAAGCAAAAGATAGAAAGGAGAATAGTAAAAGTGGAGGGCAGAGAAACCCAAGACAAAAACAAAAAGGGCCACATTACAGCAAAATTCTAAAGGGACAAAGTGTGTTAGAAAGAAAAGCCTGAAGGCTCTGTGCCTCAATGCGAGGAGTATTCGGAATAAGGTGGAGGAATTAACTGCGCAGATAGCAGTTAACAGGTATGATGTAATTGGCATCATGGAGACATGGCTCCAAGGTGACCAAGGCTGGGAACTCAACATCCAGGGGTATTCAACATTTAGGAAGGATAGACAGAAAGGAAAACGAGGCGGGGTGGCATTGCTGGTTAAAGAGGAAATTAATGCTATAGTAAGAAAGAACATTAGCTTGGATGATGTGGAATCGGTATGGGTGGAGCTGCGGAATACCAAAGGGCAGAAAACACTAGTGGGAGTTGTGTACAGACCACCAAACAGTAGTAGTAAGATTGGGGACAGCGTCAAACAAGAAATTAGGGATGTATGCAATAAAACTACAGCAGTTATCATGGGTGACTTTGATCTACATATTGATTGGGCTAACCAAACTGGTAGCAATGCGGTGGAGGAGGATTTCCTGGAGTGTATTAGGGATGGTTTTCTAGACCAATATGTCGAGGAACCAACCAGGGAGCTGGCCATCCTAGACTGGGTGATGTGTAATGAGAAGGGACTAATTAGCAATCTTGTTGTGCGAGGCCCCTTGGGGAAGAGTGATCATAACATGGTAGAATTCTTTATTAAGATGGAGAGTGACAAAATTAATTCAGAAACTAGGGTCCAAAACTTAAGGAAAGGTAGCTTTGACGGTATGTGGCACAAATTGGCAAGATTAGACTAGCAAGGGTTGACGGTGGATAGGCAATGGCAAACCTTTAAAGATCATATGGATGAACTTCAGCAATTGTACATCCCTGTCTGGAGTAAAAATAAAACAGTGAATGTGGCTCAACCGTGGCTAACAAGGGAAATTAAGGATAGTGTTAAATCCAAGGAAGAGACATATAAATTGGCCAGAAAAAGCAGCAGACCTGAGGACTGAGAGAAATTTAGAATTCAGCAGAGGAGGACAAAGGGTTTAATTAAGAGGGGGCAAATAGAGTACGAGAAGAAGCTTGCCGGGAACATAAAAACTGACTGCAAAAGCTTCTATAGATATGTGAAGAGAAAAAGATTAGTGAAGACAAACGTAGGTCCCTTGCAGTCGGATTCAGGTGATTTTATAATGGGGAACAAAGAAATGGCAGACCAATTGAACAAATACTGCCTTCATGAAGGAAGACACAAACAACCTTCCGGAAGTACTAGGGGACCGAAGGTCCAGTGAGAAGGAGGAACTGAAGGATATCCTTATTAGGCGGGAAATTGTGTTCGGGAAATTGATGGGATAAATCCCCGGGGCCTGATAGTCTGTATCCCAGAGTACTTAAGGAATTGGCCCTAGAAATAGTGGATGCATTGGTGATCATTTTCCAACAGTCTATCGACTTTGGATCAGTTCCTATGGACTGGAGGGCAGCTAATGTAACACCACTTTTAAAAAGGGAGGGAGAGAGAAAGTGGGTAATTATAGATCGGTTAGCCTGACATCAGTGTTGGGGAAAATGTTGGAATCAATTATTAAGGATGAAATAGCAGTGCATTTGGAAAGCAGTGACAGGACCGGTCCAAGTCAGCATGGATTTATGAAGGGGAAATCATGCTTGACAAATCTTCTAAAATTTTTTGAGGATATGACTAGTAGAATGGACAAGGGAGAACCAGTGGATGTGGTGTATTTGGACTTTCAAAAGGCTTTTGACAAGGTCCCACACAAGAGATTGGTGTGCACAATCAAAGCACATGGTATTGGAGGGTACTGTACGGACGTGAATAGAGAACTAGTTGGCAGACAGGAAGCAGAGAGTCGGGATAAACGGGTCCTTTTCAGAATGACAGGCAGTGACTAGTGGAGTGTCGCAGGGCTCACTGCTGAGACCCCAGCTCTTTACAATATACATCAATGATTTGGATGAGGGAATTGAGTGTAATATCTCCAAGTTTGCAGATGACACTAAACTGGGTGGCGGTGTGAGCTGTGAGGGGGATGCTAAGAGGCTGCAGGGTGGCTTAGACAGGTGAGTGGGCAAATGCATGGCAGATGCAGTATAATGTGGATAAATGTGAGGTTATCCACTTTGGGGGCAAAAACGCAAAGACAAAGTATTATCTGAATGGTGGCAGATTAGGAAAAGGGGAGGTGCAACGAGACCTGGGTGTCACGGTTCATCAGTCATTGAAAGTTGGCATATAGGTACAGCAGGCAGTAAAGAAGGCAAATAGTATGTTGGCCTTCATAGCTAGAGGATTTGAGTATAGGAGCAGGGAGGTCTTACTGCAGTTGTACAGGGCCTTGGTGAGGCCTCACCTGGAATATTGTGTTCAGTTTTGGTCTCCAAATTTGAGGAAGGATGTTCTTGCTATTGAGGGAGTGCAGCAAAGGTTCACCAGACTGATTCCCGGGATGGCTGGACTGACATATGAGGAGAGACTGGATCAACTGGGCCTTTATAGATTGGAGTTGAGAAGGATGAGAGGGGATCTCATAGAAACATATAAGATTCTGACAGGACGGGACAGGTTAGTTGCGGGTAGATTGTTCCCGATTTTGGGGAAGTCCAGAACCAGGGGACATAGTCTTAGGATAAGGGTTAGGCCATTTAGGACTGAAATGAGGAGAAACTTCTTCACTCAGAGAGTTGTTAACCTGAGGAATTCCCTACCGTAGTGAGTTGTTGATGCCAGTTCATTGGATATATTCAAGAGAGAGTTAAATATGGCCCTTACGGCTTAGGGGATCAAGGGTTATGGAGAGAAAGCAGGAAGTGGATACTGAGGGAATGATCAGCCATGATCTTATCAAATGGTGGTGCGGGCTCGAAGAGCCGAATGGTCTACTCCTGCACCTATTTTCTATGTTTCCATGTTTGCTTATCCTACTGATAGCATGCAATGCAACTCCAGTGGCAGCAGAATGGCTGGTGGAAGGCTACTGACTTTCGGTGGGGACATTGCAGATGGCCTTGCAGGATGACTGCAAGGAGATGGTGGCCGGGAGTGTCAAATCGAGTGAAAGTGTTTCTTCTTCACTCTCCTCTCCCTCTTCTTCACCACATGCTGGCTGGGCAAGCTGCATTTCTTGAGTGTGGAACTGAGGAAGGCACAAAGGTGGAGTTGTGGTGAGGAGTGGGTGGGAAAGCATGAGGTGCATGCCAGAAGGAGGATAACATATGAGGATACCAGCATCTTTTATCCTTTCAGCCCTGCCGCCGACCAAGGGCTCAGCCATGCCCCTGTCAAGAATGGTCTCCTCCAAGGGGTTGAGGTGAGGCTAGGATTGGGAGATGTGCATTGTGATTGGTGCAGATTGTTTGTAGGTGAGTGCTTGGGGGTGGGGGCTGTGCATTGATCAGTATGTGAAGCTAGTGTTACAGTTGGTAGGACACGGCTTTTGAAGATGCATTCACTGACCTTGACCAGTGTTCTGAGGTCATAAAGCTTCTTTGGGCATTGGAATCATGTGGTGGGGGTGACACTGCCTGCAGTGATGGCTTCAGTGATGTACTCCCACATCGTTCTTGCTGGAGGGCCTCCTGGCCCCTTGTGGGTAGAGGGAGACTTTGCAATGTTGACCCCCTGCATAATGCTGGAGTGCTACGTGCAAGACCCTGGGTGCCTCTTCCCTGGCTTGCTGAACCATTTTTGATAGTGCTGAGGCATTTTTCTCATTTTTTGAGGTTAGGAAGGGAATTCAGTTTTAAGAGCTGAATATTCACATTTGGGACTTCTTTTTAATGTTAAATATTTTTTCAAAGGCAGAAATGGCTGAAAACTGAATTGTCTCTTCAATTTAATTTGCATTGCTTCAGTGTGCATGGCCCCTTTAATTCTCAGGCCTCCTCATTGCCCACAATTCCTTGCGAGCTCCACAGCCTCGATTCTAGAGGCTGTGGGAAGCTGTAACACTGTAACTGGACAGGAACTTCGCATCAAATGCCTCCAGCAATGCCATCAGGATGGCGGCATTGCACGGAAGGTAAGCGCTACACCAACAATCCCCTGCCTACGCAGACAAATTTTTCCTCATTAGCGTTGCGACCATTTTCAGCAGCCGTTAACTCCAATTGCCAGTGACACCGGCAACTTTACTGGTGTAAAGTCCTGACCCTGCAGTACAAACTTACACGAGGCACATGCTGAAGTCAAGGTCACTCAGGACCTGCATCTTTATTTCACAGCTCTCGAATGCCGCACTTGCCTGAGACCTGCCTTTATATACCTGTGTGGAACAGGTATGCAGTGTCTTCTGCAAGTGCACCCCTGGTGGTAAGGTATGCTTGTGGTTACAGATCATATCTAGTTACAGTCATGTATAGCATGGTAAGATACAGTTATGTACAGTAGTGTGAGATACATGACATCACCCTCCCCCAAGGTCTTATGTCTTTATAGATTCAGTCTCTCAGGTGGTCTACACTCTCGTGTGGAGCGTCTTAGTTGTGGTTCAGTTGTTTGCCTTGGTGCCTGTTTTTCTTTCGGTGTGATTGCTGGTATCTCGCCTGGGCTGTCTGTTTCTTTCAGTATGATTGTTGGTATCTCGCCTGGGCTGTCTGTTGAGATTGCCCTTTCCTCAGGTTGTTCCCTCTGTCTGTCCACCAGGTGTGGTGTCAGTTCCACATTGTAGTCTGCCTCTGGTTCTGCAGTGTTGTTGGTGAATCTACTTTTGACTTGGTCTACATGCCTCCGGCAGGTTTGGCTATTGTCCATTTGTACAACCAGTAGCCTGTTTCCTTCCTTGCCTGTTACTGTCCCTGCAAGCCATTTGGGACCCCTGCCATAGTTTAGCACAAACACTTTGTCTCCTATCTCATTCAACCCTCCCCCTCGAATTTCGGTCATGGTACTCAGTTAGCTTCCGGCGCTTTGCTTCAACAATTTCATGCATGTCTGGGAGGATTAACGAGAGCCTAGTCTTTAAGGCCCGTTTCATCAATAATTGAGGGGGGGAACCCCAGTCAACGAATGCGGACGAGATCTGTATGTCAGCAGCAGTCGCGACAGGCGACTCTGCAGCGTGGGACCTTGGATTTTAAGCATGCCTTGTTTCATGATTTGCATTGCTCACTCCGCCTGGCCATTAGAGGCCGGCTTGAACGGTGCCGTCTTAAGGTGATTTATGCCGTGGTCAACTATAAAATCTTGGAATTCTGCGCTGGTGAAGCACGGACCATTATCACTGACCAATATGTCAGGAATTCCGCGCGTTGCAAACATGGTTCTAAGGTTCTACACAGTGGTGGAGGTGGTGCTCGAGTTTAAAATGGTGCATTCGATGCATCGATGACTACGAGGAACATTTTGCCCATGAATGGGCCCGCATAGTCTACGTGCACCTGCGACCATGGTTTGGTGGGCCAGGGCCAGGGGCTCAGGGGGGCCTCCCTGCGGGCATTTCTGAGTTGGGCACAAATGGAGCACCGTTGGACGCAGAGCTCCAAGTCCGCATCAATGCCAGGCCACCAGACGTGGGATCGGCTATGGCCTTCATGAGAACGATCCCCGGGTGCTCGCGGTGGAGCTCCCGGACAAACATCTCTCTGCCTCGCAAAGGCATAACTACTCGGCTGCCCCACATCAGGCAGTCTGCCTGTAGTGATAGTTCATGCATGTGCCTATGGAAAGGTTTGATCTCCTCGGGGCAGGCATCGCGAGCCTCTGCCCAGTCACTAGTTAAAACACATCTTTTGACGAAGGATAACGTGGGGTCGCTGGTCGTCCAGGCTCTGATTTGGTGAACCGTCATGGGCGAACCTGTGGACTCAAAGGCATTGATTGCCATGACCATCTCACAGTCCTGTTCGTCGGACCCTTCCGTGGTCGCAGAGGTAGCCAGCTGAGCGCGTCGGCACAGTTGTCTGTGCCTGGTCTGTGCCTTATGGTATAGTCGTAGGACGCCAGCATGAGTGCCCACCATTGAATGCGCGCCGAGGCTTTGGCGTTTATTGCCTTGCTCTCGGATAGCAGGGGTGTGAGGGGTTTGTGGTCGGTTTCTAACGCAAACTTAGCCCCAAAAAGGTATTGGTGCATCTTTTTGACACCATACTCGCACGCGAGCGCCTCCTTCTCAACCATACCGTACCCGCGATCCGCCCGCGAAAGTGACCTGGAGGCATAAGCAATGGGTTGTAATTTACCCGCATCATTGACATGCTGTAAAACACACCCGACCCCGTACACTGACGCATCACATGTAAGAACTAGCTTTTTACCTGGGTCAAAAAAAGCCAAAACACTGTTGGAACATAGAAGGTTGTGTGCCTTATTGAAGGCACGTTCTTGGGTGTCTCCCCAAAACCAATCGCACCCCTTTCTGAGTGGAGAGGCTCCAGCAGCGTACTCAAGTTCTGCATAAAGTTCGTTCCCAAAGTAATTGAGTAGACCGAGAAAGGCGCGCAGTTCCGAGACATTCCGGGGCCTGGGTGCCAGACGAATTGCTTCGATTTTGGATTCTGTTAGGCGGATTCCATCAGCAGCAATCCTTCTGCCCAAAAATTCAACCTCGGGCGCAAGAAACAGACACTTGGATTTCTTAACCCTTAGGTCTACCCGATCCAATCGCTTTAGTACTTCCTCCAAATTGCGGAGATGTGAGTCGGTGTCCCTGACCGTGATGAGTATGTCGTCTTGAAACACAACCGTCTCCGGGATGGACTTGAGCAGACTCTCCACGTTGCGCTGGAATATAGCAGCTGCCGACCTGATGCCGAATGGGCATCGATTGTACATGAAAAGGCCTCGATGTGTGTTGATGGTGTTGAGTAGCTTAGACTCTTCGGTCAGTTTTTGCGTCATATACGCAGATGTGAGATCTAGTTTCGAGAAAAGTTTTCCTCCAGCCAATGTGGCAAATAGGTCGTCCGCTCTGGGCAGCGGGTATTGGTCCTGTAGGGAGACTCTGTTTATGGTAGATTTGTAATCCCCACAGATTCGTACGGATCGATCAGGCTTCATGACGGGGACGATGGGACTTGCCCAGTCGCTAAATTTCATGGGTGAGATAATGCCTTCCCGCAGAAGTCGGTCCAGTTCATGTTCAATCTTTTCCCTCATCACATAAGGTACAGCTCTAGCCTTGTGATGGACCGGTCTAGCATCCTGTGTGATGTAGATTTTAACTTTAGCACCTTTGAAGGTGCCCACACCTGGCTGAAAGAGATGTTCAAATCGACTTAGAACTGTTAAGCAGGAGGTCCGTTCCTCTGACGACATGGCGTAAACATCATCCCATTTCCAATTTAGTTTTGCCAGCCAGCTTCTCCCCAACAGTGCTGGGAGATCTCTGGGGACAATCCACAGGGGAAGTCAGTTCACCGTCCCTTTGTGTGTGATTGAGAGCATGGCGCTGCCAAGGACTGGGACGATTTCGTTGGTATAGGTCCTTAGTTTGGTGTCGACCCTTGTGAGTTTTAGTCTGTTGCTTTTGTGCAGCCACAGCTGTTCAAATTGTTAGACGCTCATGAGAGATTGACTCGCTCCCGTGTCCAGTTCCATGTTGACGGGTATCCCGTTGAGTAGGACTCTCATCATTATTGGAGGCGTCTTGTTGTAAGAACAGTGGACATTGATCGTGTTGACCCGCGGTACCTTGGTGTCCCGGGCACTGTCCCCACCGTCTTCTGGTCCGCTTTCTGATCCTTCCGATTCGTATACCAGCCGAGCTGCTGTTTTTCTGCACATGCGGGCCAGATGCCCTGTATAGTTGCAGTTTCTGCAAACGGCATGCTGAAATCGACACCCCCTTGGTGAGTGCCTTCCCCCACATCTCCTGCACAGACCGTTTCCATTGTTTCCGAAGGATGAGCTGCATCTGGCTGATCTCCCTTGAGCTTCTCTCAATCTGTAGTTGATTGCTCGCATTGTGGGTTGATGAGGTGTGAACGACCGTTCATGTGGCCCTTGATGGCTTCTGGCGCCACTGCCTGCAGTTGAAAGCCTGCTCTCCTGCCTTTGTCTGTGTGTGGGGGTAGCGGCTTGTTTCACGCTGTGAACTCCTTGTTCCGATGTTTCGTTAGTTGTCGTACCCGCAGTATAGATGAACCTCGTTTCTTCTTCTTCTGCCAAGAATGTCTGTGCGACCAGTGCTGCTGCCTCTAGGGTCAAGTTCTTGGTCTCTATGAGCTTTCGGAATATGCCTGCGTGGCCTATTCCTTCAATAAAAAAGTCCCTCAGTACTTCTCTCCTTAGTTCATCGGAGAACTCACATAAACTAGCCAGCCTCTGAAGTTCCGCCACAAAGTCGGTATGCTCTGACCCACACAGTGTCTGTAGTTGTCGAACCTGTGTCTGGCCATGTATAGGCTGCTCGCTGGCGTCAGGTGGTCTCTCACCAGTGTGCTCAACTCTTCAAATGACTTGCTTGCTGGTTTCTCGGGTGTGAGCAGGTCCTTCATTAAGGCATATGTTTTCGAGCCACAGATGGTCAAGAGCTGGGCTCTTCTCTTGTCTGCCTTATCGTCGCCCAACCAGTCTTTGGTTGCAAAGCTTTGCTGGAGCCTTTCTATAAAGTCCTCCCAATTATCTCCAGCATTGTATTTTTCATCTGAGCCGTTGGTAGCCATTCTGTGGATTCTGTGATCCCGTAACTCGTCGCCACTGTAAAGTCCTGACCCTGCAGAACAGACTTACACAAGGCACATGCTGAAGTCAAGGTCACTCAGGACCTGCACCTTTATTACACAGCTCTCGAATGCCACACTTGCCTGAGACCTGCCTTTATATACCTGTGTGGAACAGGTATGCAGTGTCTCCTGCAAGTGCACCCCTGGTGGTAAGGTATGCTTGTGGTTACAGATCATATCTAGTTACAGTCATGTATAGCATGGTAAGATACAGTTATGTACAGTAGTGTGAGATACATGACATCACCCTCCCCCAAGGTCTTATGTCTTTATAGATTCAGTCTCTCAGGTGGTCTACACTCTCGTGTGGAGCGTCTTAGTTGTGGTTCAGTTGTTTGCCTTGGTGCCTGTTTTTCTTTCGGTGTGACTGCAAGTGCACCCCTGGTGGTAAGGTATGCTTGTGGTTACAGATCATATCTAGTTACAGTCATGTATAGCATGGTAAGATACAGTTATGTACAGTAGTGTGAGATACATGACAACTGGTGAACACGAATTTCTGCCCGTGAGTGGTGAGTCAACAGGCCAGATCTCTTTCAACTTCTCCCTCGGCAAACTCAATCCCACAAATGCATTATACATACCTTCTATTTTTACTTCAAATATGCAGAGCCTTGTATTTGTCCATAAATTTCATTTACCACAGAATCCCAGGTGCACAGCTTGTTGAGTTTTTTTTAAAGGCTAAGGAAGCCTCACTGAGTCCAAATTACTTCCTAGCCAGATGTCATCAGCAACTACCATGCATTGGGACCGCAATTCCAAATCAGTTATGTGCACCAGAGCCAAGATCATTCACAACACAGACCTATGGGCCATTTTAATTAAATACTCACCCCTCCCTCCCCATTTCCACCTACAGAACATTTTACAGGTGCAGCGCCTAAAGTCCGGAACCCTCGGGACCAAGGCCGTTCCGGATTCCGGGATTTTCTGGACTTTCGATTTGCTTTCTGATGTCATGAATCCGGAAATACTCGAGCTCAGGTTTGGGTATTTCCGGATTTCAGAACGTCAGAAAGAAGGAATTCCTGCCAAGGAGCTGTTCGGGCTGTCTGGGACCGCCGAGGAGGATGTCTTTGGGCGGGCCCCGCCAAGGAGGTTGTTGTCGGGCAGGCCCCGCCAAGGAGGTTGTTGTCGGGCAGGCCCCGCCGAGGAGGTTGTTGTCGGGTGGGCCCTGCTGAGGAGGATGTTGTCGGGCGGGCCCCGCCGAGGAGGTTGTTGTCGGGTGGGCCCTGCCGAGGAGGATGTTGTCGGGCGGGCCCTGCCGAGGAGGATGTTGTCGGGTGGGCCCCGCCGAGGAGGATGTTGTCAGGCGGGGCCGCCGAGGAGGATGTTGTCGGGCGGGCCCTGCCGAGGAGGATGTTGTCGGGCAGGCCCCGCCGAGGAGGTTGTTGTCGGGTGGGCCCTGTCGAGGAGGATGTTGTCAGGCGGGGCCGCCAAGGATGTTGTTGTCGGGCAGGCCCCGCCGAGGAGGATGTTGTCGGGCGGGGCCCGCCGAGGAGGATGTTGTTGGGCAGGCCCCGCCGAGGAGGATGTTGTTGGGCAGGCCCCGCCGAGGAGGATGTTGTTGGGCGGGCCCCGCCGAGGAGGATGTTGTTGGGCGGGCCCCGCCGAGGAGGATGTTGTTGGGCGGGCCCCGCCGAGGAGGATGTTGTTGGGCGGGCCCCGCCGAGGAGGATGTTGTCGGGTGGGGCCCGCCGAGGAGGATGTTGTTGGGCAGGCCCCACCGAGGAGGATGTTGTTGGGCGGGGCCCGCCGAGGAGGATGTTGTTGGGCAGGCCCCACCGAGGAGATTGTTGGGTGGATTCTGCCAAGCAGATTGTCAGGCGGGCCGGATCGCTGAGGAGGTGTTCGAGAGTGCCCCGCCAAGGAGGTTGTCGGGCCGGCCCCGACGAGGATGTTGATGGGCGGGCCAGATCGCTAAGGATGTCCTGCTGAGGAGGTGTTCGAGCGGGCCCCGCCAAGGAGGTCGTCGGGTGGGCCGGCAAGGAGGCGTCGAGGTAAGGGCAGTGGCGGTGAGGCGAGCTGAGCGAGGTGAGCGGCGGCGAGGTGAGGCCTGAGGTCAGGCATTTACGAGGCCCCGAGATTGGCAGGTCGTCGGGTCCGGATCCCGGATCATTTTACGGATTCCGGACGACCCTGCCACCGATCGGTCCGGAGTCTGGAACATTCCAGATTCCGGAACTCTGGATTCTCGGCGTTGCATCTGTAATTCAATACTCGCCCCTGTCTCCCCATTGCAACCCAGCTTACTTGGTGACTCCGCCCTTCTTTCCTTTTAACCAGTCACTAATCACACACCCATGTCATCCCCTCATTACCCGTGCACCTTAGTTTGTAATGGTATTGAACTCCAAATATGAATTCTCTTGATTTACATAATATGTTCGACATTTAGTTTTGCATTCCCTTCATCCTTAAGGTTTTTAAGGTAAGAATGATTATTCATCATTACCAATGAATCTTTCCACATTGAAAATTCAATTTGAATTTGCCCCAAAACTTGTTTCAATTGATAAGCTTTGAAGAACTAACCCCTCAGAATGGATTAGTGGACTTGACTGATTCAAAAAGTTTGAAATATTCTATATTTGAAAGGCAATAATATGATTCAGAAAAAAATGGTAGACTAATGGTTGCCTTAGGGTGATTAGAAGGAAATAACCTCATCAACAATTTTTGATAACAGAAAGGGAAGTCCAAACAATTTATAACTATCAATAAAACCTGTTGATGAAAGCACTGTCTTGAAATTATCCCCTTGTGTCTGATATATATTTAAAAACAATATACAAGCAGATCTCCAATGATGTTGCTCTGGATAAGTTGGATAAATTGCAGCTTCATAATGAAAAGAATGCAACACTGCGTCACAATTGTAGAAATTCGCCGACTTTGCGACTGGGTTTTTGGCAATATTTCACCATATTTGGCGAGAAAACGGTCGGGGGGAACTTCGGGCACCTTTGTGCAACGGCACTTTCCACTTACGAAGACCTGCAGCAAAGGTAAGTTAAAGTTTTTATTTTTTAATTATTTTTCAGCGATTTGATAGATAAGTGTCTTGTAAATGTTTTGTAATTTTTTTTCCCAATTTTTAAAATGTTTTTCCCCTCCCAAAGCCCAACTTGCAGCGCTATCGGCCTTGGACTAAAATTGCCGAAATTCGCAGTTTGTGCCACGAATCCTCGTGCAATGCCAATTTTTACTGCTGCACAAATTAAAGATTGAATATCCGGCCTACCAGTGGTAGCGAAACGAAAACAGTAATTTTGGTGAAAAATTACAGTTTTCGCTGAAAACCGAATTTCTAGCGGATTTTAAGCAGATTGTAATTTTAAGCAGATCCACCAGGCTGGAAATTGACCGGATCAGATTGGCCAACCGTTTTGCACCTCGCACGCTTTTACTTTCCATTGAACTCAACTTAATTACTGTTTTATTTAGGAACTCTGCAGATTGGAAGATGCTTGTAAATTTCCAGTTCAGAAAGTGACCGTCAATGAGCTGTGGCCTCTGAGACTGTGTAAAATGGAGAGCGGTACACTAAACTCATTCTCACATCAGAACTTTTAGTGTGATGTTGTTTATTCTTTTTTCAGTTGCAGACAGAAAGGCATCAAGACCAACCTGGCAATCTCTGCAGAGAAGAAAAGATCTCCAGGAATAAGCTGAAAAATTGCAGGTAGTGGGCCAGCAAAATTGGATCCTGGTTAATACTGAGCACTGGTACCAGTGAAAACCCACAGGTGAGTTTCTGAGACATAGGTTGAAGCCAAGTGGTAAGAAATGCATTAAAAAGAGCAAGACTGAGCGAATAAATCAGCAAGTAAAGATTTTACATTGGGTATGAATGGACAGAGTAGAAGAAGTTATAAGGTTTATGTCGTGCATCAATCTCCCCTTCATGTGCAAATCACTGATCTCCATTAATGATAAATTGAAAAATAATTTCCAAAGGGAACCCATAATGACTGTCAAACCAAATATGCAGTAATTGTGTCGAGGACGAATTCATGGAATGTATACAAGATGGTTTTCTAGATCAGTATGTTGAGGAACCAACTAAGGAACAGGCTATTTTAGATTTAGTATTGTGCAATGAGAAAGGGTTAATTAATAACATAAGAAATAGGAACAGGAGTAGGCCATACGGCCCCTCGAGCCTGCTCCGCCATTCATTAAGATCATGGCTGATCTGATCATGGACTCAGTTCCACTTCCCTGCCCGCTCCCCATAACTCCTTATCCCTTTATCGCTCAAGAAACTCTCTCTTTCTGTCTTAAATTTATTCAATGTCCCAGCTTCCACAGCTCTCCGAGTCAGCAAATTCCACAGATTTACAACCCTCTGAGAGAAGAAATTCCTCCTCATCTCTGTTTTAAATGGGCGGCTCATTATTGTAAGATCATGCCCTCTAGTTCTAGTCTCCCCCATCAGTGGAAACATCCTCTCTGTATCCACCTTGTCAAGCCACCTCATAATCCTATACGTTTCGATAAGATCACCTCTCATTCTTCTGAACTCCAATGAGTAGAGGCCCAACCTACTCAATCTTTCCTCATAAGTCAACCCCCTTATTCCCGGAATCAACCTAGTGAACCTTCTCTGAACTGCCTCCAAAGCAAGTATGTCCTTTCGTAAATATGGAAACCAAAACTACACGCAATATTCCAGGTGTGGCCTCACCAATATCCTGTATAGCTGTAGCAAGACTTCCCTGCTTTTATACCCCATCCCCATTGCAATAAAGGTGAAGATACCATTGGCCTTCCTGATCACTTGCTGTACCTGCATACTATCCTTTTGTGTTTCATGCACAAGTACCCCCAGGTCCCGCTGTACTGCGGCACTTTGCAATCTTGCTCTTTGATTTTTTTCTGCCAAAGTGCAGTAAAGAGGCCTTTAGAGAAGAGTGAACATAATATGATAGAATTTTATATTGAGTTTGAAAGTGATTTAGTTAAATCCGAAATCTAGGGTCTTAAATCTAAACAAAGCAACGTACATAGGTATGAGGGGCAAGTTGGTTAAGGTAGACTGGGAAACGCCATTAGAAGGTATGATGGTAGACAAGCAAATGCTAGCATTTAAAGAATTAATACATAATTTACAACAAACATACATTCCTTTAAGGCACAAAAACCCCACAGAAAAAGTGGTCCAACCATGGCTAACAAGAGAAGTTAAAGATAGCATTAGATCAAAGGAAGAGGCTTGTAATGTTGCCAAAAAGAGCAGTAATCCTGAGGATTGGGAGGATTTTAGAATTCAGCAAAGGAGAACCAAGAAATTGATAAAGAAAGGAAAAATAGAATGAGTGTAAACTAGCGAGAGAAATAAAAACAGACGATAAAAGCTTCTATATGTATGTAAAAAGGAAAAGATTAGCGAAAGTAAATATGGGTCCCTTACAAGCTGAGACAGGAGAAATTATGATGGGTAATAAGGAAATGGCAGAAAAATTAAATAAATACTTTGTGTCCATCTTCACGGAAGAAGACACAAAAATCCTCCTGGAAATAGTGGAGAACCAAGGATCTAGCGAGAATGAGGAACTGAAAGAAATTAATGCTACTGAAAGCCAATAAATCCCCTGGACTTGATGACCTACATTCTAGGGTTTTGAAAGAGGTGGCTATAGAGAAAGTGAATGCATTGGTTGTCATCTTCCAAAATTCCATAGATTCTAGAACGGGTCCCGCAGATTGGAAAGTAGCTAATGTAACCCCAACATTTAAGAAAGGAGGAAGAGAGAAAACAGGGAACTACAGACCGGTTAGCCTGACATCAGTTGTAGGGAAAATGCTAAAATCTATTATTAGATATAGGTGGTAACAGGGCACTTAGAAAATAATAATAGGATTGGGCAGAGTCAACACGGATTTATGAAAGGGAAATCATGTTTGACAAATCTGTTAGAATTTTTTGAGATTGCAACTAGTAGAATAGATAGGGGGGATCCAGTGGATGTGGTGCATTTGGATTTTCAGAAGGCATTTGATAAATAAGGTGCCACACAAGAGGTTATTAAACAAAATTAGGGCTCATGGGATTGGGGGTAATATACTAGCATGGATTGAGGATTGGTTAACGGACAGAAAATGGACAGAGAGTAGGTATAAACGGGTCATTTTCAGGTTGGCAGGTTGTAACTAGTCAGGTACTGCAATGATTTGGATGAGGGGTCCAAATGTGATATATCCAAGCTTGCTGATGATACAAAGCTAGGTGGAAATGTAAGTTGTGAGGAAAATGCAAAGGGGCTTCAAGGTGATATAGACAGGCTAATTGAGTGGGCAAGAACATGGCAAATGGAATATAATGGCCTTGATATTCCGGTCTCCCCGGGTCCGTACGGAGTGTGTACGGACCCAGGAAGGCATTGGAAAAGCCAGTTTTTGGCATGCAATGCACATGCACTGAAAACCGGCTTTTCCGATCTGTCAAGTTTCTGGCTCGACAGATGGCCGCAGCTTGGGGAGAAGGACATTCCCGCGGCAGAGATTGGGCTATTTGCCCATCTCTTGTCCTGAGAATGTCCTTAAAACTCTTGCACCTGGTAAAAGCAGGCGCATAGCCTACTGTTACCAGCGTAAGAGTTTAAAAACATATGAAAAACATATTAAAATAAAATTTAAAAATACATACTTATGTTTAAAAACCCTGCCTAATCAGATAATTTTATTTTAAATCGTAATTAAAACTTTTTTTAAAAATCGGCAGATATTTTTTTTTCAAAAACATTTCTATCAACTTTAATTTCTATAATGTATTTATGTGAGGTGTTTTTTTGAATGTTTTATGTAGTGTTTGGGTGTTTGGGGGTGTTTCTCATTCATAGTAATAGGAGTTTCGGACTTACGAAGCTCCTATTACTATGAATGAGAAAATACTTTACCGTGATTGGGTGTCCAGGCCCACGTGACTCCTACGGACGTCCCTATGTGAACGCGCTCCGTTACGTAAGAAGAGGAGGCCTCGAGTCCGGGATCTCTGGCGAGCGTTCGACCAAACGATAAATGCGCATCTTTTCTTCTATTTTTAGTCGAACGCCCGCGGGAAGAAGAAACCGGGATTTCAGGGTCAATGTGGAGAAATGTGAAGTTATCCACTTTGGTCGGAAAAATAGAAAAGCAGAGTATTATTTAAATGGTGAGAGATTGGGAAATGTTGGTGTTCAGAGGAGCTTGTTTGACCTTGTACACGACTCACTGAAAGTTAAAATGCAGGTAGAGCAAGCAATTAAGAAAGCAAATGGTATGTTGGCCTTCATTACAAGAGGATTTGCATATAAGAGTAAAGACATCTTATTGCAATTATATAGGGCCCTGTTGAGACCGCACTTGGAGTATTGTGTACAGTTTTGGTCTCCTTACCTAAGGAAGGATATACTTGCCATAGAGAGAGTGCAACCAAGGTTCACCAGACTGATTCCTGGGATGGGGGGATTGTCCTATGAGGTGAGATTGAGCAGACTAGGCCAATATTCTCTAGAGTTTAGAAGAATGGGAGGTGATCTCATTGAAACATACAAAATTCTTACTGCACAGAAACAGGCCATTTGGTCCATTAAGTCTATATTGGTGCTTTTCTCCACCATAATGTAATCCACTCTCCTATTCATTCCCTTTTAAAAGAATCATGGACCCTGCTTCAACAATGGTTTTGTTGCAGAGAATGCCATATTCTTATCATTCTCTGTGTAAAGTAATTAGCTCGAGGCTCCTCTTTAATTAGTTTTGTAATTGGTATATTATTGCTATCTTGCCGACGAGTGGAAACAACTTATCACTATTTATTCCATCATAACCCTTCATAGTTTTGAAGACTTCTATTAGGTCTAACAAAAATATGTCTCAATTGCTGATACTAACAGATCTGGATATTCTGACTTAGGATTTATTCAGCAATAAAAAACAGCCTTTTCTAAAACTCCAGACCCACAAAATTCAAACAGGACAAACCAGCAAATGAAAAATCTAAGAATCACCAGCACTGAATTGCATGGGCTCAAAGGTCATTAAAGGTGGCAGCGCAAGTTAATAAGGGCCATAAAAAAGCAAACGGAATACTTGGTGGACCTTTCCCTTGAACCACTATTGTCATTATGGTGATGGTGTAAGACAATGAACTCCAGAATATTTGCCCATGACAATGAAGGGATGATTGTCAAGTGTTTCTTCATAACTGTAACTCCTCATCCCCGGCAACATCCTGGTGAGTCTTTACTGCTCCTTTTTCATTGCTTTTAGATACTTCCTATAATGGGGTACTCAAAACGGTACACAGTACTCCAACGCCTAACTAAGGTCTTACACATGTTCAACATTAGCTCCTTGCTTTTGTATGGCTTGTCTGGACACAAAACCAAGTATTCGGTTTGCTTTTTTATGGCCCTTATTAACTTGCATTGCCACCTTTAATGACCTTTGAGCCCATGCAATTCAGTGCTGGTGATGCTTATATTTTTCATTTGCTGGTTTGTCCTGTTTGAATTTTGTGGGTCTAGAGATTTAGGAAAGGCTGTTTTTTATTGTTGAATAAATCCTAAGTCAGAATATCCAGATCTGTTAGTATCAGCAATTGAGACATATGTAAATTATTGGGAATATGGAAATAAACTTTATAAGTTCCATGATATACACCTATGTGACCAACAAAGACAAAAGGTTCAACGTTTATATCGTTTAATACCATCTCTCAATGAACAGTGGAAAACACTTAAATCAGTGTAACTTTTCCATTGCTGTTTATATCAAAATAAAGCAAAATGAAGAATGAATAACATGAAATGAACAGTGTCAGTTTACCTTTAATGTCATGTTTTTATTATGAAACTTTAACATATATGCATTTCTATAGAATTATTTTTTACTTTGGATTTGCAAACAGAAAAAGGAGCAGCATTAAGTTCCAAGTGTGACTTGGACATCATCCCTTCATTGTCACTGGGCAAATATTCTGGAGTTCATTGTCTTGCACCATCACCATAATGACAGTAGTGCTTCAAGGAAAAGGTCCACCACCATCTTCTCAGGGCAACTAGGTTTGGCAACGAATGTGGCCTTGCCAGCATTGCCTGTACCCTGCGAACAAATTAAAAAAACAGGACAACATGGTGAATAATAAAACAGAGAAAATAAGATATTAAAAAAGATTTAATCAGCAAAATAGAATAGTGATTGTTTATTTTGTAATCTCTTAAGTACTGTATATTATATTGTCTTGGGAACCTAATAAAGGATAATAACAGTCTTGGGGCTTTGTATTCTGTTTCTTTAAAGTAATTTGAGCAGGGGCCCACGCATGTTCAAAGGGGTCAATCCCACTGAATTTGCACGTCATGTTTTCACATGAAGGAGTACAGAGATATGCATGAATTCCTAAAATGGAAGCTTTTCATTTAAATTGTTCTTCATCTTTCCTTCTAAGAGGGCTGTTGCTGCAAGTAGTCTTGCAAAACAGCTCATGTGCATCTTCCATTAATCAGATTCTGCTCTGTATCATTAAATATTGCTCATATAAACATTGAAATGCTATCTCAAAACTGAAAGGAATTGAACTAAATAAACTAACATTCAGATCAAATCGATTTAGATTTTGATTCAACTTTACTAGCAGACAGATGTATTTTCTTTGGTGTTGTGTGTATTTATCTTCAGCTGCACTCAAAATGATTCTGTGTGGCTTTAACCCAAACAGGCATGAGCATCATACTATCCCCAGTGAGGAGCCAAGAGCTGGATACCATGGCAACTGATGCATCTCCCATGATCACAAACATGACCCCTCTAGAAGAGCCAGAGGATGAGGGAAGGATGAAGGAACTTGATGCCATCCAGCGCTATGAGAAGCCCCCTCCACTTCATACTGGAGCAGACTGGAAAGTAGTCCTTCACCTGCCGGAAATAGAAACATGGCTACGTATGACATCAGAGCGAGTTCGAGACCTCACTTACTCAGTACAGCAAGATACTGAGAATAGACATGTAGATGTGCACCTGGTTCAGCTAAAGGTAAGAATGCGGGGAGGATATTTTTCCAACAGTACCGAACCTTGACATGAATTAATACATGAACTAAAAGTCAACTGGTACTGTATCATTAAATGTAAACCCCTAACTAGCATTAGAATAGTTGGAGCAAATAAATTCTTGTTTGAATTGCAATTTCTGTAATGGGATAGAGTTTAGGATAATGTAACACTACAGGTGTGTGGGTACTGACAGAAGATGGGATTCGCAATCAGATCAGCTAATAGTGCTGCAGTGCTGTTTTTCAAAAGCAGCACTTGGGACACATTTTTTTATGTTAAAGATGCTAATTAAATGCATATTGTTGCTGTTGTCAAAGAACTGTAATCAGCAGTGGTCTGATTTACAGAAATTTATACGTTTCAAAATGTGTTCTTGTAACCCATTTACACCTAGATTCCTAGAATTTTACAGCACAGGAGGCCGTTTCGCCCATCACACCTGTGCTGGCTCCCTGTCCTTTCCACCCAATGGGTATTTCAGAATCTACTTTAACAGCAAAAAAAAATTGTGAAGAAACATTGCATAAAATTTCACAGTATCGGGGGGAGGGGGAGAAATTTCCTCTGTACCCTAGCTGTACTGAAATTGAAAAAAAAATAACAGGGTTGTAATTTCATTGCATCTAGAGCAAAGGGAATCAACCTCCGAGTGTTTATTTCACACACATAAGAACAAATATCTGCTGCAGTAAAATCTGTCCATTGGTTTAACAGCTAATTTCCATGACCTGTTGATGCCCGTGAAAGACATTTTTTGTCAACATTTTCTCCTGATGGCAATGACACTTCCTGAGATACAGATATCGGGTGCTATAGTCACAGAGACTGCCTATGATGATTCTTCATGTCTGAGTCAAGATAAGTTGACATCCGCAGCTATTTCATCATGAAGTGCATCACACTTGAGCCTAGTCCTGTTGTCACCTAAAGTCCACACAGGCATGTTTTCCAACAGAGGTCACTTGATAGCAATCAAGCTGAATGACCTTGACCTTTTAAACCCATGCTGCCCTGGCCAAGACTAGCTGAGGTACACCTGAGGAAACTCCTGCCGTTTATCTTTACCCAGAGCATCCAACTGACCAGGAATATGCATTTTAGGATATTCTGTTCCAAAATAACCTTGGCTAAAGAGGCACTAAAATCTTTGATAGTAAATACTCACCCAAAGTGGTACTTTCTCAATGTTGTGCATTAGTTGCAAATACTAGAATATATAGGAAGCAGTAGGTTTTGACAATTGGAGAACATTTAACATAATACACATTCAGGTATTAAAATACGCTCCCACCAGCGTCTCGATTGAAAATTCATTCCACTGCACAAATAGAATTGCACTTTGATGAAAGAATTGATGTTTCTGTGGATTTACTTTTTGAGCAAAGCCCAGTTCCTCAGGATTATTACAATGAAAATTAAATAAGTGTTCATCCATTAATATCACCTAGTTGTTGTAAAAGTTCTCAGACAAACTCAACAATATTTCATACAATTAATGATAGAAAACAGATAGAACAAATGCAATGGCAAATATAAGGGGAGATATGAATATTTAGTACATATGCACTGAACATAAAAATCTTCACAGTAAATCAAGTCAATTCTGCTCATCAAATGAGCATCAATACTAAACAGTTTAATCTTGTTCAAAGACACAATTGTCTCTTTATGTAAATGAAATAAGCAATTCACAAGTATTATATGCCCCCTGGTGTTAAAAATGACAATGCTGTTTGGAATGATAGGGGACTGCTGCAGGTTCTTTTTAATCTCCTCTATTCATTAACCCCGCATTGGCGCTGGGAACTATCATGCTTCTTGATGGTCATCTTTATGAGGTGCTATCAATGTCACCATATAATTAACTGGCCAGAGATGTAGTTGGGATTGGGCCTTCCATTTTTTCCCTTACGACAAAGTGCTGTATACTTGTCCTGAAATAATTCCGCTGGTAGCTGGCCCCCTAGCTGGATGCTTGTGAAGTTCAACCTGCAAACAAAACTCTGTAGGAACCATACATGAGACTACAGTGCAAACCTGGAGCTGGTGGTGAGGAGTGAGCTGACAATTTTCCATTCGGAAAGGGAATGCTTACGGGAAAATCAACAGTTGCCTGATGCACAATCACACTCAGTTCTTAGGCCATGATGAATGATAACCAGTGTGATTTTTCAATTATACAGGGCAGTTTTAACTAGATCCATTGTGTGTACAGTATAGACTTGCAAAACCCATTTTGGAACAGGCTGGAATCGTGGTCTGAACCTCCAAAGACAAATGATAAGTTTTTAAAACATTTCAATCTGACATTCTCACCTCCCCCGCCCCCCCCCCCCCCACCCCCAACCCCACCCTCAAAATGATAACTGTACTGCCACAATTTGGGGCTTCTTCGATGAGGAGACATCCCACATGCGCACCTATTGGTGAAAGTCTCTGCTGTTCCCATTCAAATTAACGGACCTCCCCTTGACCAATGTTTTCTCTTATTTATTTTGGGGGGGCGGCCCATTCACAGTTTAGGTTCAAAACTTTACATTGAAAAACCAGTCCTGGGCTGTGTGGCTGTGCAGCTTATAGGGAACATTGCCCCTGACCACATTAACTTTGGCAGATCAGTAGTAGCGAGATCCCAGCATTTGCTCTGGGGTTCCACTTGGAATGAACTAGAAAAAAAGTACTCTCTTAGACTTTCTTTCGCCTTAAATAGAATTATTAGTGCAGAAATTGTGGACAGAGGCTTCCCGCGGGCGGATGCCTCCGACCAGCAAAAAATTTACGTATTTACCTGGTGGTCCAGGAAGTTCGGAGACTCGCGCTCCGGGCCTCTACGCGAAGGCCTGCATAGAGGCCCACATATCCCGGAGCTTAGGTGTTTCACAAGCGTCCACGGAATCACGTGGGTCGGCCCAACCAATCAAAGTAGGGGTATTCCCATTCATACTTGTAGTAAGTTCCGTATATACAGAATCACCACAAGTATGAAAGGGAATACTCCAAAAAATACACAAACACTTAAAATATATATTTTTTTAAATCATGTATTTAAAATTATGCAAAATGGAATTTAATTAATTATTTAAAACAAAAATTTTATTTTTTTAAACATATTTTAAAGGGTCAAAAAATAAACTTACTTTATTTCACAGGTTTTTAACTATTTAAATTATTGACAAAAATTTATTTTTAAGTCCTTTAAATCTTTTACACTGATAAAAGTTTTATCAGGCATAAGAATTTAACTACATTCGCTGGGCAGAGGTTTGGCAAATAGCCCAACTCTCCGCCAACGAATGCCATTTCGGTTACATTCGTACGATCTGCGATCTGTCAAGAGGATTCTTGACAGATCGTAAGTTCTAGGTTTCGGCGCAGTGCATGCCTAAACTCGGAACATGCAGGACCCCTACAGGCACATGCGCACCTCGCTTGTGCCCGTACCGGCTGCAAATCTAGCCCCATAATTGTATACATACAACCATTGGAGAGTAATGCTCACAAATCTGTAGTTATACTATAGTGAGCCCAGGTTGTTGTAGCAGAACAGAGATACTTGAGGTAAAAACATGCATTAAAAAGGTGCATAAGATATATTATATCTGTAAGACAAGAAATAAGAATATTTGTTTAAAAATATAACTGAGCTGTTTAAGCCTCCAGGTTTTATCTTTCCTTATAACCCACTCAGTGACGTGCACTAGAATGGACTGATCTGTACCATAGACATCTTGATCACAACTGACAGATGTGGCTTAAGAAATAGCAAGCTGTACAATCTCCGTTTGCTCCTCACCCTGGTAGGATGTTAAGCTGTTGTGTGTCAATCCATGTACTGAGATCTGTCAAAACTCCTTCATTGAAGTATGCTTGAGTGGCATGTAGTGCTGAACTCATTTGCATAGTTTTCTGGTTAAGAATTGAGGCTGTAGCCACTTCGGAGGACTATGCCATTCTTAGTTAACAGATATTAACCAGATTTTCTCCCATAGGAATTAAAGGACAGAAAGTCTAGTCCTTAATTCCTGCAAATTGTTACATGAAACAGCACGTCTGGATTCATGCTGCTGGTAAATTACAGCAAAATGGAACAAGAATATATGTGGTTTAATGGGGAGGTAGAGAGTGATGAGAATGGTGATTCTTGTACATATGAATTATTAGTAACTGCCTTCCAACACTTGTTTCAAAGAAAATGCCACCTTAATTGTAAGCAAAATACAAGCTTTAGGAAGCACGAAGAATATTTCCATAATTTTCCCAGGTCCTTTTAAAAATGTATGTTTTTAGGGAACTATGCCAGAATGATGTATAGATAATTACACCAGAGGTCAGTGATCTGATGACACAGGCTGTGAGTCATCAATCTACTTCTCTCTGGACAACAGAGTACATGATCATGTAGCAATACAATTTTCTCACATAATGCCACTTCAGACTATACATGGACATCTAAATGTGCCAGTGAGCCATATTTTAAATCTATTTAAATTGGTTGCAATTTTCTCCCCAAATTATAGACTGAAGTGATTGAGGTATGTCCTCAAGTGAACCTTTACCGCAGTTGAAAAGGGGTTATTTTCTGCTGATTTCAATGATTAGTGAACTATTGCTTCCTTTACCAATCTGCCTTTTTCTGTCTCCTAAGTGACTAATAACTGCAATATCAGATATTGTAACTTACTTAGACTAGGCGGGGGAAAATGATAGAAACATTCACAAAGATGGAGCAGCCTATTTTTATATTATTAGGGATGTGATGTGTTCATTATCATGTCAGACTAATCATAGTGTTTAATCCTCTTGCGTTATTCCATCAGCAAAACAGTAGCACTGTAATTAAAGTATCGAAAAAGAAAAGAAAGACTTGCATTTATATAGCGTCTTTCTGAAACACCAGACATCTAAGGTGCCTTACAACCAATTAAGTACTAGCAATCTAGCAATTTAATTATTATTAATGTTAATTTTCCCCATAATCACTTCCTGATTTCATTCTCCTCGACTGCCCTGCAGCGCAATTGACTAGTCCATCCTGCCCCTGCCATGGTTCCATACCTAACTTTCCCGATATAGCCAGCACATCTGTTGCAATGGCTTCTCCTCCTGTGCCTGTACAGTCATCACTGGTGTGCACCAAGGTTCCATCTTTGGCCCCCCCTATTCTTTATCTACATGCTACATAGGTTTGTCAACCCTCCATCATTATAGGCAGTCCCTCGGTTGTCCTGGACACTACTGCGAGCAACCTAGGAGAAAAATTTAATTGCCATTAAAAATAATGCGCTTTTTTTCATTTTCATTGAACACTTTTGTTTATTAGTAATAAAAATATTGGGAGATAGGAAAAAGCGTGTTTGACCCGGGTGGAGTGGTTGCTGATGGGAAGACATATGATGAAATCTCCAGGAATATATCCAGCCAGATTTGTCAACCCTAATGCTGCCTCTTGTTGACACTATAAGCACAGGATCGGTTTCCATAAGTATGCCAGTTGGTGCTGTTCTGTCCAGCTGATTGTCCCGCATCCATTCATGGATGAGGCAGAACTTCATCCAATTAAACCGTGGCAAGTCTGAAATCATGCTGTTCAATTCCCACTAGAAACACAGGCGCCTTAGCTCCTGATCCCATCCCCCCTGATGTGGAAATACAAATGTGAATGTTACACTGATACAGTGGGAGTATCCTTTTGATCTTGGGAATTAAAGTATGATATTGGGAAAGGGTAATGGGAGCTTACATTTAAACTACTTTCTTATACTGCTCTCCCTTAAATATCTTTTGATAAGTTCAGTGAATGACTGGTGGAGCTTACATGGTATTGCTTGCAGATAAAATAAGAAGTTGCACCGAATACCTAAATAAATATATACCATTGATGTGCTGCAGTCACATCAATAAATACATTTGTGCAATCAACATGTTGTAGTTGTATAAAGAAATAACATGTCACTTACAAAATTAAGTAATTCTGTGCATCCATATATTCTCTGTAATTCTGTGCATCCGTACTGCTGCAGGTATTACAGCTTCCCCTCCATTGCTTATCATGGTCACGGTCACCTTTGCAACAGGTCTCACATTTTAGCTCAAGAAATTATGCTGCCCCACACACTGCTTTCCTTTCTTACATCCACTCATCCATGTTTTAATCCTTTAATGGGATTAGCTATTGCAACATTTAGCTATGTGGAAACGCTCTATGAGATTTATTGACTAGTTTAATCAATGCTTTGCCTTCTAGACTTTCAACCACCCAAACCCAAACATATGAAACAGTTGTGTCAAAGTAGTTTAGAAGGAAAAATAAGAACTAAAAATGTCAGCCCCTGAATAGTCAACATAATGCAAGGATGACTACAACTACCAGTTCATATTATAACAAGTTTATAGTAGGAAAATGTCCCAAGGCGCTTCACAGGAGCATAATCAGACAAAAGTTGACACTGAGCTAAAGAAGGAGATATTATCATCATAGGCAGTGCCTCGGGATCGAGGAAGACTTGCTTCCAATCTTAGCATGAGTTCTTAAGTGGCTGTACAGTCCAATACGAGAACCACAGTTTCTGTCACAGGTGGGACAAATAGTCGTTGAGGGAAAGGTTGGGCAGGGAGCCTGGTTTGCCGCACACTCCTTCTGCTGCCTGCGCTTGATTTCTGCATGCTCTCGGCGACGATACTGGAGGAGCTCAGCACCCTCCCGAATGCACTTCCTCCACTTAGGGCGGTCTATGGCCAGGGACTCCCAGGTGTCGGTGGGGATGTCGCACTTTATCAGGGAGGCTTTGAGGGTATCCTTGTAACGTTTCCTCTGCCCACCTTTGGCTCATTTGCCATGGACGAGTTACGAGTGGAGCACTTGCTTTGGGAGTCTCGTGTCTGGCATGCGAACAATGTGGCCTGTCCAGCGGAACTGATCAAGTGTGGTCAGTGTTTCAATGCTGGGGATGTTGGCCTCGACGAGGATGCTAATGTTTGTGCGTCTGTCCTCCCAGGGGATTTGCAGGATATTATGAGAGGTGATTGAAAGCTTGGTCAAAGAGGAAAGTTTTAAGGAGGACCTTAAAGAAGGAGAGGTAGAGAGGTTTAGGGAGATAATTCCAGAACTTAAGGCTTAGACGGCTGAAGGCACGGCCACCAATGGGGCGAAGGGAGTGGGTGATACCTAGGAGGCCAGAGTTGTAGGTACGTAGAGTTCATGGACAGTTATGGGACTGGAGGAGGTTACAGAGATAGGGAGGGGCGAGGCCATGGAGGGATTTAAAGACAAGAATGAGAATTTTAATTGGAGGCGTTGATGGACAGGCAATGTAGATCAGCAAGGTGATGGGTGAAGGGGACGGTGCAGGTTAGGATATGGACATCAGATCTTTGGATGAGCTTAAGTTTATGGAAGGTGGAAGATGTGAGGCCGGCCAGGAGAGCATTAGAATAGTGGAGTCTACGAGGTAACAAAGGCATCGATGAGGGTTTCAGGTGCAGATGGACTGAGGCAAGGGTGGACACAGACAATGTGATGGAGGTGGATGTAGATAGTCTTTGTGATGGAGGGAAATAGGGTTGGAAGCTCAGCTCCGGGTTAAATAGGATATAGCCACCATTGCGAACAGTCTCGTTCAGCCTGAGACAGTGGCCAAGAAGGGGAATGGAATCAGTGGCGAAGGCATAGAGTTTGTGGCAGGGGCTGGAGATAATGGCTTTGGTCTTCCCAATGTTTAAGTGGGAAAATAGCAGCTCAACCAGAACGGATGTCGAACAAGCCATATTACTTCATGATGACGCACCTAAATATAACTTAGAGCTCCACAGGATTGTGCTCCTATGTTTCGAGCAGAAAGTGGGCATGCAGCCCATGTTTATCTGCCATAACTTTCCTGTGAGCGCAGCTCCCCACCTGAAATTCAGAATTGGCACTTATATGTCCTATAAGCCGCTTTTTGTCCCTCTCTGAGCCCTAACCAGGGCATTAATGCGCCCTTGCAACAAGCATTTGGAAGGTATAAGGAGTGGGAGGGGGACTGCATGTTGTGGAGGCAAGATACGTAGGATGGAACAATGACTTCTGGGACACAGATTTGATTCCAGCGAAAGCAGATTTATTGAAGCTATAATTAAGATTTGGACAGTTTCAATACCTTTCCTATTTGACATTATAGAAAGCTTTACTGAGGTAGTGCTCATTTGACTTTATTTTCAAACACTCTGGTACAGAGTGTCTGAATGTTATTCTGGTGCTCTGCTGAGGACGCATGGATGAGCAGTGTAGTGAGAACCCTGCTAACATCAGTTTACGAGACTTGGGATTGCTTGATATTGTGGCTCTAAGGAAAGTGAAAAATATTCATCCAGGATCTCAAATTGTTCCTGTGAAATATATGGTTGAAACATGTTGCTTTGATAATTATTTTCCTTTGTAGATTCTTTACTAAGTCACTCTTGTATACGCTCAACAACTATTCTGTGTCAATCAAAGGTTTCAGAATAATTCTGGTTGATATCATGAAGAGGCTAAGATGTGGCTAAGTCACTGTAAAATGCAGCCAGTGTAAGGTGGTGAAAGGAGACTACAGTTTTAAAGCACAACAGCAATATCCAATTGGAGTACAGAATTAAACATGGTGTTGCATAATGCTCAGATGGATTGGAAGGCAGCTTTGTCACTTTAGAGCATTTAATTTTTAAACATTATCCTTTATAAGGAAAACATTTTTGATCCTTTTATTGACTCTGAAGAATGTTCCTCATTATCACTGACTCTGTTTCTGCCCCCCCGGTAATTTTTTTGATTTGAGAAAATAAATGCTTCAAAACGGAAAAAAAAGTTAAATAAATACTGTTATTTTTACAAAATAACCATGAGAGCCAAAATTGACCTCTGGCCAGTCTGGCAGCCACGGGTTGGTGCGGAATGGCTGCCGAGTTTCTGCGGAGGGGCCGCCATTTTAAACATTGTCCTTCCTCGGAGTCTGAGCGGTGTAGAGGGCCGCTCCACCTGTTTTCCCGCCACGGTGTGCACAAGCTGACCTCTTACTGACCGGCGGCGACTCCTTCCCGTAGTTGCCCCGCGGGAAATATTCCTTTTGCGGAATTGCCCCACGGGAGTGGCGGCGCCGTTGATCGGTGCCCCCGAGAGCTTTTTCTGTTAGCGCACTTGTTGGTCGGTGACACGGCCGTCCTTAAAGGGGAGGTGGCACTGACTGCCAGGTCAACCCGACAACTATGCCCCCAAGTTCGGCCGGGCCACCAACAGGCAGCCTGGCACCCCTTCTTGGGGCCAGGCTGCTAGCTCGGCCGAAACTCTCCCTGGTGGCCCAGTGGATCTAACTGAAAAATATGTAGAGCTCACAGCGGTCCTCCCCTTTAACTAAAAGGGAGAGAGGTTGTTACATGTCAGAGCGGCACTGATGACCAACCCGTTACAAGGTCACTTCCGCCCACAGCCACAACAACAGCCGCCTCGACCGAAAAACCTCAAAGTGCTGAATATCGACGGCATCTCTGTCACATGGGTTGCGGCAGAGAAAATCTTTTCGGACGGTGGGCAATTTTCAGCCCAATGGCTTCAATATCACAGCATTTATCCTAATGATAATGAGGTGGCACACGAATGAACGCATTAACTGAAAACATCCAAGGCCATCATTTTAACTGGACTGACCTTTCCAATAGACGAAAATGAAATGACCTCTCAACAGC